>NC_091456.1:58483816-58858816 GCF_027789765.1 Dendropsophus ebraccatus | reverse complement strand
TATCAGGTCAGAGATGTACGGAGGGGACAGGTTGTGGATGGCCTTGTATGTCATGGTCAACAATTTAAAGTGAATACCTTGGGCAATGGGGAGCCAGTGGAGGGATTGGCAGAGGGGAGAGGCAGAGGCAAAGCGAGGGGAAAGGTTGATTAGTCGGGCAGCAGAGTTTAGGATAGACTGGTCGGGAGCAAGGGAGTTAGATGGAAGGCCAGAGAGGAGGATATTACAGTAGTCCAAGCGGGAAATAATGAGAGCATGTACCAGCAGTTTGGTAGAGTCAGGGATGAGAAAAGATCGCCTCAAGCTTGTGGAGGATTTACCAGAGACACACACCTCCATACTAGAGAGAGAAACTGGGTTAAAGTGTTCAACCTATCACTAAATGCTGACATCATCAAGAAGGTGGATATATATGTAGGTAAAGTGGGTTGTGAGGCAGATGACACTTGAGAAAGAAACCAGTTCGGTTTGGAAACGCGTTGTGTCGCCATGAATGTTTTTATACAATAAATTTATTTTAATTAACTTCATATGTCCATCTGGATCTGCGCCCGTACTTACCCTGGTTTGGAGAAGAGGTCGTTTATCTTGCTTTGAAATACCCATCTTGGATGGTTTACCTGGGAGTGGCAGCGGTCTAAGCCCATGCGTTTGTTGAGTGTTGTGCCTCTCCATTGCACAACCGCATCAGGTGAGAGTCTTATATACTATCCTCTCACCGCTCGTTCATATCTCCTGATCTGTGCTATGGAGCGCTGTTCTATTTTTACTTCTTAGTAATCACTATCAATGGTTGCACTCTGTCCCCTGTCCCCCAAGTCCGCTGCCTCGGGGTCACCTTTGACCCTGCCCTGTCCTTTAAACCCCAAATTCAAGCCCTGACCACCTCCTGCCGCCTTTACCTCAAAAACATTTCCAAAATCCGATCTTTTCTCACCCCTGACTCTACCAAACTGCTGGTACATGCTCTCATTATTTCCCGCTTGGACTACTGTAATATCCTCCTCTCTGGCCTTCCATCTAACTCCCTTGCTCCCGACCAGTCTATCCTAAACTCTGCTGCCCGACTAATCAACCTTTCCCCTCGCTTTGCCTCTGCCTCTCCCCTCTGCCAATCCCTCCACTGGCTCCCCATTGCCCAACGTATTCACTTTAAATTGTTGACCATGACATACAAGGCCATCCACAACCTGTCCCCTCCGTACATCTCTGACCTGATATCCTGCTACCGTTCCTCACGCAACCTTCGATCCTCCAGTGACCTCCGTCTGCACTCCCCCCTTGTTCGTACCTCACACAACCGCCTCCAAGACTTTGCCCGAGCCTCCCCCATACTCTGGAACTCGCTACCCCGACTCATCCGGCTCTCATCCACCATCAAGTCCTTCAAAAGTAACCTGAAAACCCATCTCTTCAAACTAGGCTACAACCTATAATTCTGCATCACACTTGACTGGCTGCACTTTACCTCCTGTTTCTCTCCCTATACCCTATAGATTGTAAGCCCCCGCGGGCAGGGTCCTCTTCCCCCATGTACCAGCCTGTCTTTTGCCTTCATGTAATGTGTTTTGATCTTGTATTGTTCAGCTTGTTACCCCTATCTATTGTATAGTGCTCTGGAATTAAGGGCGCTTTATAAATAAATAAATAATAATAAAAATCAGTGGACATAACCCTAAGCCGACCCCCAACCCTAACCCTAATACTAAACGCTCGGATTAGGGTCGGGGGTCAGGCAGGGTCTGATTTTGACTGATAGGAAGCCTGGAGTGGAGCAGCCAATGAAATCCGGCCGGGGCGGGGCTTGCCTGGGAGATGTGTGCGCGCACCCAGTGAGGTCCCTTTGCGGTATGGGATTTAGTCACTACCCTGCACTATTCACTCCTGCAGAAACAGATGGAAGGAAGCTCCAATATCCACAGTAACATGGGGGGATACAGGGAGGAGGACTGGTGTGTGTGGGGTCTGTATACAGGGGGAGAGGACTGGTGTGTGGGGTCTTTATACAGGGGGAGAGGACTGGTGTGGGGGGTCTGTATACAGGGGGAGAGGACTGGTGTGTGGGGTCTGTATACAGGGGGAGAGGACTGGTGTGTGGGGTCTGTGTACAGGGGAGAGGACTGGTGTGTGGGGTCTGTATACAGGGGGAGAGGACTGGTGTGTGGTGTCTGTATACAGGGGAGAGGACTGGTGTGTGGGATCTTTATGCAGGGGAGAGTACTGGTGTGTGGGGTCTGTATACAGGGGAGAGGACTGGTGTGTGGGGGGTCTGTATACAGGGGGAGAGGACTGGTGTGTGGGGGTCTGTATACAGGGGGAGAGGACTGGTGTGTGGGGTCTGTATACAGGGGAGAGGACTGGTTTGTGGGGTCTGTATACAGGAGGAGAGGACTGGTGTGTGGGGGTCTGTATACAGGGGGAGAGAACTGGTGTGTGGGGTCTGTATACAGGGGGAGAGGACTGGTGTGTGGGGGGCTGTATACAGGGGGAGAGGACTGGTGTGTGGGGGTCTGTATACAAGGGGAGAGGACTGGTGTGTGGGGTCTGTATACAGGGGGAGAGGACTGGTGTGTGGGGTCTGTATACAGGGGGAGAGGACTGGTGTGGGGGGTCTGTATACAGGGGGAGAGGACTGGTGTGTGGGGTCTGTATACAGGGGGAGAGGACTGGTGTGTGGGGTCTGTGTACAGGGGAGAGGACTGGTGTGTGGGGTCTGTATACAGGGGGAGAGGACTGGTGTGTGGGGTCTGTGTACAGGGGAGAGGACTGGTGTGTGGGGTCTGTATACAGGGGGAGAGGACTGGTGTGTGGGGTTTGTATACAGGGGAAGAGGACTGGTGTGTGTGGGGTCTGTATACAGGGGGAGAGGACTGGTGTATGGGTGGTCTGTATACAGGGGACAGGTCTGGTGTGTGGGGTCTGTATACAGGGGGAGAGGACTGGTGTGGTGTCTGTATACAGGGGGAGAGGACTGGTGTGTGGGGTCTGTATACAGGGGGAGAGGACTGGTGTGGGGGGTCTGTATACAGGGGGAGAGGACTGGTGTGTGGGGTCTGTATACAGGGGGAGAGGACTGGTGTGTGGGGTCTGTGTACAGGGGAGAGGACTGGTGTGTGGGGTCTGTATACAGGGGGAGAGGACTGGTGTGTGGGGTCTGTGTACAGGGGAGAGGACTGGTGTGTGGGGTCTGTATACAGGGGGAGAGGACTGGTGTGTGGGGTTTGTATACAGGGGAAGAGGACTGGTGTGTGTGGGGTCTGTATACAGGGGGAGAGGACTGGTGTATGGGTGGTCTGTATACAGGGGACAGGTCTGGTGTGTGGGGTCTGTATACAGGGGGAGAGGACTGGTGTGGTGTCTGTATACAGGGGGAGAGGACTGGTGTGTGGGTGGTCTGTATACAGGGGGACAGGTCTGGTGTGTGGGGTCTGTATACAGGGGAAGAGGACTGGTGTGTGGGGTCTGTATATAGGGGGAGAGGACTGGTCTGTGTGGGGTCTGTATACAGGGGGAGAGGACTGGTGTGTGTGTGTGTGGGGGGGGGATCTATATACAGGGGTAGAGGACTGGTGTGTGTGTGAAATCTGTATACAGGGGGAGAGGACTGGTGTGTGGGGGGTCTGTATACAGGGGGAGAGGACTGGTGTGTGGGGGGGTCTGTATACAGGGGGAGAGGACTGGTGTGTGGGGTCTGTATACAGGGGAGAGGACTGGTGTGTGTGTGGGGTCTGTATACAGGGGAGAGGACTGGTGTGTGTGTGTGGGGGGGGCTGTATATAGGGGAGAGGACTGGTGTGTGTGTGTGTGTGTGTGGGGGGGGGTCTGTATATAGGGGAGAGGACTGGTGTGTATGTCGACTCCCCACACTCCAGACCTTTCCCCCTGTATACAGACCAAACACACATCAGTCCTCTCCCCTGTATACAGACCCTACTCACCAGTCCTCTCCCCCTGTATACAGACCCTACTCACCAGTCCTCTACCCTGTATACAGACCCCACACACCAGTCCTCCCCCATGTTACTGTGGACTTTGCAGCTTCCTTCCCTCTCTTTCTGCAGGAGTGAATGGTGCAGCAGCTCACTGCTTCCTACTTCCTGCTTGTAAGGTCAACACAACTCCTTCCCTTCTGGTCGAAGCCCCGCCCCTCCTGCTGAGATCACACTGACTCCTCACTCATGACCAAGTCAGCGATCAGATATCACTTCATTTTCTTACCTGAATACTGCAAGCTAGGGGCTGCCTGGCAATTGAAGTGAAAGTGAAACTAAAACTGAATGGGGACTACTAACTACTGACATTTCACAGATCAGATATTACACATTATTTAATCAGAAGTCAGGTATAAGTAGTCAGAGTCAGTAGTCAGAGTCAGTAATCAGAGTCAGTAGTCAGTAATCAGAGTCAGTAATCAGAGTCAGTAGTCAGTCAGTTATCAGAGTCAGTAATCAGAGTGAGTAGTCAGAGTCAGTAATCAGAGTGAGTAATCAGAGTGAGTAGTCAGTAATCAGAGTGAGTAATCAGAGTGAGTAGTCAGTAATCAGAGTCAGTAATCAGAGTGGTTAGTCAGAAGTCAGAGTCAGTAGTCAGAGTCAGTAGTCAGAGTCAGTAGTCAGAGTCAGTAGTCAGTAGTCAGAGTCAGTAGTCAGTAGTCAGAGTCAGTAGTCAGAGTCAGTAGTCAGAGTCAGTAGTCAGTAATCAGAGTCAGTAATCCGAGTGAGTAGTCAGAAGTCAGAGTCAGTAATCAGAGTCAGTAGTCAGTAATCAGAGTCAGTAATCAGAGTCAGTAATCAGAGTGAGTAGTCAGAGTCAGTAATCAGAGTCAGTAATCAGAGTCAGTAATCAGAGTCAGTAGTCAGAGTCAGTAGTCAGTAATCAGAGTCAGTAATCAGAGTCAGTAATCAGAGTCAGTAGTCAGTAATCAGAGTCAGTAATCAGAGTCAGTAGTCAGTAATCAGAGTGAGTAGTCAGAGTCAGTAGTCAGAGTCAGTAGTCAGTAATCAGAGTCAGTAGTTAGTCAGTAGTCAGAGTCAGTAATCAGAGTCAGTAATCAGAAGTCAGAGTCAGTAATCAGTCAGTAATCAGAAGTCAGAGTCAGTTATCAGAGTCAGTAATCAAAATCAGTAGTCACTTTTGTGTCAAAATGATTCTTGACTTTGACTTCTGACTATGTCCTAATATGGACACTGTACTGCAGCAACTATGTGTGGGCCAGCCGTAAAGAAAGATTGGGATGCCCATTGGAGCTTCTATGTTGGATCACTGGGTGGGTAGTGATAGTTGTAATTATCATGTTATTAGATTTGAGTCTCATCTTTACTTTTTATAAAATTGCAAAGTACAATTAGTGACACAAAAAATAAGGGCTCATGTGGGCTTCTAAGTGAAAAAATGCAAGTGCTATGGCCTTTTAATCACGAGGAAAAAAAATCAAAAACGCAAAAACGAAAATTGGCTCTGTCCTTAAGAGGTTAAATCCAACTCTATATTATTTCTAATAAAACCAAGGTATCAATGTTAAGCATGTGCGTATATAGTGCTAGGGTAAATTTGGTCACTTAAAACAACTCAATGTGAATTTACACTAAATGAAGGTTTTATTTGTTATTTCATTTTTTGTTATTTTCACTTTCATTATTCCGCTTAACAGCTGTTTAAGCTTTGTAAAATAATAACAAATTTTCTGCATATTAGGTAAAGGGCTGCTCTACTTGAGTCTGCTTAACTCTAATGGATTGATTTTTGTCCAATCAGTAGACTTAATATAAGTCGATCGTCTGAGGATTGGCTGAACATTTCATGCATGAACAATTTTTAGTAAATCTCCCTTGTCATATATGTTCTGAGAAGCTACACTGTTTACTGTAGCTTCACACTATAAAATGATTTGTATTTATATCTAATTTATCAGCACACAATACAGTGTAATCTTAATAGATTAAAGTTGACAACTATATATGGAGTGACTAGAACTTAAGGGGCACTCCGGACATTCAGAATTCTTTATATATTACTGAAGTTTGTAAGAAAATAATAAACAAGCCTTACACATTGGATGTTTAGCAATATATAAACAATATAAATGTCCAGAGTACCCCTTTAAAAATAAACTAAAATTCATTACAAGCCACCCTAATAAGGGTATTTTTCCCAACATGAAAGATATACTAGTAATTGTCTCTATCTCATAAAACTCAGCTCTGAACAGACATTTGAAACATTCACACATATTCTTATTTGTAAGCCAAAATTATCCATGTACTTGAAGCATTACTCCTCCAGGGCAATCTATGTTCTCTATCTTTTTAACACACTCTCAGATGGGCATGGCTCGAAACACTAAAAGCACTTGGGCCAAGTATGTCAGCATTAAAAATACAGAAGTGGCTGGAAAGGCTGTTGTCTGTCAACCTTTATTTGTCCTTTACACCAAGAAAAAAGAACAAATGAGTGCCTATGGGCAAAACGTATTTTTTTTTACCCAACATGTATGAGATTTGTTGAATGAATTATAATAGAAGGTTCAGATGACAAAAATTGCAGTGGTGTGGCCAAGCAAAATACCCATAGGGCTTTTAGTTTTTCCTGTGCCAAGGCTGAACCATCAAATCAGCCTTCTGGACTCAAAGGCAACACTGTCAATAGGAATACATCATCTTTTTGTGGTGTAGAAGAGCTGTCGGATATAATTCCCATTATTCCAAAGCCAGGATTCTCTATTAATGTAGCCACCTGCTGGGTTTTTCTACTTAGGTTTAATGGTGTCTGAATTTGAATTTATGACCATCTGCAAGACTGCAAGTGGGGGCAGGCCCAAATCCTTTCTCTGCCTCCTTAGTATAGGTTTAATCTTTACGAGAAGACAGGCAGATAGTGTAGTAGAGTATTTAAATCTTATTGACATCACTGCCTCATAACATACAAGTGTATCCTTTGTTCTTCAGCCAACATCAGCAACAAAAGGAATGTTTTAATTTTCTAAGTAACATTTCAGAGACACAAAACTGATTAGGCACAGTGTTTTTTTTTCTCCTTCCAAGGAATCCTCCGAGGAATTAATTCATCCTAAAGAAAAAAAAAAAAGCTTTAATGAAAGTAATAGTAAAACTTAGGAATATTAAATTATTCTTTTAGCATACAAAATACTAGTCTGGATATACTTTGGAAGTATCTGGAGATTTCATTTGTGTAGAAAAAAAAAAGTCTTCGGCATTCCAGTCTTTAAGACTTTGAAAAGTCTTAAGAATAGTTTTTGAAGGGCTTTCATTTAAGTCAGAGGAGACTATAGAACATTAGTGGACAGTTTCTGAATCCCTTAGAAGCTTTTGGTCAGTATGCAACATATGTGGGTTAATATGCAGTGTGCAACTCAAGAAATTTAACACTACTAAACAGAAACTGGATTATTTCCCGATTATAACCTCATATATGTACCTCATATTATATATAAATCTGGAAGCAGGCAGATGTCACAGTTGTTATGACTCTTTTTTCCTCCTTTCCTGATGATGTTCCAAACACCCTGAGGTCAATCACTGAACCTGCAGTGTGTTTAGAACATCATAAGTAATGCCAGGAGAATGCATCATCAGTGTAAGTAAAAAGAGGCAGGGGGACTAAGTAAGGTGAGTATAACATATTTTGTAGTTTGTAGTTTTTTAGTTTATTTTTTAGATTGGAGAACCACTTTGAGGCTATGTTCACACAATGCACTATTTTTTTAAAAGAATGGGCACTGATTTTCATTAAAACAAATGACGTTCATTTCTTACGGCAATACTATGCATTGAAATGCAACAACGGCCATTGTTTTCAAACAATGTATTGAACAACGACCTCTGTTTTTAGTGCCAAACGGCCATTGTTCAATGCATCGTGCGAAAACAATGTCTGTTGTTCCATTGACTGCAATGCATATCATTGCAGTATGAAAAGAACAGATGTTGTTTTAATAAAAAAAGCAGTGGCCGTTCTTTTTTAAAAAAATTATACCAACCCTTCAACCATTAGAGTGACTTTTAGTTTTCCACAGCTTTGGGTTTTTCTCTCAAGCTAGGTAAAGTATCCTAAGCATTAAAATATTTGTAGAATTATTTTTAGTCTGTTGATGGAGCCTGGAGGTCTGTAGGCCACACCATAAATCCTACAGGGGGTCATGTCATGCCAAGGATATAGTAGCTGACAACTCATGCCCAAACCTTCCATGCCATTATAGGTTGCCCCATTGGCGCATGTTCACACTGAGGAATAGGCGAGGAATCGGATCTTATTTGAGCTTGAAATTCCTCCCATAAAATAAGAACAGAGCAATGTCCCATTGTGTTCAATGGGATTTCCGTTCTGTTGTTCACACTGCAGAATTTCCCAGCAGAATTTGCTCAAATTCTGCCAGAGCTGAATAGGCAAGGAATTCCAAACAGAAAACTTTCCTCTTCAAATTTCTCTCTGAATACTAGCCTATTCCTCAGTGTGAAGATACCAATAGTTGTAACAGCCAATATATATATATATATATATATATATATATATATATAATATGTATAAGATTTTTTTTATAAGATCTCATTGTTATTATAATTTTCTTGCTTTGATTATTCTATATTCTAAATCACATGTCTGAGTAACATAATAATGGAGCAGCTTAATTAAAGGGCTTATGAAGCAAGTAAGGTAAAATCAGATGTGATATATAGTGTGTGTGTATGAATATACTGTTTCTATGGCTAATATCATTTTTCTGTACCATTTTTTTGCCCTATGCATCTGATAACTTCCTGCTTTCCCCTTTGAACTGTGACCCTGCTGCTGCCACGTAACAGTGAAAACATTTCCCCCTAATCCCACTTGCTTGCATGTGTTGTGAAAACCAACTGCCTGTGCTAATGGGACAGATCAGGAGACTGCAATTGAACTGAGCATAAGAGACCCGACATAAAGGAAACCGGGAGGGCCATAATGAAAAAAGTTTATCAACACAAAGCAGGACCATGGGATTAGTAAGCCTATATCTCAAATGATACATTGCAAGAAATGATTGTACATTTGAAATATGTTTTAAGTAACATAACATCAGTGTGGACCGAGTTTTTAGGAATGAACAAAACGAATCTAGCAAATCAAAAATCGCTGCAAACTGGGTTGTCAATTTGCTTTGTTATGCTAAGCAAATTCCCGTCCATTCATTAAGGAAATTTGCATAAAAACAAAATTGCGGCTGCACATGCTGTCTGGAGCATCACTGGGCAGGAGGAAGGGATTAATCATAATCTCTAGTGCTGTCCAATCAGCTGCAGGCCCCTCTGTGATTTCAGCACCTCCCCTTCACCCTCTATATAAGGTGGTTTGTATACGGAGGTGGCCAGTCGGCTGTGTGTGGAGGAGAGAACAGGATCGCAGCAGGCAGTTAGAGCAGAGCAGGGAGAGACTAACAGAGTGATATAGGGACAGAGAGGATAGGATTTTTACTCTTTTACAAGAACATTGTTAACAAATTTGTCCTTTTGTTAAGATTAGATTCGTGAATCTTGTGAAGCCTGTGAAATGAATTTTTGAAGCCTGTGAAATGAATTTTTGGCTGCTCGACTTATCTCTACTAGTTTTCTTTGTGACATAACACTTTTAAGCCATGGCCAGTGTAATTATATGAGAGATGGAACCGTCCACATTAGAGGTATATCCAGCCAATCACTAAAGACTATTGTAGTTAATATTAATCATTTGCCGGACTCATGAGCACCAGCATGCATCATAACATCATTATAGGAATGTACTGGGGTCAAATCTGGTGGCAGATTCCCTAAACAACTTCTATAACAAAAAATCTTCACCAGGTGGAAACCACAAGCAAGTTCTCATAGGCTTAATGCATTGTTACTCAGGAACATATGTTACTGCATAAAAGATAGAAAAGGGACAATTAATTGAAGACTGCTTTCTTCTCTGGGCCATACATGTGTTCAGTATATTGAGTATTGCAGGCCACAAAAAGAATCTAATTAGTGTAACTGTACGTTACTTTTATTACTTTGTGTGAGAAGGAAGGAAAATGGCTGCATCAGTACTACTGTATATGAATAATAATGAAGATATTTTGTGTGTCGGGCGATAAAAAGTAAAGCACCAGTAAAACAAAAATGAGCAAATGTGTGATGCAAAACATACATGCACAATCATAAACATCAATAATCAAGTTCACATGGTATGAAATCACACATATGGTTATTCCTGCACTGGTGGCAACTTCACTAATTCCAGACAAACGCAAAAATATCTGTCAGATCCAGTTAAAGGAATATTGCTATTTCCTGAGGAAAGGCAGATGGAGGGCAAACTGCTGAATTCTGCTGCTGTTTAATTAACGTCCATAGTTATTATATCAATATGATGCATCACATACTTTAGAAAAATAATTTTTATTTTCATATATTTTAGATAATTTGTTTTTGTTTGTTCATTTGTATTAATAGATTAATGAGATTGCAAGGACATTTTGTCATTTCATACTTATGCTATGCTGTTATTCTTTGTCTATGGGTATTTTGACCTGGAAGGGAAACTGTTTGGTATGGTATAGCAAGTCATTTTTTTTGTTACGGTAAGCATAGTTACAATGTTTGTAATGCTGAAAAAATGTATCCATCTATCCAGTTTATTCCATTATAATATAGTGTTGATACAGAAAAGGGTAAAAAAAAAAAAAAAAACACCTGTTAGAAATGTGACTTTGCGCTCCTCAGTCCGTGCCGGGCGGCCGAGGAAGCGCTGAATTTCTGTCTGTGTTTGCACTGAATGAACTGTGTTTTACTTTCCAGCCACACCTACCTTGCCTGTCAGACTTCTGGCAGTGCAGGGGTTACTGCACTACTAGATCTGTTCAGCTGAGCTTGGTGCTGGGATCAGGGCTGGTCCAATCAGCTGCTGGACCTAGTCTTTGATCCAGGATAAAAAGCTGTCAGATCCCTCAGTTCCCTGCTGGCTATTAGTTGTTACTAGTCCCAGCTCCCCTGCTCCTTTCCCAGCGTGCCCTGTCCTAATCCCCTTGCTATTGCTCTACCCGTATTCTGACCTCTTGCCCGACATTTGACTATCCGCTCTCCTTCTGATTTTGTACTGCGTTGTCTGTTTGGTTTTGACCCTGCTAGTTGACTATCCTCTATTGTGTTTTGTTTGTCTGTCTACGTTTTGTGTATTCACCTACGCAGTGTAGGGACCGACTCCGTGGTTGTCCACGACCGTTTAGGGTCGACTGAGGCAAGTAGGCAGGCGACAGTGGGTGGGTTCAGATCTAGGGCCCACTGTCTTTTGTCTTGTCTATGCCTGCCTGTCATGACAGAATAGCCAGCCCCTAAAAAAAAAAAAAAAAAAAAAAAAATTTTTTTTTTTTTTTTTTCTTTTGCGGATCATCATGGATCCTGTGAAAGCTCTGGTTGAGCAAATGCAAGGTCTGAACAGGCTAGTTCAGAATCTTGCAGAACAGGTGCAGGAGCAGGAGTCCACACCACGGCAAGTGACCATGACCGCGGCAATGCCTCTGGAACCTCCGATTCTGCTCCCCGAAAAATTTAAAGGGGACAGGAAGGCCTTCAGGATCTTCAAGGAAGGTTGCAAATTATTTTTTCGTTTACGTCCCCGCTCCTCAGGAGATGAAACCCAAAGAGTCGGCATTGTCATGTCTCTCTTGCAGGGTCCTCCTCAGGAGTGGGCTTTTTCGTTACCCCCTGATTCTATGGAATTATCTTCAGTGGACCAATTTTTTGATGCCCTGGGGTTACTATATGATGACCCAGACAGAACCGCTGTGGCAGAGCGACAGCTGACTTCTCTGCGACAGGGTAAGAGACCTGTAGAGGAGTACTGTGCAGAATTCCGTCAGTGGTGTGTTCCTTCAGGGTGGAACGATCCAGCATTGAGGTGTCAATTTAGGATGGGGTTGTCTGACCAACTTAAGGACCTATTAGTGGTGTACCCTACCCCTGACACGTTAGAAGGGACTATGACATTGGCAATAAGGGTTGACAGGAGACTCAGAGACAGACGTGGGGAAAAGAGCGCCTCTGATGCTTCTAAATCTCTTTCTTTCCCTAACTCTACTCCTAAATCTAATCCTTCTGTTCCTCTGTTGTCACAAGAAGACCCCATGCAACTAGGTGCTGCTGACACCCAGACCCGACGAGCTCTTCGGCTACAGCACAATCTCTGCCTGTACTGTGGCAAGTCTGGTCACTGGGTGAAAGAATGTCCATCCAAGCCTGGTCAACCGGCGAAAAGACTCCAGCGTCTGAGTGACTGTCGAGGGAGTCACTCAGGCGCACAGGTACCTCTAGAAAATAAGAACAAATTGATGTTGCCCATCTCGTTGTTTTTAGGTAATAAGTGTATTTCTGGGTATGCTCATGTGGATTCTGGAGCTTCTGCCAATTTTATTAGTTCTGCATTTTGGTCATGCTTGGGAATTTGCCCTCTTCTGCTTAAATGTCCATTAACTATTACTGGTGCTGATTTTACCCCTTTGGCCCGGGGTAAAATCCAGTACATCACTCCGCATCTTGAGGTGCAAATTGGATCAGTTCACAAAGAAAATCTTGATTTTCTGGTTATGGATAACTTATCCTCTGACATTATTTTGGGTTTGCCCTGGTTGGACCAGCATAATCCTGTGTTTGACTGGTCTAACAGGGAATTGATTAAATGGGGGCCAAATTGTGCTTCTCATTGTATTGCGCTGAATGTCACAGATTGTTCTCCTGTGGAGGGAGCAATTCCTGAGTTTTTATCTGACTTTTCTGATGTCTTTGATGAGAAGGCTGTGGAGGTGCTACCGCCACACCGACCTTATGATTGTGCGATTGACTTGATGCCAGGGTCCAAGTATCCTAAGGGAAGAATCTTCAATCTGTCTAGACCTGAGAGGGAGGCCATGCGAGAATACATCCAGGACAGCCTTCGCAAAGGTCACATTCGTCCCTCTTGCTCTCCCTTAGGGGCTGGGTTCTTTTTTGTGGGGAAAAAAGATGGTGGTCTTAGACCGTGCATTGATTATCGTGAACTAAACAAGATTACCATTAAGAACCAACATCCCCTTCCCCTAATTCCGGATCTATTCAATCAGATTGTGGGCGCCCAGTGGTTCTCTAAGATTGACCTACGTGGGGCCTACAATCTGATAAGAATAAGGGAGGGGGACGAGTGGAAAACTGCCTTTAATACACCTGAAGGGCATTTTGAATATCTGGTTATGCCATTTGGGTTAAGCAACGCGCCGGCAGTTTTTCAACATTTTGTTAATGATGTTTTCCGTAAATATCTTGGTCAATTTTTAGTAGTTTATCTGGATGACATTTTAATCTTCTCTCCTGATTGGGCCTCACACATAGGTCATGTTCGTAAGGTTATGGAATTGCTCAGATTGAACCATCTGTACGCTAAACTGTCCAAATGCCAGTTCGGGATCCAAAAGGTCTCTTTTCTGGGTTACATTATCACCCCTAACTCCTTCTGTATGGACCCACTGAAGGTGGCTGCTATTGAGAAATGGGAACGACCTACTAGTCTAAAGGCCCTGCAACGATTTTTAGGATTTGCCAATTATTATAGAAAATTTATTAAAGGCTTCTCAGTCATTGCCAAACCACTGACTGACTTAACCAGAAAAGGAGCTGATCTTGTGAACTGGAGTCCCGAAGCTGTACAGGCATTTGGACAGTTGAAAAAATGTTTTTCTGAGGCCCCAGTGCTTATTCAGCCGAATTTAGATCAGCCATTCATCATCGAGGTAGATGCTTCAGAAGTGGGGGTTGGAGCGGTCCTCTCACAAGGTTCCGAGACCCTCACTAATCTTAGACCTGTAGCCTATTTTTCAAGGAAGTTCTCTAAAACTGAGTGTAATTATGACATTGGTAACAGGGAGTTGTTGGCCATTAAATGGGCCTTTGATGAGTGGAGACACTTCCTTGAAGGGGCTAAACATAAGATCAGGGTTTTAACTGATCATAAAAATCTCTTATACCTTGATAAAGCTAAGCGCCTTACTCCTCGACAGGCAAGGTGGGCGTTATTTTTTACCAGGTTCCATTTTGAAATTACCTTCCGTCCGGGTTCTAAGAATGTCCGAGCGGATGCTCTGTCTCGCAGCTTTGAGGCCAGCAATGCCCCCAGGGAAGAACCTGAGACTATTTTAGCACCAGGTGTGGTCGTTGCCACCCTCCAACCTGACCTTGCCGCCCAGGTGGTAGATTCACAATCCCTAGCCCCTAGGAACATCCCGGAGGGAAAACTCTTTGTACCCCCCAACCTTCGACTCAGAGTTCTTGAAGAGACCCACTGTTCAGTTTTAGCAGGTCACCCGGGCATTGCTGGCACAAAGTATCTGCTCTCACGGTATTATTGGTGGCCGTCTTGGGCCAGAGATACTAAACTGTTTGTTGAGGCCTGTGAGGTCTGTGCCAGGTCCAAGGTTCCTCGTAGATTACCTGAAGGTCTTCTACATCCTCTCCCTTTGCCTGAGAGACCCTGGACCCACATTTCAATGGATTTTATCACTGACTTGCCATCTTCAAAAGGGAAGACTGTTATCTGGGTCGTAACTGATAGATTTTCTAAAATGTGCCATCTGATTCCCCTTAAGAAACTCCCTAATGCACGTACGTTAGCATCTCTGTTCATCAATCACATTTTACGACTTCATGGGGTTCCAGAGAACATTGTGTCTGCTAGAGGGGTGCAGTTTGTCTCTAAGTTCTGGAGGGAGTTCTGTGGTCGATTGGGGACTTCATTGGCATTTTCATCTGCCTTCCATCCTCAGACTAATGGGCAGACTGAAAGAGTCAACCAATCATTAGAACAATTTCTAAGATGCTTTGTTTCTAGTGCCCAGGACAAATGGAAGGAGTATTTGTCCTTGGCAGAATTCGCCCTCAATAATAGAGAAAATCATTCTACCAAAATGTCGCCGTTTTTCTGCAATTATGGTTTTAATCCGAGGTTTTCATCTGCGCATGCTGCTGAATCTGTTAATCCGTCAGCTGAAAAAACCTATAGAAGACTGTGCACAGTCTGGGCCCAAGCTCTTGAGAACTTGGTTAAAGCCCAGGAATTATCGAAAAAACAAGCTAACAAAAGACGCATATCTGGCCCAGAATACCTAGTGGGTGACAAGGTGTGGCTTTCCACCAAAAACTTGAAACTTAGGGTTCCGTCTGGAAAACTGGCACCCAAATACATTGGGCCTTATGTCATCACTGAGATAATTAACCCTGTTTCTTTCAGGTTGCAATTGCCAAGAGTCATGAAAATTCATAATGTGTTCCATAAGGCTCTATTGAAAAGGTATATCACTCCTGTGTTGCCGTCTATTCCTCCAGATCCCCTGGTCATTCAAGGGGAGCTTGAGTTTGAAATTGAGAAAATTCTGGACTCTCGCCGGGTGCAGAACTCCGTTCAATACCTCATTCATTGGAAGGGGTTCGGCCCGGAAGAACGGACTTGGGTGGCAAGCCGAGATGTCCACGCTCCCCGTCTCATTAGACAATTTCATAATTGTAACCCCTCTAAGCCTCGTCCTTTGAGTGAGGGTCCTGAGGCCCCTCATAAGAGGGGGGGTACTGTTAGAAATGTGACTTTGCGCTCCTCAGTCCGTGCCGGGCGGCCGAGGAAGCGCTGAATTTCTGTCTGTGTTTGCACTGAATGAACTGTGTTTTACTTTCCAGCCACACCTACCTTGCCTGTCAGACTTCTGGCAGTGCAGGGGTTACTGCACTACTAGATCTGTTCAGCTGAGCTTGGTGCTGGGATCAGGGCTGGTCCAATCAGCTGCTGGACCTAGTCTTTGATCCAGGATAAAAAGCTGTCAGATCCCTCAGTTCCCTGCTGGCTATTAGTTGTTACTAGTCCCAGCTCCCCTGCTCCTTTCCCAGCGTGCCCTGTCCTAATCCCCTTGCTATTGCTCTACCCGTATTCTGACCTCTTGCCCGACATTTGACTATCCGCTCTCCTTCTGATTTTGTACTGCGTTGTCTGTTTGGTTTTGACCCTGCTAGTTGACTATCCTCTATTGTGTTTTGTTTGTCTGTCTACGTTTTGTGTATTCACCTACGCAGTGTAGGGACCGACTCCGTGGTTGTCCACGACCGTTTAGGGTCGACTGAGGCAAGTAGGCAGGTGACAGTGGGTGGGTTCAGATCTAGGGCCCACTGTCTTTTGTCTTGTCTATGCCTGCCTGTCATGACAACACCCCATGAGGTAAAAACAATTTTCGTCATTTAGGTAAGAAAAAATCATTTCCGGCACCAATACTGGCAATCACAATAAATCCATAGATTAAAAACCGCTCTCCAAAAGCTAGTCACCATAATGTAATGGTGTTTTATTCTAGAAATGCATCAATGCCCCTTTTGATCTTTTGTATTAAGTTAACCATGACAACTTCCTCTAAAAGAGCGTTCTATAGCCTACCTGCTCTTACAGTGAAGAATCCATTTCAAAACTTTATTTATTCTAGACGTAGAGCATTTCCCCTGTCCCCTTGTTACAGATATAGTCCTGGGTATAAAAAGATGATGGGAGAACAAAGGAATAACTAAACCTTAGAGCAAAAAGTTATTAGTACAAAATAATCATTGTATTTGAACATTGCTTGCAATATCATTGTGAAAAAGAGATAGTGTGCAATTAGTGTTGTTGAACATTGCTCTAAAGTAGAAGGGTGGAGAAAAATGTCTATCAACTAGGTCTGCTGAAGGGTGTTATGGGCTGGATTTGGGATACACTGAAACTTTCAGTAGGATGCCCAGAGAGACCATATAGCGAAAAACCATTTCCTAGAATTTGTTTCCAAATGGAAGAGTTCTTCTTTCTGGTAAATCTAGTCTATTCTTAGCTTTAACTCCTCCAGTGTGGGCACATCTGGCAACAGCCAATGAGTGGGGATCAGAAGATTTGCATCCAAGTTGAGATGGCAAAATATGTGATCTCCAACACCCCCTAGGAAACATATATAAAAGGGCTGGGTCTGGAGTGAATGAGAGTGATATAAGTTTTGCTGCTAGTGTTACAGTTCTAGAAGATATGATGCTACCAGGAGTAAAGTGGGGGACAGGTCCACCAAGCGTGAAAGAATGTACCACAGGCAGTGTTGCATCACCAGAAAGTGGCAACATGTTAAGTGCCATAAATGAAGGGGTCAGAAGTTTTCTTGGATTCTTGCATACCTGGAGGACCTGTGTGGGAAAAGAAGAATTAAGCAAGTTTCCTCCTCTGAGAATCGCTTGTCTACATCTCTCTCTCAGTTTCAGTTAATGTGGAGCTGTAGGTGGATAGAGTATCGTAAGTCTCCTAGCCCTGAAATTACATCTTCAATACTGGTGAAGAGGATGATGGTGAGAGGTGAAGGCTGATGGTAGTACAGACTGTTGTGGCTAGAACTCTCACTCACAATCTCTGAGGGCATGAGGGCTTCTGCAGGGCAGACTACTCTTTGGTGCTTCCCTGTGATCTCTCTCTCTTTCTCTTCTGGAGGCTGCTGCAGAGATTTTAGGGGACTGTACCATTGTCTTTGGGGGTTGGTGGAGTAGACCTGTAGTCACCCCGGAGCAAACCCCTCATACTGCTTTCCAGCAAGATTGTGCTTAATGATGAACTCCCTGAGCTGAGAATTCCCACTAACAGTAGAAGTGCAAGCCCTTCCTGGTTTTGAAAGCACACCTGCCAAACTCTTTCCCTAAAAGTCTTTCAGTCTCACCTCCAGTTGTCTTCCTTCTGCAGCCAAACTTGTACTCCAACAGCTTCTCCTTCAGCAGCAAACTCCTCTGGTGTTCTGTCTGCGTCTCAACTCTTCTCTACCTTCTCAACTTGTCTTAGGGTCCTATTAGACAAAGTGATTTTTTTTTGTTCTGTGAAATAGGGCCCTTAGTTAAACCCTGTCTCAGCTAGGCGTTTATAGGGAGCCTTTTAGCATGCTCCACCCACCTTCTGGTAAGTTCTAGACAGAGCTGGAAGGTGCTGGGTAGTTCTAACACTTACTAAAGCAGTTCCTACAAGGGACTGCGGTGGTCACTGTTACATAACATTTTAGTATAGTGTGTATGTGAGAGGATGTAACCCATTCTTTGGCTGCCAGTAACACTAGTACAGAGAATACACTGAACTGCTTGCATTAATACATGTTACGTCCCCAAAAAAAGTTGCGCACAGGTGGTCCGAGGCCCAGCCGCAGGAATTGTGCTCTGGGACACTAAAAGTCCATGTCTTTAACTTGTCATGTGTTGTTGAGAATCAATTATAGCTTGACAACAACATTTCAAGTCAACTTATCGGCCCTGATATATCAAAGGGTGTAAACTGCCCACAGCAACCAATCACAGCTTAGCTCTCAGCTCTGGTAAAATGAAAGTGGAGCTGCATCAGTTTGCACCACTCTTAAGTTTTACACCCTTTGATAAATCCCCCCCATTGTCTGCTGAGGCATGGCATCCCAGGTCCCTTAGGTCACAGAGGTTCTCAGATACAAAAATTACAAGCCTCTACATGGTGATTTAGATAATTCTCCATTTGAGGTACCCCAGTCTATATCAGTCGCTCCCAAATGATGCAGCCTCGATCACCTGGAACCTTGTCATCTATGAAAATGAAATTAGGCCTATACTGTTCATGCAGAAACACAATGGCTGGATTAATAATGTTATCTAAATAGTATGAGTTGTCTCTGTAGGGCGGTTCTGTATTAACAAGATTTTTTTGCCCACACTGTAACACTGCAGCCACCACCACCAAGCACCACCTAACAAGCATGCTTTGCAAAAAGTACTAAAAATTTAACAGTTTGACATGTGCGTTTGAGAGTTTAGAGAAGGTCACATTAATTTCACCTAAAAAGATTAAAGTGCATTTTAGTTTCATCCTCAAATTTCACCCCATGCCAAATATCCCTACCTTTTTGTGAGTAGTATAGATAGAACATACAAGATTCCATTGGAAAACATTGACTAGTGAAAGAAGTACTATAGCCAAAGTTGAAAAATCCAGGTGCAGCAAGGGGTGGGTGAAACATAATAAAGAAGCTCTACTTATCCATCCCCATACCCCCGCAGCAATATCTCACCAGCTTAAAGACAGCCACCAAGCATTTCTGAGTGGGGCAATGAAGTCACCACACCAGTTGTGTCTTTTAAAATTTGCCTGGTGCCTTGGTTGGGGTAATAAATGATCTTTTAATTTGCAGCAGCCGAGTCAATGAGGCGTGCATGCGCACTGTTTAGGCAAGCGATAATTAGAATAAATCCTGCCCAGTGGCGTTTCTAATGAGAAGGAGGGTGGGGAGGAAGAAAGAAGAAGAGTCACAGACGCAGGGCATGGATGCTCTAGGCCACGCCTCATTAACTCTGCTGTTGCAGATGAAAAGATCACTTTTTACCCTAACCAAGGCACCAGGCACATTTTAAAAGACACAACTGTGAAGGACTTACTTTCATCAAATGGACCATACCAGTTTGGGGACATGGTTTGGTGGATACAGTATCACTTTAATACATTTGATACATTATCCTGATTTCCATGGATCATCATAAGGCTTACTACATCTGTACAGAAAACACTAAAAAAAAAAGAGATAGACAAACACAAGCTGGCAGGAAATGAAAGTAACATACTACAATGTAGGTGGTGGCTACACAAACCAAACTGATAGGAACTCTCAGCAGCACTGGATGGCATACACATTATCACAAGCACCTACACAGAGTACCATGGTTCCTTAACCCCTAGATGACCCAGAACGTACCGGTACACCATGGGTCACTGTCCCCAGATGACCCTGGGCGCACTGGTACGTCCTAAGCTATGAAGCGTTTTCCGGAGTGGAGCACGCTTAATAGGAGGTGGGGGCCGGCAGCTATAGGCAGCCCGGTCCTCACCTTTAATGACAGTCGGCAGAGTGTCATTAAACCCTTAAACGCCGCAGAGGAGGAGGAAAAATCAAAAACACAAAAATAAAAATGTGCGCAGTCCACTGGGTCATTTTGGGCTTGGTCCTCAAAGAGTTAAGTATGCTAGAAAAAAAAAAACTCGAGCCAGCCAACGCCCAAATAAAAAAAGTAACATCTGAAAAGCATATACATTATTCCCTGAGAAAGCTCCTGCCATCGACAGAGGACATAATGACATGGTGGATAGTAATAATTCCTTTATTTATATAGCACCAACTTATTGTCTAGTGCTAAACAGCACCAACGTTAGTCCCTGTTACCTATTGGGACTGAAAATCTAATTTTCATATTCACCTAACTGTACGTTTTGGAGTTTGGGAGGAAATCGGAGTACCCAGAGGAAGCCCATGCAAACAGAGAGAATGCACAAACGACAGTGCTAATCACTAAACCACTGTTTAATCCACCACGTGTGTCTGAGCTTTTTCCAAATCTTAAAGACAACTGTCACAGAGCACTGGCAACTATACTAGATGAGCGCATACTGACGGAGTCTGGCATATTGTGAAACAATGAGGCAGGGATCATATGCAACTGCGCTTTTACTATTATAATGCAGAAACCAGTGCATGTGCACTTTGGTATTGGGATTGCAGTAAGATAATAATCTTACATTTCCGATAGGAGTTCAGGTTCCCTATATTTACTTTTAAGTCAGCTGAGTTTGTTCTCTTAAGCATGTAAAAAAACATTTAGCCTGTGGGTCATATAAATAAATAGCACACTGTAATATCAAACTGTTCACCAAGTGTTTCATTGACAAGGTGATATAATGACAAAAAGTGAAATGCTCAAAATGTTTAACCATAGAGTTGATCAAGCACTAAAATGCTTGAGTGCTTGTTGTGCTCGACTTGAGTAACAAGCCCCACTGAAAATAATGGGAGACGCAAGCATTTATCTAGGTGCCCCTTGCTCAGAGGGTACCTGATTAGCCTGAAAACTTACTAAGTTACAGTCTGGCCCCCAGGGTTTAAGTTAAACCCCTGGGGACAGACTGTCTATTGTTCAGGGGTGGGGGTGTATTAAAGTTATACTTACCACTCCAGACTTCAAGCTTCCCTCTTCACTGACACTGTTCGGCCAATCAGCAGATCCAGCAGTGTCCCAAGCACCTGAGCAGTACAAGGTATTTGGAAGAGCATAAAGCTTGATCGAGCTCCCCAATGCTTAACCGAGCATGCTCACTCATCTTTATTAACTATTATCATATATATAACATGAGACTGACAACATGATAAGGCAATTGCTTGTAAAGCAAACAGCCCATAAAGCAAACTGTTCATTAACTATAAAACATGCGAGAGATAATGTGATGGCATATAGAATTGTGCTCACTAATCTAAATGCTCATCATGTGCTGAAAGTCATTTGGATTATACAATGTCATAAATGTATGTGTTTATGAAGGTAACAGCTCATCATGCACAGAAACATGCAGTCAACTGCTCATAAAACTAATTGTTACTTTTATATATGACATGAGCAAGGTAGTTTGATGAGACACTGTAAATCTTACTCCTTCACTCTGCCTTCAATTTGATCAGAGAAACATTATTCAAAATTTGGAACACCTAACAATATAGTGTGAATGCTGCCCTATCATGAGGTCATATAATTTTATAAAGTAAACTTTACATAATCTTAAAGGAAAACAATCAGGTTTGATTGAATGAAACTGTAGCTGTAACGAAACAAATCTAAAAAAAACACATATAGACAATGGCCTATTATGAAAATAAACTAGACTCTATAAATCAAATATGCTATATGTACCCCACAAAGATGTGTCTTTGCACAATTTATTATGAAGATCAGCTTTACATGATTAGATAGCAGTTTTTTTTAAATATTAAATATAACTTTTAACATGACACAATACATTATTGAGATCTGTTATGATCAGGAGATATAGCCGGGAAGAGATTGCAACAGCAGCAGCACAATCCATTCCCCGGGTGTACCTCTTGATTGGCTATTAGATTTATCAAACTGGCCCAGAATTGGCCCAGTTGCCCCTAGCAACCAATCAGATTCCACCTTTTATTTTCCAAGGAATCTGTGAAAAAAAGTGGAATCTGATTGGATGCTTGTGGCAACTAAGCCAGTTCTACTTTAGTCTATATTGTCTAAAATAGTGGCTTACCACAGAGGGCTCTCTCTCCCTCGATACCTCATGATTAAATTAATCAATAACTTTTGACATGTCTCATGTCAAAAGTTATTTTTAATGACAGTGACTCTTTAATTAAAAAAATAACTGCTATATTATGTAAAGCTATCAATCAATAGGTAATCAATAACCTTTGACATACATTATTTTTGATGACAGGTGCTCTTTAAATGAGAGAACCCCTTTTGAAATACATCCTGGAAATAAGTTCTAGAGAATGTCACTATCTAATTCCCTCATGTTACATTTATGTAAATCCACCAATTGCCTCAGCAATACAGACCCAACCCCACCATCCTAGAATCATACATTCAATTACAAAAGTCAATAACATTGTCGTCACCAACTTCAACATCTATAGGAAAATAGCCACCACACACTAATGGAGTCATTAACACTTCAATCATCCTCCACTAACAAACCTGCATCCAAACTGTATTTAGCTTTAATGGGAGACAAACAGGTTTTCTAACTCTCTTAAATGAATTGATGGTAAGATCACTTAATTACATTGTCAGAGAACCTTGGTAGGTGTTTAATCCAAGAGTACTAGCTGTGTTAAAGCGTCACTGTCATTTCAGGGCCATTTTTTAAAAAACATTAAATATCAATAGTACAAGCGATTTTAGGAAGCTCTGTAATAGGTTTTATAAACCAAAAGAGTTTCCTTCTGGACTGAAAAAGCAATCTCCCAGCCTCCCCCCTCCCTTCAGAAGCAGCAGGATTTTTGTGTCCATTATGCAATCTTCTCTCAGTATGTTTATAGATAAGCACTGACCCCAGAATCCTGCCTTTTAGGTGCCCAGTCTAGAAACAGCTGACCTTCACGTCACCTCTTCCTGCTCCCTCATCTCCCTCGGCCCCTCCCCCCTCCATAAGGATAGAATGGTAGAGCAGAGCCCGTCTTCACTGACTTCTCTGTAATGAAGACGTGTTTGTCTGATAATGCACAGATAAGAAGTCAGGGGGGGAGGCTGGGAGATTGCTTTTTGAGTACAGAAGGAGGCTTTTTTGGCTGATAAAACCTATTACAGAGTTTCTTAAAATCGCTTATACTACTGATTTCTGCAATAAAAAAAATATGACAGTTACGCTTTAAGTTACTGTCAGGACTTGCAGGTGTAGACAAGACAAGAGACAGTGGGCCCTAGATCTGAACCCACCCACTGTCACCTGCCTACTTGCCTCAGTCGACCCTAGGCGGTCGCGGACAACCACAAAGACGTTCCCTACGCTACGTAAGTGAACACACAGAACAGTACAGACAGACGAATACAATAAGAGTAATGGAACAAGCCAGGTCAAACCACACGGGCAACAAAGTACAAAATCAGCAACACAACGGGATAGTCAAAAGTCAGGCGGAGGTCAGAACACGGGTCCGTCAGGCAGAAAAGGAATAGGACGGGGTTTGCAGGAGTAGGACAAGGGGAGCTGGGACCAGGAGTGAACCTAATTAACCAGTACTGGAACTCTGTCTTAGCTTTGCTTTATACTGAGCAAGAGCCCGGTCCGGATCCTCATTGGACCGGCGCTCTGATTCTCCAGGCTGCAGACAGACAGAGAAACCAGTCAATCATAGAGACCAGACAGGTGTAAAATCAAGTCCAGAAGCTTCTCAGCTTAACTCCTGCATGTCTGGAAGCTGAGAAGCAATTGGGTGTGGCACACAAAAGAAAAACACCAGGCCCAGTTCAGACCAGGCTACTGCAGATTCCTGACAGTAGGGCTGATTAATCTGTCAGGACTGGCAGGTGTAGACAAGACAAGAGACAGTGGGCCCTAGATCTGAACCCACCCACTGTCACCTGCCTACTTGCCTCAGTTGACCCTAGGCGGTCGCGGACAACCACGAAGACGTTCCCTACGCTACGTAAGTGAACACACAGAACAGTACAGACAGACGAACACAATAACGAGTAATGGAACAAGCCAGGTCAAACAACACGGGCAACGAAGTACAAAATCAGTAACACAATGGGATAGTCAAAAGTCAGGCGGAGGTCAGAACACTGGTCCATCAGGCAGAAAAGGAATAGGACGGGGTTTGCAGGAGTAGGACAAGGGGAGCTGGGACCAGGAGTTAACCTAATTAACCAGTACTGGAACTCTGCCTTAGCTTTGCTTTATACTGAGCAAGAGCCCGGTCCGGATCCTCTTTGGACCGGCGCTCTGATTCTCCAGGCTGCAGACAGGCAGAGAAACCAGTCAATCACAGAGACCAGACAGGTGTAAAATCAAGTCCAGAAGCTTCTCAGCTTAACTCCTGCATGTCTGGAAGCTGAGAAGCAATTGGGTGTGGCACACAAAAGCAAAACACCAGGCCCAGTTCAGACCAGGCTACTGCAGATTCCTGACAGTTACAGTACATTTAATCAAATAGGATGCCTTACCTTGTTAAATAGCCATACGCAGAGCTAGGATCAGAGAAAACATATTCTGGGCACATACCAACAAAGTAAACAAAAGAATATACAATACAGAAAATACTATTTTTGGTCAAATAGATTAAAATATGACATAAAAAAATTCCAGTATGTATTTAAAAACAAGAGGGGGTAAACAGCAAAGACCCCTGAGAAGTGGAAAGATATACATGGGTATACAAAGGTAATCCTTGACAAAGCAAGGTAAATGAGGTGGAGGTGGTGGAGACTGTCACTGTTATTTGCTCTGTGGTCTGTCTTAGCAGATGCAGTATTTTTCCAGATTATGTAAATTCCTGGGCAGTCTTACATGAACTGTGCGCTTCAGATTTCCCCAGAGTGCCTCAATGATATTTAGGTCAGAAGACTTAGATGGTCACTCCAGAACCTTCAATTTGTTCTGCTTTAGGCAATGACAGGTCAACTTGGCCTTGTGTTTTAGGATTGTTGTCATGTTGGTGCGTCCAACTATGTCCCAATGAGCAGCTTCCGGACTGATGAGTCCTGATAACCTTCTACATTCCTCTTTACTTCTACTTTGACCAAGTGTCCTGTGCCTTTGTAGTTCACACTTTTCTAATCCATCTCTGTGCTTTACAGTAGTGGTGTGTTCCTTTCAATATAGGTCTTAAACAACACAAAATAACTTCAAGTAAATCAAACTTCTGTGAAATCAAACTGTCCACTTAGGAAGCCATACTGATTTTGACATGCAATTAGCAAAACACACTCAATAAAGGAGTGGTTTTGCAGGTGGGGACCACAGACCACTTCTCAGTACCTATGCTTTCTGGCTGATGTTTTGGTCACTTTTGAATGTCAGTGGTGCTTTCACACTAATGGTAGCATGAGATGGACTGTGCAACCCACACAAGTGGCTCAGGTCGTGCAGCTCAGGATGGCACATCAATGCGAGCTGTGGCACGCAGGTTTGCTATGTCTGTCAGTGTAGTGTTCAGAGGCTGAAGGCACTACCAGGAGACCGGCCAGTACACCAGGAGACGTGGAGGAGGCAGTAGGAAGGCAATAACCCAGAAGCAGGACCGCTACCTCCGCCTTTGTTCAAGGAGGAACAGGAGAAGCACTGCCATAGCCCTGCAAAATTACCTCCAGCAGGCCAAAGATGTACATGTGTCTGCACAAATAGTTAGCAACCATGAGGATAGTATGAGGGCCCAACGTCCACATATGGGGGTCGTGCTCGCAACCCAACTCTTGGCATTTGCAAGAGAACACCAGGATTAGCAAATTCTCCACGGTCACACTGTGCTCTTCACAGATGAAAGCAGTCTCACACTGAGCATGTGTAACAGATGCAACAGAGTCTGGAGACGCCATGGAGAGCAATCTGCTGCCCAGTGGCGTAGCTACCATAGAGGCAGGGCAGGCAGTTGCTATGGGGCTCATGCAGGAGGGGGGCCCGGGGGAGAAGGTAAGAGTTTGTGTCGTTCTGCTTAACCCCTCATGTACTGCAGTGTGTAAGTGACCCAATGTTTACTTACATGCTGCAACACAAAGAAAGAGTTAACAAGCAGAAGACAGAGATCTCTGCTTAGGCACTGATAAACCAGCAGTGTGTGTGTGTATATAAATATATATATATATATATATATATATATATATATATATATGCGCAGTGTTTTGTGTTGTGTGTAGGGAAATGGGCCCTTAAAATTTTTTGCTATGGGGCCCTGTGAACCCTAGCTACGCCCCTGCTGCTTCCTGCAACATACTTCAGCATGATCAGTTTGGCAGTGGGTCATTAATGGTGTGGGGTGGCATTTCTTTGGAGGGCCTCCAAGTGCTCGCCAAAGGTAGCCTGACTGCCATTAGGTACCGAGATGGGATCCTTAGACTCCTTGTGAGACCAAATGCTGGTGTGGTTGGCCTTGGGTTCCTCCTAATGCAGGACAATGCTAGACCTCATGTGGCTTGATTTTGTCAGCAGTTACTGCAAGATGAAGGCACTGAAGCTATGGACTGGCCCGCCTGTTCCCCAGACCAGAATCTGATTAAGCACATCTGGGACATCATGTCTGGCTCCATCCACCAATGTCACGTTGCACCACAAACTGTCCAGGAGTTGACGGATGCTTTAGTCCAGTTCTGGGAGGAGATCCCTCAGAAGACCATTCACAATCTCATCAGGAGCATGCCTAGGCATTGTAGGGAGGTCATACAGGCACATGGAGGCCACACACAATACTCAGCCTCATTTTGGCTTGTTTTAAGGACTTTACATCAAAGTTGGATGAGCATGTAGTGTGTTTTTCCACTTTAATTTTGTGTGTGACTCCAAATCCAAATAAATTAGATTTTTATTGACTATTTTTGTGTGATTTTGTTGTCAGCACATTCAACTTTGTTCAGAGCAAAGTATTCAATGAGAATATATCATTCATTCAAATCTAGGATGTGTTAGTTGAGTGTACTCTTTATTTTTTTGAGCAGTATATATATACACACACACATATTCATAGTATATTCATAGTATGTGATATTTATTGCATATATATCCCTCCACTTCTCAGGGTTCTTTTCTGTTTATACACTCTCGTGCTCAGATACAAGCTGATATTTCTTAATGTCAAATGTAATTTATTTGAACAAATCAAGCTACAGTACATGAAAATTCTTATAAAATCATGACTAGATTTCATCTGTAACAGACAGTGAGTGTGGACCCGCTGTGCTACTCAACTGGCTTGCTTTGAGCCACACCAAGGAGTCTAAGTGCCCTGTTAGTCTTCAACCTTCATCTTGCTCCAGTATTCGGAAGCTGGACTTCTGCAGCTAGAGGGCACTTAACAAGTGTGGTCCCCATGTTCCCATGAACCAGACAGAGTTTGTGCAAGGCATTAGGGAAAGGACAATTATGGGTGGCCAGCAGGCTGGGTCATCAACAGGAGAGTCAGTGGAATACCAGGGATGAGACAGGTAGTGTAGCCAGAGAGGCAAAGAATCGGGGCAGACAGACTTAAAGGCAGGTCACACAATTCAAGCCGGCAACAAGAGAGGTACACGGTACAGACAAGTGTCGGGCAATAAGCATAAACCAAACAGGCACAGGTCAGAATTCACAGAGAGTCAGCAAAATACAGAACCAGAACACACCTTCACTTGCAATCCAAGAGTCCAAGAATGCCCAGGCAATGGATTAACAGAAGGCACCAGCAGGTGGAGACAATCTGCCTCTATACATTCAGAGCATGTGGTCACATTCACACCCTAGTTGTCATAGATGTCCCTGCAGCAGGAAGAAAATGATGTCAGATTTCACGAGAGTAAGCAGACCCAGAATCCGCAGGGAGCACAGCAGGAGCGAACAGGAGTGACACTCAGATGGCACTACCAAGGCTAAATAATGGATCACCGCTGGGTGACATTATAGTCTCACTCCCAAACAGGTTGGCATATCCTAAATGCGTGACGTGTCCACAAGACAAATGGTCTTTTATCCACATATAGTGGATTTAAAGAGAAACCTGTACTTCTATTAAAAAATCTCAAGTCTTTTCAGATACAGTATGACATACAGTAGACATAGATATGAAGGGCATACAGCAGCTCATAAGTACTGGAAGACTTGAGATTTTTTAATAAAATTAAATTACAAATCTCTAGCATTTTTTTTTTTTTTTTTGCACCAATTGATTTGAAAGAAAAAAAAATTCTCTGGAGTTTCTCTTTAGCTCATTCACTGGAAAAATAAATGCAGTCAAATCTATAGATTATAAGGGTTCACTCCAGCACAGCCTTTGCTTTCCCAGCACCCAGTGACTGCTACGCAGCACTTTCTGATGCTGGGGCTGACACGAGACATTGTCATTCGAGATAATATATATATTTAAGTGCTCAACTCATGTACCAAACACCATTGAAAACAATAGGAGACTCGAGTATTTTACCAGGTGTTCTGCCGACAGAGTAGAGTGCTTAACTTGAAAGTGACAGTCTGTCCCTCAGACTGTGCTCTGTTGGTGGGGAGGGGAGCTGGCAAAGTATACCTGTCTTCTCTATTGCTGCTGATTGGCTGAGCCGGAATAGTGAAGACCGATGAGGACCGTTGCGGTAAGTATATTTCCCCCGCTCCCCCTTCCCCCCTATGTGATTTAAGGTGTCATGATTGGACCTTCCAGATCAGCAGAGAGATCTTCTGCTAATCTGGAAGGTCAGATCTTCATGGATATGGTGACACAGACAATAATGCATTATCGTCTGCATGTGTCTCTGTATCCATGGACACCAGATCTTCCATATTAGCAGAAGATCTTGCTGCTGATCTGGAAGGTCTGATGGAGACAGGTACGCTTTACTAAAGCTGTGGAAAAGCATAATACATTTTCACAGTCTTGAAAATTGTTAAAAGGCTACCGCCTTTCAACAAGCTTTTTGTTAAAGAGCACCCGAGCAGCAGGCAGTACTTGCTTGAGTATCGAGTACTTTAATACCCAAATACTATACTTGATAGAGCATGCTCACTCATCTCTAGTGACAGCTTGTTTGTTCCTTTGTTGGGATCATACATGTAAGTGCAATTCAAAATATATATTATGAGCTGCTAGAAATCTTTAATATACTGGCTCTATCTTATATATCATCTTTATCACCTATCTGTTAGGGCATAACTTTGTCAGACAGGAAGGAATACCCCTTTAAGGGTGGGTTCACACTGAGGAATTCTCGCGTCAATTCTTTTGGCGGAATGCGGAATCAGCCGGCCCATAGAATGGTGTCTATGGAGCCGGCGGAAAGGCCTCTAAGTTTAGGATTAGGAGTCTAAAATATATAAAGACAGCTTTCAAGCCAGTTTTCACATGTACATTACTTTCCAAGTGCACACCTGACCCCTGGTTGTAAGTGTGACAAAACTGTCATGTTCTGGGTAGGGAAAAAGTGAAAACTTACTTGGTAAGCCTGTTTAGTTGTTACAATTCAAAACTTGCTGTTGCTTTTTCAACTATTCTAACCGCACTACATTAGCTTGTTTTTTTTACCCTGTATTTGTCTGTTTAAATATTACAAGTGCCTTTTTTAATTAGATAATTCAGCTATATTTTATATTACACCGCACTGAACTCAGTTCCGTACAGTAGAGGTCAATAGCTGTACTGTAATAAATTATTTATTGGGCAAGTGATTATTTGAAGCTAGTTTTGCTTTTACTACTGTAAATTTTAACTGCGGTCAAATAAAATGCAAACAAACAGCTCATTTGTCTATTTGTAAACTATTCCTCTTCTGAAGCTGATTTTTATCTGCCAACTTATATACTGAGAAAAAAAACAAGCAATTTAAGTAATTTTCTCTTTTTCTTCTAGCGTGCAAGGTCATTAATTGCTATTGGGACCTTTATAAACCCTAGTCTGCTGATGGGGTGAGAACTCTATTGTTAAATGTATTACGGCGCTAGTGTCTTTGGAGATTGCCTGCTTGATTGCTTTGTAAAGGCCCAATGGCACACAGCAATTAAAATCCATAGACCTTTATAACCCTACTGATGTTTTATGGGCCTTTTCGTGTCCTTCAGTATAGTTTACCATTTCAGTGTTTCCCAGTGGGTCTCTTTTTCAGCATTCAACATGGATTTTTTTTTTTCTAAAGTGATAAAGCTAGTTATATATTATGTGAAAGGTTAATGATTATTTTCAAAAAGAGCATATGTTTTTAACATAAAATTTAGTAGATTGAATATAGTCCAAAATCAACATTGCATCATTACTCCTGATGTTGCAGCATATTGGCTAAAGCAATATACTTTATAAATATCCTAGTAATACTAGCTGGTGGTGTTGGCATGTGCTAACAACATCATATAAAACAAGCAATTCCTTCTTTCTATAGGCATTTAGGATGTTGAATGCTCCTTAACATCTTGCTTAAGGTTTGGATTAATTATCTACATTCTGTGGTCACTTTTATTTTCTTAGACAAAGCACATTAAAATGGGACATCTCACATTACAAAAATTATGCTACCATTTAACGATACATTGTGGTACCTGAAAAATGATGTGGCAGGTACCCTAGGAAAACTAAAAATACCCGCGACAACACAATAATAGTAGGTTGCTGGATGAGATGTCTCATAGATGTAGCTGGCTTAATGACTGAAGGACTGTGAGCATTGACATGGTGGGGGAGGGGAGGTGGGTTGGGGTGTTTTGGCCAATTAATTGCTCTCTGGCTTGTTATTTTCGCAATACCTTTGTTAGTATGGTAAATCTGATCCTTTCGCGGCTTGCAAATCTTTGTTATTTTAAGGTGTCTTTTTCTGTTTTCCTTGTCGGAAGATGTCTCCCTTCACAATGATTATATCTGTATAATATACTGAATAATAATACCATGCTGCAAGTGAGCAAAGCAGATTAAACAAAATTTTTCCCTGATAAAGGGATCAAAAAGTGGTAGGTACCATCTCTACTCAAGCCCGATAGACTGTGTAAGTGATTACAGTGCATCTTCCTGGTGTCTTCATGGAGTCTTTCTCTTTCTACTTCTTCTAAATTAGGTCCAGTCAGCCACCATCTTCTCTGCAGAATCTGTAGGACAAACATGTAAGACCCCTTGTATTTCCTGCACCATCTTCAACACCACACTAATAGTGATCTCCAAATAACGACATGATATCATTTGTGCCCCCACTTAGTAATATGGCCCTTCATTAAGCCCCCACACAAAAATATGTCCCAATTTTTGCTCACACAGTAATGTAGTCCCTCTTTGAGCTCTGATTTAATGGCTCCACACATTGCCTCTTTTTGTTCCACCCACACAGTAGTTAAGCCCCTTTATGCCCCACACAGTAGTTAACCCCATTTATTCCCCAAACAGTAGTTAGCTTCTTGTGCCCCACATAGTAGTTTGACCCCTTTGAGACACAAATTAAGTAGTAAGCCCTCATTTCCCTATTAATTGGGGTTCATAAAAGAAAACATGACATTCACCTTGCTTTATTCTCATGCTGCATGGTTGCTCCTATATAACCACTGACTGTAGCAGGAAAATTGACACATCTCAGAAAGTGAAGGTGTATCATATAGAGTATGAGCAATCCTTTTTAATTAACCCCTTCCCTCCACATCATACTGTATATATCTATCACTTGCAAAGGCTTCTTTACATTTTGTGATGAATATATACATTGTTATGATTTTGTGGGTATGCAACCGGAGTGCAACCGATATACTTTGGCAGTAAGGATGGGTCAATTTACAGTGCAAATAAAGCGCTTCGCTATGCTGGGCTGTCGGCTTGTCAGCAAGCTGCCTTTGATCTTCTTGCTACTTCATGCCGCTCCACTGCGGGTGCCTAGAAAAGCAGGATACAGTACTGAAAAACTTCTCCAAGGAGTTTATTCAGCTTTTCGAGGCACCCGGAGCAGCACAGAGTTCAAAGTCAGACGACTGACTAGCCGACAGGCAAGCTTGGCAAAGAGCTTCACTCCACTAGCACTGTAAATTTGCTCATCCCTAATTGTCAGGGTCCGGCAGAAACTACAGGAAACATAGATAAATCTGATTATAGCAAAAGTATGTATTTTATACCACACAACAAAAATAACCCCCCCCCCCCCCAAAATTTTGATATTTCATTTTTTTTCCCATTCTTCTAAAAAATGCTATTTTTTAAAAGTACCCCACGTTTTTCAATACATTATATCTACCTCTGTGTAAAAAATGCTGTATACTTAAACCTGATCATAGCTGTTTCCTGAACTGCTTGAATAGAGCTATTTGTATGGAAGATAAAATATTCCTTTTTAAGTAAAGAGGAAAATTAAACATGTTTTATAGCTACTTCTACATCCTTTTGGTGCTTTGAATATGATTTTTCATGTCAAATTTTTAATATTATTTGAGCTATGTAGAATGTTTTTGGACCATAAATATCATTGCAAAAGATTGGAGGCTACTACTGATCCTTCTTCAATAGAATGAGTGAATTTATATCAATTTGCACTTCAGGAAAGCTTTAATTAACATAGGGAAGCTACATCTCAGATTCACATCTTTTTACTTTATGAGACATCATTAGCTGAGATCTGTTGATCTTAAATTGATAAATGATATAGAGAGGATGTTCATGCCCCTCTATGTTAAAAGATTTTGCAGTTGAGTATAATAAAATTAGAAATTAAATCAGGCAATCAAGGAAAGACAACTAGTATCCAAAGTTTTCCATCCATGTTGTAAATATGCAGCTGTCATTATGCCCATGCCCGTTTGGACTTGAGTATGGCCCATGGTTCATGTTATACACCCGAGTCTGCACTCTTAGGCTGGGTTCACACTACGTATATTTCAGGCTGTATTTGGTCCTCAAGTCAGGTCCTCATAGCAACCAAAACCAGGAGTGGATTGAAAACACAGAAAGGCTCTGTTCACACAATGTTGAAATTGAGTGGATGGCCGTCATATAACGGTAAATAACTGCCATTATTTCAATATAACAGCCGTTGTTTTAAAATAACAGCAAAAATTTGCCATTAAATGACAGCCATCCACTCAATTACAACATTATGTGAACAGATCCTTTCTGTGTTTTCAATCCACTCCTGGTTTTGGTTGCTATACAGCCTCACAAATACAGCCTCAAATATACTGTGTGTGAACCCAGCCTAAATCATGATTTTGAGTTTGTATTCAAAGTTTAATTTGAACATGGCTCATTTTCATTTGCTCTGGTGATTGATACTGCATCACACCCATCTCCTCCCTGCTCAGTTCCCTCTGGTCCTCTAGAGTTATGTAAAGACAACGGCCATATTTTATAACAATGACCCTTGTTGTGCAAACAATGGCTGTTATTTCTGAAACAACGACTGTTGTTATGAAATGCGGCCATTGTTTTTACATAGTGTGAAGATACCCTAACAGTTAACCTTTGTTTTCGGGTCCTTCATCCCTTCACTAACTGATCTCCACCTGCAGTTATGTCAGCTGTACAGTATGAGGATGCCACAAACATTTCATGCTCACATCTTAATTTTCTGTTCTGAAAATTTAAAGTTTATTTTCTATACAATTAATGGTCTAAGGATAAACAGTCATTAGTTAACTTAAAGAATGTGTGCAGATTTTATGAAACTGTGATCTTTAAAAATGTAGATTGGTTTAATTAAATGGTTATTAATAATGTGAACTCTATACTGCCCAGTATAAAAATTATGGTTTTGCTTACATGTGCAATGACTGGTTGCTGTATTAAGTAACATGTATGTAATCATTCTTTATAAAAGCCTAAGAATGAACACTTTTGTCTCCTTGTTGTGTGGCTTGTCTAAGTATTTCTATGTTATGTATTTCTGTGTTATGGTTATATGCACTGGCATCTAACATTATTGCAGTCATATTCTAATCATTAAACAGTGCTAGTTTAGGCAGTATGCAAAAAAGGGGTCCGTGGAGCCTCAGTTACGAGTCTCAAAACACGGGAATAGCCAGATATCCCTCTCTCCAGAGAAGGAAGCCCATTGCCAAGGGGTGCCTCCTAGTGAGGAGAGCACCAAACCACCCTGATACGTAGTCCCTCAGGTCCTCACTCTGTTGCGAGCTTTGGGACCTAAATAGGGAAACACCAGGGTGGCCCCTGTGAGTCAAAGTCTAACTCTGTGGCGAGTATAACGACATAAGACAAGGGTAACCAAGGCTAGGCATTCATCCACAGACTGCAGTTTCGGGGTATTTGCCCCTCGTCAGTGTGGAGCAGGATTCTGGCTACTGGGGCAATGATAAATAGACCAACAAAACACAAAAATCACTGAACTCAGGGAGAACAGTGAAAAATTCCAATGGAGTACTCATTTACAAGTCTCCATTTATTGTCCCATACAAAATTTGAATATGCAAAAAAGGGGTCTGTGGAGCCTCAGTTACGAGTCTCAAAACACGGGAATAGCCAGATATCCCTCTCTCCAGAGAAGTAAGCCCATTGCCAAGGGGTGCCTCCTAGTGGGGAGAGCACCAAACCACCCTGATACGTAGTCCCTCAGGTCCTCATTCTGTTGCGAGCTTTGGGACCTAAATAGGGAAACACCAGGGTGGCCCCTGTGAGTCAAAGTCTAACTCTGTGGCGAGTATAACGACATAAGACAAGGGTAACCAAGGCTAGGCATCCATCCACAGACTGCAGTTTCAGGGTATTTGCCCCTCGTCAGTGTGGAGCAGGATTCTGGCTACTGGGGCAATGATAAATAGACCAACAAAACACAACAATCACTGAACTCAGGGAGAACAGTGAAAAATTCCAATGGAGTACTCATTTACAAGTCTCCATTGATTGTCCCATACAAAATTTTCCCATGCTACAGAGTTAGACTTTGACTCACAGGGGCCACCCTGGTGTTTCCCTATTTAGGTCCCAAAGCTCACAACAGAGTGAGGACCTGAGGGACTACGTATCAGGGTGGTTTGGTGCTCTCCTCACTAGGAGGCACCCCTTGGCAATGGGCTTCCTTCTCTGGAGAGAGGGATATCTGGCTATTCCCGTGTTTTGAGACTCGTAACTGAGGCTCCACGGACCCCTTTTTTGCATATTCAAATTTTGTATGGGACAATCAATGGAGACTTGTAAATGCGTACTCCATTGGAATTTTTCACTGTTCTCCCTGAGTTCAGTGATTGTTGTGGTTTGCTAGTTTAGGCAGTATAATGCCTTGATTACAGTAAAATCCATAGCAGCATTTTTTGTAAATTTGATAATTTCAATGTGGCTCCTCCTGACAGTCGTTGTTGTTATTATTATTATTATTATTATTATTATTATTATTATTATTTATAAGCGATAGAACACCAACAAAATATTAAAAACCAAAACATGTTACATGAATAAAGTAAATGGCAGACTGGTACCTAGGGATAGGAAGACCCTTTCTGTGGGGGCTTTTAATTCACAAGTTAAGGGGAGGAAGATGGAAGGTAAATGGCAGCTATTCAAAGTATGGTGTGGAATTATTATAGATTGTAGCTTAGTTTGAAAAGATGTGTTTTTGGGTTGCTTTTGAAGCCCTCGATGGTGAGTAAGAGATGGATGTGTTGGGATATAGAGTATGGGGTATGGGGGAGGCTCAGGCCAAATCTTGGAAGCAGTTGTGTTAGGTATAAACAAGGGGGAGCTTAAAAGGAAGTCATTGGAGAATCGGAGGTTGCGTGAAGGACAGTAGCTGGATATCAGGTCAGAGATATGAAAATTTTAAGATGTCTCTCCTACTTGACAAAGGGGCAATTTATGCCTCGAAACGCGTTGTTTATGAGACCATTAAAATTCATTGTTTTACTTCATTAAACCTGAAGCCGTGAAGCGCTGTCATTCTGGCTCCTGTGGTCCCCGCCTACCCCGAGGATCCGACACTTCATCTACCATGAAAATTTTAAGGGGACAGGTTGTGGATGGCCTTCTATGTTATGATTGACAATTTAAAATGAATTTGTTGGCAATGGGGAGACAGTGAAGGGATTGACAGAAGTGAAAGACAAAGGCAAAGTGAAGGGAGAGGTGGATTTGTCCAGCAACTGAGTCATGAATAGACTGAAAGAGATTCCAGAGAGAAGGATGTTGCAGTATTCCAAGCGGGAGATAATGAGAGCAAGTACCAGCAGTTTTGTTAAGTTAGGGTTGAGAAAAGAGTGGAATTGGGAAATTTTTTTGAGGTGAAGGTGGCAGGAGGTAGTCAGTGTAGAGTCTAAGGTGACCCAAAGGCAGCAAACTTGGGTGACTGGGGACAGAGTGCAGCCATTGATTGTGAATGAAAGGCTAGATGGAGGAGTGGAGCGAATTGGGGAAAAGATGATTAGTTCTGTTTTGTCCATGTTGAGAAAGTGGGAGGAGAAGAAGGAAGATATAGTTGATAGACATTCTGGGATCCTGGTAAGCAGAGAGTTGACCAGAGAGGTAGATTTGAGTGTCATCAGCATAGAGGTTGTACTTAAAGCTGTGAGATTCTATAATGAGTCCCAAGCCAAAAGTGTAGATGGAGAAGAGAATCTACAAAATCGCTTACTTTAGCATTTTCTTCTACATAACAAAACGTAACCCTTAAGTGACCCTGGATATTTACCCATACGTCCAGGGCCGCCTCCATGTGTTCAGAGCGGGGCCGCGCTCTGAACCGTGGCGGTCCCAGGTGCCGCTCCTAGCGGTTATTAGCGGGCACGGTCCGATCGCCGTGCCCGCTAATAAAGTAATCGGATGCAGCTGTCAATGTTGACAGCTGCATCGGATTACTTGAATGCAGCCATCCCTGGTGTCTAGTGAGGTGGATAGCTCCTCCGGGACGTTGTCCCGGAGGAGCGATCCACACATCTTACTGCGTCCGCGGTCAGCACCGTAATGGCGCTGATCCCGGCTCGGCACTCGATTGCTTCCGGCTGCGGCAGCCGGAAGCAATCAATGTGCCTATCTCATCGATCTATGGTGCATATCTATGCAGCATAGATTTCAAAGAGATCAGTGTACTTATACTAGAAGTCCCCCAGGGGGCTTCTAGTATAAGTGTAAAAGAAAAAAAAGTGTTAATATCATTAAAAAGCCCCCTCCCCTAATAAAAGTCAGAATCACCTCCCTTTTCCCATGTTATAAATAAAAAAAATAAAAAAATAAACATGTTTGGTATTGACGTGTGCGTAATCACCCAAAATATTAATTATTAAAATTCCTGATCTCGCACAGTAAATGGAGTAAGCGCAAAAAAATCCCAAAGTGCAAAACTGCATTTTTGGTCGCGTCAAATCCAGAAAAATTGTTACAAAAAGCAATCAAAAAGTCGCATATGCACAATAAAGGTACCGATAGAAAGAACACATCATGGTGCAAAAAATGACACCTCACCCAGACCCATAGACCAAAGGATAAAAGCGCAATAAGCATGGAAATGGAGCAATTTTAAGGAACATATATTTGGTTTGAATTTTTTACAGGCCATCAGATAAAATAAAAGATATACGTTACATATCGTTGTAATCGTAACAACTTTAGGAACATATATAACAAGTCAGTTTTACCCCAGGCCTTTTCACGGCGGCCACTAATGGGCTTTATTCCGATGCGTACGCCTTTTAAAGGCGTACGCATCAGAAAGAAATGCCGCCCGGCGGCGGCAGCAGAGCGGGTGATCAGCGGTCAGTGTGACCGCTGACACCCTCCTGTAACTGTAACTGCAGTTTAACCCATTAAATGCCGCTGTCAAACTATGACAGCGGCATCTAACGGGTTCCGGTCGGCGCCGTGGGTCACTTACGTGATCACGATGTCCCGCGGCGCCGTCCGGTCCTCCGATGTCTCCATGGTGATCCCGGGGTCCTAATGAAGGTCCCCGGGGTCTCCATGGAGATGCCTCATGCTGACAGGGGTGGCTGTGGCTATTGCCTGTCAGCATGAGACATGATACAATACATTGCAGTACATCAGGTACTGCAATGTATTGTATCAGTGATCAAAGTATTTTACACTAGTGTACAGTAATGTACACTAGTGTAAAAGTAAAAGAAAGTGAAAAAAAAATGTGCACCAAACACAACACAGCCCCCCAGCCCCCCCCCAATAATAAAGATGCATTACATTCCCTATACCCAATAAAACATAACATAAAAGTGATCAAAAACACAAATCCTATACATATTTGGTATCATTACGTCCTTAACGACCCAATCTATAAAACTATATCAATAATTATACCGCACGACACACGCTGTAAAAAAAAATAAAAAAAAACTGTACCAGAATAGCTGTATTTTATCAATCCACTTTAGAAAATACGTCATAAAAGAGATCAAAAAATCACATACATATAAAACTTGGTATCAATAGAAACTACAGATCTTCCCGCAAAAAATAAGCCCCAAACCAGCTCTGTCGCGCAAAAGATAAGAATGCTATGGATCTTGCAATGTGGCGACAGTTTTTGTAGGTTTTTGCTAGGAAGATAGTTTCTATTGCGCCAAAGTGGTAATAGTTAAAAAAAAACTATACAAATGTGGTATCGCCGTAACCGTAGTGACCCAGAGAATACATGTATTATGTTATTAGTGACCGCCGTTACGATTTTTTACGGCGATCACTAATGGGCTCTATTCTGCTGCCGCGCCGTTATTAACAGTATAACGGCGGCCACCGGTAACGGGCATTGCCAGCGCAGTTGAACACTTTCATCTCTTCTCAAAGTGAATCCACGGTGAGAGGAGATGAGAACATGTCCCCCCCTGTCCCCAGAATTAACCCTAGTGACCTGGTCACTGACCCTCCCCTCCCTAGGCGGCCATCTGATCCAAGATTTTCTAAAAATTATCAAAGCTCCATTCTCTCCACCACCAGAGGTGGCAGAGAGCATGGGGCAATGATCGGGGACCACCTGGTGTGGTCCCAGTACAAGCGATCAGCGGTATATACTATATACCACTGATCGCTTGTTCCAAATGGTGCCAGCACTTTTTTACCTGTCACCAAAGTCAAGTGCCCTGGATTACCCGTAACCACCCCGGATTAACTGTAACCACCCCACATTACCTGTAACCACCCCAGATTACCCGTAACCACCCAAGATTACCCATAACCACCCCAGATTACCTATAACCACCCCAGATTACCTCTAACCACCCCAGATTACCTGTAACCACCTCAGATTGCCCGTCACCAACCCCGGATTGGCCGTCACCTCCCCAGATGGGCCGTCACCTCCCCAGATTGGCCGTAACCACCCAGATTGCCCGTAACCACCCAGATTGCCCGTAACCCTCCAGACTGCCCGTAACCCCCAGATTGCCCGTAACCCTCCAGACTGCCCGTAACCCCCAGATTGCCTGTAACCCCCCAGATTGCCCGTAACCCTCCAGATTGCCCGTAAACATCGCAGACAGCCCATAACCATCGCAGACAGCCTGTAACCACCTCAGATTGCCCGTAACCACCAGAGATTGCCACAGACTGCCCATAGCTACCCCAAATTGCCTGTCACCACCCAAAATTGCTTGCAACCTCCCCATATTGCCCGTCACCTCCCCAGATTGCCCGTCGCCCCCCCCCAGATTGCCCGTCGCCTCCTCAGATTGCCCGTCGACACCCCAGATTGCCCGTCGACACCCCAGATTGGCCGTCGCCACCCCACTTGCCCATCACCACCCCCAGATTGCCCATCACCACCCCAGATAGCCAGTGAACACCCCCAGATAGCCAGTAAACACCCCCAGATTTCCCATAACCACCCCATATAGCCAGTAAACACCCCCAGATTGCCCATAACCACCCCAGATTGCCTGTAACCACCCCAGATTGCCCGTAACCACCCCAGATTGGCACAGACTGCTCATAACCACTCCAGGTTGCCCATAACCACACCAGATTGCCTGTCGCAACCTCAGATAGCCAGTAAACACCCCGAGATTGTCCATTACCACCCCAGATAGCCAGTAAACACTCACATATGGCCTGTAACTAAAATGACACTCCTTCCCTTCTGAGCCCTGCTGTGTGCCCATACAGGGGTTTATGCCCACATATGGGGTACCATTGTACTCAGGAGAAGCTCCGATACAAATGTTGGGGTGCTTTTTTCCCCTGTTCCTAGTGAAATTGAAAAATTTCGAACTAAACAAACATGTTATTGGAAAAATTCTATTTTTTTCTTTTTTACTGTCTAGTTTTGAATACTTTCCTCCAATACCTGTGGGGTCAAAATGCTCACCACACCCCAAGATGAATTCTTTGAGGGGTGTACTTTCCTAAATGGGGTGACTTTTTTTGGGGGGGGTATTCTGCTGGCACTACAGGGGCACTGCAAACGCACCTGGCACTCAGAAACTTTTTCAGAAAAATCTGCCCTGAAAATGCTAATTGGCGGTCCCTTCCTTCTGAGCCCTGCTGTGTGCCCATACAGTGGTTTATGCCCACGTATGGGGTACCGTTATACTCAGGAGAACCTGCGTTACATGTATTGGGGTGAGTTTTCTCCCCTGTTCCTTGTGAAATTGAGAAATTTCAAACTAAACAAACATATTATTGGAAAAATTCTATTTTTTCATTTTTACTGTCTTCTTTTGAATACTTTCCTCTAATACCTGTGGGGTCAAAATGGTCACCACACCCCAATATGTATTCTTTGAGGGGTGTACTTTCCAAAATAGGGTGAGTTTTGGGGAGGTTTTATTCTGCTGACACTATAGGGGCTCTGCAAACGCACCTGGCGCTCAGAAACTTTTTCAGCAAAATCTGAACTGGAAATGCTTATTGGCGATCCTTCCCTTCTGAGCCCCGCTGTGTGCCCATACAGTGGTTTACGCCCACATATGGGGTACCATTGTACTTAGGACAACCTGCATTACAAAATTTGCAGTGCATTTTCTCTCATGTTTATTATGAAAATGAGATACTTAAATCTTAACAAATATATTATTGGAAAATTTCTATTTTCCATTTTTTTCCGGCCTAATTGTAAATACTTTCCTCCAGCCCTTGTAGGGTTAAAATGCTCATTATACCCCTAGATTAATTTTTTAAGGTGTCTAGTGTTCAAAATGGGGTCACTTATGGGGGTTTACAGTATACAAGCCTCCTAAATCAACTTAAAAAAAGAACTGGACCCTAAAAAAAATCAGTTTTGGAAAATTTATGAAAATTTTATAATTTGCTGATACACTTCTAAGCCCCGTAACACCCTAAAAAAGTGAAATATGTTTACAAAATGAAGCCAGAATAAAGAGGACATATTGATAATGTGACTTACTAACTAATTTATGTGATATGACTTTCTTTTTTTAGAAGCAAAGAATTTCAAAGTTCGTAAAGTGCAATTTTTTCATGATATTTTGATGTTTTTCACAAAAAACACACAAGACAGTGACCAAATTTTGCCACTAACATAAAGTACAATATGTTAGGAAAAAACAATCTCAGAATCGCTAGCATACGTTAAAGCATCACTGAGCTATAAGCGCATAAAGTGAGACAGGTCAGATTTTGAAAAAGGAGCCTGGTCATTAAGGTCCAAATAGGCTTGGTCCCTAAGGGGTTAAGTGTTAGTTCCCCAGTATTCATCCAGTGCCGGTTACCAAAGAGATGATAGAGGAAGCCCCCTCCCGCTGTCAAACCACTTACATGCCATGTCACTATTGATTGCGGCTTGTAACAGGTTAAACTGCAGTAATCAAATTTGTCTATAATCCTAGGAAGTATGGCAGGAACTGCCCTGGATTTACCCCTCTTCTCTTCTCTTCATGTACAGACTGCACTTGTGAGGTCTCCAGGATGAAAATTTCTAGCACCCAACCTTGACATACATTTTTGTCACAGGTCATAAATGGGATTAATGTTACAATTCAATGCCATAAATTTACCAGGACAAAAATTTTTTAGCAGTCGCAGGTCCTTATGGTTTTGATATGAGGTGTGTGCCTCTTAGTAAATCTGGTGGGGTGAATGGGGTGGGGCCTCATTTAAGACTGCTGGTCTTAATAAATTTCCCCCAATATCCATATATATAATGTTTATTTTATTTGACACCTGTTAGTTTGCATCTTATATTAAATGGCATTGGTACTATATTTAATCTTATTTGCTGACTTTTTGAAAATCTTTGTTATGCTGAATTCTCAATAAAAAGATATTATATGGTGTCTATTACTGACAAAATAAATCCTCTGATGCTGCCTTTCACACATTGCCTACACCCTGCCTAGCACCATTTTCTAGTCCCCTCTCAACACAAGAAACTTCTTTCTTGCATGGAAAATCACTGGCTGCATCAGTGGACCACCCTTTAGTGGTTGGCCGATTGAGTAATAAAGGGACCAGGTAATGGAGTTCAATGGGAATCTGAGCACTGATATAATAGCAGTGGTGGAGGACTGATCAGAGGATAAATTTTTTTTAGCCCAACCTGAGCACTTAAAGTGACACTGTCACCCCCTTTTTGCATTATGACTTCTCTGCACAGGTGTAAAGGTTAAATTATGCAGTTTTCATACCTTATTTTATAAGATAAGTCATGGTGCTTGTTCCAGTAATAAGTGCCATTTATTATCAGCGGTTTGTGCTACCAGGGCAGGGCTTCACGGCTGCAGCATCACTTAGCCCCACCAACATCACCTCCGTAGGCCATGCCCCTCCATGACATCATCTGTGCATAGGCCTCGCCCCCTCAGTGGATCACTTTTAACTGGAACAAGCACCATGATGTATGGTATAAAATAAGATATAAAAACTGCAAATTTACCATTTACACCTGTGTAGAGAAGTCATAATGCAAAAAGGGGGTGACAGTGTCACTTTAAAAATAAATAAATAACAAACACATTTAAAATTATTTGAATTTTGAAACTTCCTTATTTTCTAATGCACAAAATAAGACCATTTTCTATATTCCTGAAGTCCATATTTTACAAAATCACACAGCTCATTTTTATCGAAGACTTTAAGCTCTTAACTATATTACATTTCTCTTAAACATATATTGAAACTATTTTATATGGCTTTTTTTCTTTTAACCAAGGTATAAACCAATGAGAACTTTTAACAAAGTAGATTTATTATGTCACCTTTCTTAGTCTAAGCCTAGCACAACAATTAAAAAAGGAGATGCTAAATGGTAGTATTTATTGTGAAACACGTAACATCAGAGGTTACAATAGAACTAATTTTGAAATTGCATCTGGGTCACAATACTGAAAGCGAATTTTCCTTTGAGGAGTTATTTTCAACACTCAGTACTATAGACAGGAATTAAAGCATTAATGTTAAAATTGTTTCATTTTTTCCTACTTTGTATTTTGTATTTTAATTCTGCATCATTTTATTGATGCTCAGAGGCATTTAAGGTTGCCAGCACAAAACAACTCTGAAAGTAGACATAAAAAAAAATATCTATCTATCTATCTATCTATCTATCTATCTATCTATCTATCTATCTATCTATCTATCTGTCTGTCTGTCTGTCTGTCTATCTATCTATCTATCTATCTATCTATCTATCTATCTATTTATCTATCTTTACAATTAATACTCATAGTACTGTACAGTATGTCATTCACTGGTATTGTTATTAGAAAAAAAAAAAATATTTAGCAATCTCCCTGAGGTCATCATACTTTTTCATGTATTGCAGCTATTTGGGTATGGAGCTTCATAGCTGCAGACCAGTGTGCCCATGTAGAGCCATATGCACCTACAGTGTTAATGCGAGCATTAACACTGGACCATGGAGTGTTGGAAGAAGGTACACTGAAGGAAGACAATGTGATGCTCTAGAAAATGTATTGCTAGGAAACCTTGGGTTCTGCCATTTATGTGGATGTTATTTTAGCATGTGCCACATACCTAAACATTATTGTAGGCCAGGTATACTTCTTTATCTCAATTTAGCAAAGATTCACTTAGAAGGTAAGCAAAGGGATTCCTTCTATAGGCAAGAACAGGCGACCAAAGGTATCTTGATAGTAGAAACTATGTTAATCAGGGTCACTGACATAAACATATTTAACAGCTTTTATTGTATAAATGTTAATGTTATTACCAATAGTCCTCGCTTCAGTGGCTTTTCTGGCTTTTGACCACTGACAGGAAGGACTACAAAACTTGTATTGACTCCTCCGATGGCAGCCATCCTCACTCATACTCAGGTTACAACATGGTTTATTCTCTGTACATAGAACTTGTATACCTTGTTGATAAAGGTCATGTTGCCCGAAACGTCCAGCAATATTACGGTATACTGAAAACATGCTTTGAGCACCATATTACCCATGTTGATAACTGTTTAAAACTCTAAATGCAAAAAAAAAAAAATATATTTCTTTTTCTATGACAGTTAGAGAATACAGCGTGCTGTGTGGTGTTACAGGTAGAGAATACAGTGTGCTGTGTGATGTTACAGGTAGAGAAAACAGCATGCTCTGTGGTTTTACAGGTAGAGAATACAGCGTGCTGTGTGGTGTTATAGGTAGAGAATACAGTGTGCTGTGTGGTGTTACAGGTAGAGAATACAGCGTGCTGTGTGGTGTTACAGGTAGAGAATACAGCGTGCTGTGTGGTGTTACAGGTAGAGAATACAGCATGCTGTGTGGTGTTACAGGTAGAGAATACAGTGTGCTGTGTGGTGTTACAGGTGGGTAACTGTGCTGTGAGGTGTTACAGGTAGATAATACAGTGCTGTGCTGTGTTACAGGTAGAGAATACAGTGTGCTGTGTGGTGTTACAGGTAGACAATATAGTGTGCTGTGTGGTGTTACAGGTAGAGAATACAGTGCGCTGTGTGGTGTTACAGGTAAAGAATACAGCGTGCTGTGTGGTGTTACAGGTAGAGAATACAGTGTGCTGTGTGATGTTACAGGTAGAGAAAACAGCATGCTGTGTGGTTTTACAGGTAGAGAATACAGCGTGCTGTGTGGTGTTATAGGTAGAGAATACAGTGTGCTGTGTGGTGTTACAGGTAGAGAATACAGCGTGCTGTGTGGTGTTACAGGTAGAGAATACAGCGTGCTGTGTGGTGTTACAGGTAGAGAATACAGCATGCTGTGTGGTGTTACAGGTGGGTAACTGTGTGCTGTGAGGTGTTACAGGTAGATAATACAGTGCTGTGCTGTGTTACAGGTAGAGAATACAGTGTGCTGTGTGGTGTTACAGGTAGACAATATAGTGTGCTGTGTGGTGTTACAGGTAGAGAATACAGTGCGCTGTGTGGTGTTACAGGTAAAGAATACAGCGTGCTGTGTGGTGTTACAGGTAGAGAATACAGTGTGGTGTGTGTGTGAGACCACAATGAAATTATAACACAATAACACAATAAAACTGCAACGTGTGAACACAGCCTACATGTTCTGCAACAGTTTTGGGCAGGGAATGGGAAGGGTGAAGGACTGTGATGAACAGCAATGCATTTTGGAGCCTGAAGTACTGACCAGAAAGTACAACCACAAAATACAGAATGAAGACCCCCCCTCCCCCCCCCCCCAAAAAAAAAATAAAGAAATATATATATATATATATATATATATATATATAGAGAGAGATTTTTGGTAGTTTCAGAACAGGGTCAGACAGGTAAGCAATGCTATATGTTTCTGCAGCTGGTTTATTTATTTTCTTTACCTTTAGCTGGAGTACCCCTTTAATACCCCAACAGAGAAGGACTGTTTTGGTGGTACAAAGGAAAGAGGGGCATATACCTGCACAATATTACACAGGTAGCTTTATTTGCTATGGCTTAGTTCAATGTGTACAGGCATTAGCATTCCTATATATATATATATATATATATATATATATATATATATATATATATATATAAAATATATTATTTATATATAATATATAAATAATATATAATAAATATATAAATATATATATATATATATATATATATATATATATATATAAATTAAAAAGTGACTACAAATGGAAAAGGAATTGCCGTATTTTAACAATTCAATGCAATAAAGCTTTAGGTTTTCATATTTTCAGCATGGGTATCAACAAGTCCTAGCCATTTAATTCAGAGCACAATTGTAATAATATACCATTATTTACATCTACATTTTGCAAGACTGTGCTTAGCACTGTCAAGATCAAAGAAGAGAAAAAAATATTCCTTCTCACTACTTTGTCACCATCTCTTACCCTTATAGGCATGAAAATGGAAATTCTTTCTGTTATGCAGAGATAATGTTGCTATGGTTATAATTCTGTAAAGGTAAAGTAGATTTATCAAAATAATTGGAGGCATGATTCTCCATTAAGGTCAGTGATTGCAAAGACAGGCTGACACAAAACGTCTGAACTTTTAATTTGCTTTTTTCCCTCCTATGAATGGATGTTCAGATAAAATATGCTGACAGAATGTATGAATGACACGGCAATTCTTAAATATTTAAATTCAATGTATCAATTGACTGATGTTTCAGGGACATAACTTACTAGTAACTAAACCGTTTGTAGAATATGGATGTATCACAGCTAATCATTATTTTTTACTATAACCTTATACACAGTGTATAAGGGCTTGAGCATAATCTGATATGATCTAAATAAATTCATTCTATGGTTGCTTTTCCATTTATGAAAAGAAAAAATGGCAATATGCCAACACGTGTAAATTTGTAAGAGTGTTAAAAAATATATCATGCTGTTAATGGAAAAATTAGCTTGCATTTCTTAGGCCTCCTTCATTTACTTTTATCCTCAAATACATATGATAAATTACATTTTTACAAGCCTTTTGGTGGCATTTCTTTTCTTGATTACATTTGTAACAATTATTATACTGAACAGTATAATACGTAGTATTATGTAAGCACTCAAATTAACACATTTCCACCTGCCATAGTAGGACTGAATCAAATAATAGAAGTTAAAGGTTATGGACACCTTTGGAAAAAAAAAAAAAATATCAACGGGTTGTGCATAATATGGCACAAAAATACCATCTCTCTAGGGGCCCTATTACATGGAAAGATTATTTTGGGAAAAATTGTTATATTCGAATTTAAGGGATAATTAGAGATGAGCGAACATGCTCGTCCGAGCTTGGTACTTGTTCCAGTATTAGGGTACTCAAAGGTGCGCAGTACTTGGGCGAGCATCTCGCGATACTCGAGGAAATGGTTTGGCGGTTTTTTCTCAGCCAATCATCATGCAGGGGAGGCTTTGGGACCTCCTAGCATCACGTGGGAACCCCTGCACGTCAATAGCAGTGATTGGCTGCCCAGATCAGATGACCTGGGCATATAAGAATCAGTTCCCGCGATACTCGCTTCAGACGCAGGCTGGATGAGTTTAGGGAGAGAGCTGCTGTCTGTCAGGGAGAGTGTTAGGGCGGGGAAAATAGTGTCTATTAGGCAGGAATCCGACAAAAGCCACTGTTGCCAGAAAGGGGTCAGCAGGTGGTCCACATAGACCCCAAAGAAATTGCCCAAAGTCCTCTCAATACTCATTCTTGCTGCTGCTGGACCTTGGTTAGCTGGGATCTGTAGTGCAGCTGCACCTATCCTGGCTGTGCAGTGTCCATTTCAACGGGTGCCCTAAAACAGACATACAGCACTTGGTACTTGGTACACACAGACTCCAAAGACTACACCAAAAGTCCTTCCAGTACTCCTTTTTGCTGCAGCATCTTGGCTTGCTGGGACCTGCAGTGCAGCTTCACCTATCCTTGCCGCATACTGGAACTTATGCTATTTCTTTTTTTTTTTAACACCTTAGTGGTATATTCTTGTCTTGCCTGATACTGATGAGTGGTCTTCGGTGCTATTCACAACAGTCTAGTGAATACGTTTTTGCTATCTGTTTGAGTCACTGCACTGGAGTGAGTGTGTGTGTCCTCTCAGTTACATTCACTCCAGTCCACTGAATCAGTGTGTCCTCTCAGTTATATTTACTCCAGTCTAGTAAACAAGTATGTGTGTGTGCTCTGCGGCTCAACAAACACCGTCTAGTGAATATGATTTTTCTTTCTGTTTGATTCACTGCACTGGAGTGAATGTGTGTGTCCTCTCAGATACATTAACTCCAGTCCAGTGAATCGGTGTGTCCTCTCAGTTACATTCACGCAGTCCACCCACGCTAGCCAAGGGAGTGGAAAAGTGGCTCCTCCAGTTCAACCTCCTTCCCCCCAGCCTGGCCCCTCCATGGAAATTAGGGATTCAGATCCGGTACACCCCCCTGGATTCTTTTCAGGACCCTTTCCAGAGTCACAAATCACTGCTACTTTCGCAGTCTGTGGGTGATGAGAGTAGGGACTTGCAAGTAGTGTGTGAAGAGTTGTCGGATGAAGATGAGACACGGTTGTCACACAGTGACGTTGTTCTCTGGGCAGTAAGTACGAGGGGGCAGCAGAGTGAGGAATTGGAGGAAGAGCTGGTGGATGATGAGGTGACCGACCAGAGATGGGTTGGTAAGCCTAGTTAAGAGTGCTTCTGAGGGGGAGGCAAGTGCAGCATCGGTACAGGTTGAAAGATGGTGTGGCCAGAGTGAGAAGCAGGGCCAGAGCAACTGTTTCCTGGAGTGAAGCTCCCATGTTGAGGCCTAAATGTTCACAAGTCTGGAGGTTCTTTCAAGAAAGTCAGGAGGACCTACGGACTGTGGTGTGCAACCTGTGCCATACCAGGCGATGACAACAGAGTGACCAAGTTAGTTGAGTTAGCAGCTTAACCACCTAAAAATGTAACCTAACACAGCATGATGGTGACAACAGAGTGACCAAGTTAGGTGGGGTAGCAGCTGTCACCGAGTCTGACCCTGGTTCCGCAAACGTGTTGCCCACACCTAGGATTGAGGGGCCTATCTTAGTCATGGTTTCTCAGGCTTATTATGCCTCTTCCTCCAACTGCTCCTCCTCCTCTCAATTACCATCCGTGAGCACAGCGCCTTCAGTTAGTAGTTCTGGGCACAGCAGCACTGCCGTGGGTAAGTGCCAACAGGCAGTGCTGAAACTGATGAGTTAGGTGACGTGCCTATGCGATGGAATTCCAAGTTACACAGACTTCCAAGGTAAACAGACTGTTTGCGAGATTAAAGAGGGTACCTATGCTCATTCATTCTTATCTGTTGAGCGTGTATGGGCTGAAGGGGAGGAGGAAATCGAAAGTCAGCCTATTGAGAAGAGAGGGAATTCTTGTGCATTGGGACTCTGGCGCACATGGCTGACTTCATGTTAGGCTACCTTTCCCGTGACCCTCTTGTTAGAAAAATTTTTGACAGTGCAGCTGGTGGCATCATCACTGACACGCTGAAAGGCTGACGCTTATTAAAATGAATAAAGGCTGGATTTCATCGGAATACTCCTCCTCCTTACCTGGGATCAGAAGTATAGAGTATACGAAAGATAGTATACTATACTATATGCCAGTCATGTCAAACTCTGGCCCGGGGGCCAAATCTGGCCCGTGGTGTCACCATTTTTGGCCCGCCAGGCAATTCAGAGTTTGAATTACATTTGGCCCGCCATTGAATTAGATTATAATATGGATGTTCCGGACAGCCGCTTGGACCACCCATATTATAATCTTGTAGGCCACAGGCAGTTTTTAGCCTGTGGCCTAGGAGTATGTGAGCGGTGTTCCGACACCGATAGTGCAGGGATGTGTCCATTTGCACATGTCCTGTTCTGGGCACCTCCCACGGCATCTGGGGCCGCAGAAAAGGATGAGTCTAAGCTAATGGGACAATCTGTCACCCCTGGACAGCCCCCCATGCTTACATGAGAAGATGAGTTGGCAGCCCTATCTCCACTGCAGGCCCGGTATCAGGAGCGGGATTTGCAGGATGGGGCAAGTATGGGGGGCTCTATCCAGGGGTAGGATGGGTTGGGCAGGCCGTCCACAGGAGACAGGTTCCCTTTAACAACTGTTTTATGGGCTGCCTACTATGTAGGAGTCTATTGGGGAGGGCTGGCTACTATATGAGACTATTGGGGAGGGCTGGCTACTATATAAGAGACTTGGGGAGGGCTGGCTACTTTATGAGACTATTGGGGAGGGCTGACTACTATTTGGGCACTTTTGGGAGGGCTGGCTAATAATATGTGGATCAATTTTGGTTGGGTTGGCTCCTACATGGGGCAAGATTAGGGGGGTTGGCTATTACATGGGTTGGGGTTTAATCATGCCACGCTGATCTGACAGTGCCAGGACCACCATATTCGCGCTTCAATAATTATCAAAGTTGGCTTACGACTTTGTCCGATTTTTTAATTTTGTCCCACTGTGTATTTGAGTTTGACGCCTCTGCTATATACTGTTTATAGTATACTATAGTTCCACGTATTATGGTGAACGATTTCAGGTCGGTTGCAAAAACATTTTTTTGCGATCATTTATCATCAGAGAAAAGGAAAAATTGCTTTGTCTAGTACAAGGATGTCAAACTCAGGCCCTCCAGCTGTTTTAAAACTACAAGTCCCATCAAGCATGGGCTGTTGATGGGAATTGTTTTAAAACAGTTGGAGGGCCTGAGTTTGAGACGTTTGGTCTAATAGGACATTAAGTCTTTATTTAAAAAAAAGTTTAGTTTGTGTTTCACAGCTTTTGCTATATGCCATAGTGTGGTGTTCCACCACAGGTGTTGCTTTTGGTTACCCAGATATTGCACAGCTGTGGTACCCAAAGGGTTATAGTTTTGTTTATGTACTATATGGGCCTGTACATCAATGAGAGTTCTTTCTTCTTACCTATCATCTCTCTCTTTGCTTTTACATACACACTCCTCACCCACTCACAGCACAGGTTACACATGTTGTAGGAAGGAAGTCACGTGGGTAGAGGAAGTGTAGGGGTTTTTATCTTTGGATTCTGTAGAGGAAGGACGCAAGCTAAAACGCTCTCTACAGCAGCCAAGTTGGACCCTGGTTCCTGCCAGGTTCCCAGTCTAAGTTGTGGTCTAGACAGACAGCACATGCAGCTAGATACAGTTTTCTCTCAAGCAACCTCACGACACACTATGCAGTGTTAAGCTTTCACTAGAGAGGACAAGTCAGGGATCATCCTAACCCACGCCGTGGACAAAGAGGAACACAGTGCAGGACAGTATGCACAAAGAAGTAAGGAACTGATCCAGATAGAACAAAGTTGCTAGAAGCCTACTCTCTCGCAGCACAGGTGTAATCAGAGAACTCTGACCACTCTGCTCATCCCAGGTAACAAATCCGGGACTTGTGTCACCCTCTAGGACGGGTCACGCAACACTGGTGGGAAATAGGTGGTGCAAAGACCAAAGAGTCAAAACACGGGCACAAGCATTCTCTCTACTCTCAAGTATTCTTCTCTTTCTACCTCTGAAATTCCGGCAAAGCACAGTATTACTTCGGTTGGGACTCTCTCGATATCCTCATCTCTACTCTTCTGATCCTCTTTTCTACCTCTCATCATGCAACTCAGTCAGCACAACTGTATCACTCCTTCTACTCTCAGATCTGAACTCTAAAGTATTAAGTAACTTATCAAGTGTAAAGTATTGTATCAAGGTAAAGCTGTTTTATCTGCTGTCTACCACAAGTATCTTTAGAGTAAACAAGATTATATTTATGCCAAATAGACTCTGTGATTCCTTGTCAAGTACCGACACACTACACACAACTTTCTTGGGTCATCTCTTTCTGTGGGGGGCAGTACCAATAGTCTGGGTGGGTCACCACTCTTCTCCGGACCACCTAACAATCTGGCAAGTGACCGGCCGTACCTCTACACTGGGGGTCGAGGAAAGAGTGATCCCTGAACTGTATTCAACCCACTGTCCCTACCTCCTTGTAAATACTGTCCTTATTAGCAGACCTGAACTTGGCAGCGGTCCCTACACTAGCTATGTGGAAGCGTTCAAGTACAATGGTCAGCAGTCCACATCCCAACCAGGAGAGAACAACAATGGCAAGCATTTGGACACTTTTACACACTTATTACCTGCTGTATAGGCTCGGGCAAGGCTGTGCTTAAACACTTGCATTTGAGAATTGCAGAGACAAACACAACTAAAAAGGCAGAAGTTGAAACACAACCTAACAGTCTATTTAATTGGTGAAATTCTATTTGCATGATTGAATGCCAAGCCTCGTAGCTAGTGATGAGCGAACATGCTCATCCGAGCTTGGTACTCATTGGAGTATTAGGGTATTTGATAGTACTCGTTACTTGGACCAGCATGTCGCGATACTCGAGAAAATCTCATCCATTTCCTGTAAGTTTCAGCGCTTTTTCTCAGCCAATAAATATGCAGGACACTCTTTGGTACATCCTGCGATCACGTGGGACCCATACATGTCGATAGCAGCGATAGGTTGGCCAGATCAGATGACCCTGCCGTATAAAAATCTTGGCTGCCGAGGCTCGGCTCACATGCATGCTGGAAGAGATTAGGGACAGTGCTGCTGCTGCGTTAGGGAGGGAATTAGCGTTCCATTAGGCAGGGAATACTTGCGAAACAACCAAACAGCCCTTGTAAGGGCTTCAAATCATTTTTAAATTGTATTACTACAGACTGCTGGCTGGGACTTGCAGTGCAGCTACCACGATTTCAGCAGCACACTGTGGGGATTTGCTGCTGGCAGAAAGGGGACATTAGGTGTTGCATACAGACCCCTAAGAAGTGCTCAGTACTATTTTATTGGGGCCTCTACTATACAGTATTTTCTGATTTCTGTATTTCTTACGCAAGGCATATCTAAGTTCACTACTGATTGTTCAGTGTAAAGGGGGTGTCACATAGTGTGTATAGGTACAGCCACCAACAGATTATATCCCAGCTGTTGCCCTGAATTTGGCATAATGGTGCAATCGGGCAGCCTCAGAGGCATCCATACATGCTGCCCCTGCTGTTTCCTGTCCATTTCCGTTGTGTTTCCGTCATTTTCTGAGGTTAACATATTTTCACACGACCTTCCATCTACCAAACTTGGGTCCCCTGCAAAAATGCTTGAGTTTCCCATTGACTTCAATGGGGTTCGTTACTCGAAATGAGCACTCGAATATCGGGAGATATTCGTCTCGAGTAACGAGCACCCGAGTATTTTAGTACTCACTCATCCCTACTCATAGCATAAATAAAAACTTCAATACTCATCCTGATTGGAACACATATTGTGTCTTTTCCAGGCACCAGCCTTAACCACTCACCTATGGCTTGGCATAGGTCTATGAGAGTGAACTTAATTGCTTAATATTCTCACTAAAGATGAGCGAGCTGTAAGGTCTGGGTTTGTATGAGCCTGAACTATTGACTTCTGTGTCCACCCTCTCCACGGAGCGGGCAGACAGCGGGAAACAGAAGCTGACAGTTTAGGTTCATACAAACTAAAACTTCGTCCCACTCTTATCTCTTAACCCATAAACCCACAATCCAGAATATTAAAGAACAAAAGATTTACCCTTTGGCTTAACTGATAAACCTTGTGGTTTTCAAAACCATTAATCAATTTCAAGGCGTTTCCTATATTCTAATTTGTATTTTGGCACTTGTCAAAGGATTATTTTGAGAAATTAGTTACTCAGGAAAGCAATGATTTAAAATAAATAAATAAATTTGATACATTGCTTGCATACTTTCATTGACTTTTGTACATTGCTTGTTTATACATCAATTTACATTAAGTGGCAGCAGTAAGAGTTTACAAGTGCCCCTCTACTGTCACCAACGTTCTTGTTGGGAGCTTAAGCAGCCCTGCAGTTTCTGATCTCCTTCTCTTATCCAGCACTCCTGCAAAGCACTATTCATACAGAGCAGGCTCCCCCCATATAGTGTATATTATTACAATATTTAATACCCGTGGGGAAGCTGCCTCTCACTGTGTGCCGCAGCCCTTACACTGCCAATGGTAATTACTATCACCACTAGCTCTGCTGGAGCCACTAGCAGACAGCTTATCTCTCCAAGAATTCCTTCACGTTGATCCCTTTGTCCACCAAAATAATCTGTCTATGAAGTCTCAGGAGACCACTATTCACTTTATACTGATGGCCGGACACACAACCAGCAGCAGGTTCAGACAACAGCAGTATATATTATATGGGGACTTGGGTGTAGGCTTCACTGTCTGATGATGTCATTGGAGATAGAGTCAGGCGGCATGATGTATTTTCACTGCCTTGACCCCTTTGTTTATTGAGAGATAAGCTGATGCCAGAGCTTTTTAGCAGCAGCTTCCCCTCCCTTCCTGTTGGGGATAGCAAACCCATAGTGCTGCAGCTGCTGCACAATTACAACTACCATCATGTATTTGGTTATCTAGGCATGATGGCAGTGGTAGTTTTGCAGTCCCCAACCTGTGGCTCTGCAGCTCTTTTTTTTCAGTAGAAAGAATAAATAAGTGTTTTTTTCTTACTTGCATGTGGCTTAGTAGTAGATGCTGTATGATACATTGCATCCATTTCTAAACTGGGGCCTAATGGTAGCCCATAGAATGTCTAATGCTAACCCCTCTCTTTACTACCTCACTCTACATACCGTAGATCACCATATTTGACAGTCTAAACCCGCCTGTACACACTACTAAGCCACACGTTAGAAAGAATACACAAGCAAACCAAGGGACAGTAAGTAGTTGACAGGAAGCCAACACATTGGTTTGTAGTCCCTGGATTTTCATTAGTTGTACTGCCACCTGCTGGCAATATCATGAATTGTAGAACTTGCAAAGATAAGATGCCTTGTTAAGACTTCCCTGATGTCATAAACCAGCACCATATCATGTCAGGGATGGTGTTACCGACACTACATCTGTACATTGCTATTGGGATAATAGTAAAAAGTTAGGCATGTATACACCTGTATATCTATGGTGGGCACATTGGGGAGATTTATCAAACTGGTGTAAAGTAGAATTGTCTTAGTTGCCCCTAGCAACCAATCAGATTCCACCTTTCATTTTTCAAAGAATCTGTGGGGAATAAAAAGTGGAATCTGCTTGGTTGCTAGGGGCAACTGAGCCAGTTCTATTTTACACTAGTTTGATAAATCTCCCCCCTTGAGTCTAATGGACCCAATTATTAGTTACTAAATTCATTATATTTAACAAACATATACACATTTGGTTAAAGAAGTGAGTGCAGTCACTAGTAGGCAAGGTTTACAGTATGTAAAATTGACGGCTATCTTACACACAATTGCCGACATTGTGCAATAACGAATTTGTGCAAAAACGGACATTATTATAAAAGACGACCATCATTTTTACATAGTGTAAACCTAGCTGTAGACTATATTCAGTTCATTAACTCAAAAGGCCCTCTGCATATATAGGTTATGTTCACACATAGTATTTCCATTGGTCTTTTGGTCAGGTTTGCAAATCCTTTCATTATAATTTTGCCCTGTCCGTCCCACTCCTGGTTTTGGTTGAAAAAAACCACTGAATGACTGAAGAACTATGTGTGAACATAGCCACACTGCGGTTTTCGTCGGCATACCTTTTTGTCAATATCACAACATTAGTAATGTCACAATACCAGAATTTTGAGTTCGATACCAATACCAACTTTTTTTTTCAATGCTCGATACCAATTCGATACTTAATAAATTATATTTAAAAAAAGAAAAACAAAAGAATAGAAATGACCCCCCCCCCCCCCCCCCCCCCCCCGGGTTCAGGTCAGTACGAACCAATTTATGTTCCCCTAATTTTATTACTTTAAAAATAAATTCCTATTATTTAAAATAAATAAAACTTACTCTGACTCACTTTTTTTTTTAATCTTTCCGCCTGTCTGGCTGGGGGGTGAGGGGCATTTTTTGCGCCGTGATCTGTAGTTTTATTTAGTACCATGTTTTTATGTGGTACTGAATTGGGTGGTTTCTGCGCTTGCTCTGTTTACCGTGCGTGATCAGGAAGGTGACAGGTAGTATGGACAATAAGACTTCAGCTGCCAGGGATGGGGGTAGTAGTCATGTAACACACACCAGCTACCAGGGGGAGGATGGGGGTTGTAGTTATGTAACACACCTGCTATCAGGGGGAGGATGGGGGTTGTAGTCATGTAACACACCTGCTATCAGGGGAGGATGGGGGTTGTAGTCATGTAACACACCTGCTATCAGGGGGAGGATGGGGGTTGTAGTCATGTTACACACACCTGCTATCAGGGGAGGATGGGGGTTGTAGTCATGTAACACACACCTGCTATCGGGAAGGATGGGGGTTTTAGTCATGTAACACTTTAACTATCAGAGGGTGATGGGGGTTGTAGCCATTTAACACACACCAGCCAGCAGGGGGGATGATGGGGGTTGTAGCCATATAACACACACCAGCCAGCAGAAGGGATGATGGGCATTGCAGCCATATAACACACACCAGCCAGCAGGGGGGATGATGGGCATTGTAGCCATATAACACACAACAGTCAGTAGGGGGGATGATTGGGGCTGTAGTTTCACTATTCCTGGTGTCAGGGCATGCTAACCACTGACCCAGCAGGGTGACCTGGATTTGGCTGTAGAGTAATCTGCAGGTTACAGCCCCCCTCCCCTTCCCAGTCAGAGTCAGACCGACTGTAAACCCCCCACATTTTTAATGTCTGCTCTGGGAGTTTCCTGCCGGCCCCGGCCTCCCGCCCCTGCTCACATTCCTGCCGCCCCCACCTTATAGTCCTCTCGTCCAGATGTAGTGGCCGCATCTCCTGCTGCCCCCTCCTCCAGCTTTCTCCTCTCCGAGACACACTGCTCTCCCTCTCCAGCCATGACCCTGCTCTGCCCGCAGTCATTAGCAGCCGGGGTCTGCTGCACACAGTAGTCGACCCCTGCTGTATATGGAGCCGGCTCAGGAGGGGGGTGACAGCGGCATCTACATATTTACATAGCCGGCACAAGCAATAGCTATGTGCTGGCTATTTGAATTTGGCTCCAATGGGGAAGAGAGTGCGCACGCCGAGGAGATGACAGATTGGGGCAGAGGGCGGCACACAGAGAACACGGCCGGCGCTCAAATAGCCACCGGCCGCATTCCCTGCACTATACTTTATGTTAAACTGAATAATAGTGCAGTTTAACATAAAGTTTCGATACCAGGAAATCCTGGTATCGAACTGTTTTTCGGCCCGGAATATCGATAGTAGTATCAATATTTCAGTGCATCGTGCAACACTACTCGACATACATTGAAATCATGATTTGAACAGGGCCTTATGGAACTTACTTCAAGATTTAAATCCTAATTTGCGTTTTAAGAATACAGCACCTTGTATGATATTAATGAACAGTGGTATGCTGTATATAGCTTCAATTGTAAGATTCTAATAAGGCTCTTTGTAACAACCATGTAATCTATAAATTATGCTATTAATAAATTGAGATAATGAAATGTTTTTTTATTAATAATCTTGTAGCTGCATTTGGTAAATAACAGTCACACAAGTAAATTACATGGATATTTATTATTTTTACAGCTCCACGTTCATTACACAGCTTCAGGGTTTGTTGCTTTACAATTAAGTTAAAATGACCATTTTAGCGATATATTCAACATATTTTACTAGTGCCTTTTCTATCTCTGTGGAATGACTGAAGCTGCTTATTTACAGCAAAGTAAGCATTTCTTGTTTTTTTTCCCCAGGGTCTGAATGTGCAGTGAACATTACATTGCATATGAATTGCAAACAACAATGACATTTTCCTTCATGCAATGGGCTATAAATGTTAATACATTTAATGAGAGTTAATAATTATAATATTTGCTACTACACATAATGAAATAAGAGTAAACCACATTCTATCAAGCACGTTTTTACCAATGCTATTATATTGTTAATGCATAAAATACATAATTAAATGCATTGTCTTTTGTTAATGTGCCTACTCCCATCACATACCTCTTTTACATGACTTTACCTAAGGACATCCACATGAGTTTCATTAGGCTGGTTTCACACTGCCTTGAAATTGTGTGGAAAAAAATAATAAATAAAAAATAAATAAATAATTATTCTTGTTGTTTTTTGTTTTTGTTTTTTGCTAAAATGCCACATGCCAGATGTTAGCTGTAAATCAATGAAAGTTTATGGTCTGCCTAACACACATTACTTTTTTTGATGTGGCGTTTTTCTCTCCTGTCTTGCATTTTTGAGGCTCTGTGGCAGTTTTTCTAAAATGCTGTGTGTGTGGGGGGGTTTTTTGGCAAGATGTAGCGTTTTTCTCCCATTTTCTCTGCTCTGCTAAAAAATGCCACTGCTCATGTGTATTGCATGCTTCAGTGGTGTTTTATTTAGTTTTTTGGCCAGAAAAAGTTAGTCTGGTTTCCATTGGGTTAAATTTATCCCCATTGGCCAGACTGCACTCTGTAAGGGGTTGGGGGGAAGCATGGGGTGACAGTCTTGTCCCTAGGGCGACTTGTGTTGTCTTAGCTCCACCCATTGTACAGCTGGAAAGATGTCTTGCCTCAACCCCTGATTGGCTGATAAGAGATTTGAAGAGCCAGAGCCCAACACACTTCAGGCTCAGTGTGCCGGGCTCTGATGAAGAAAGAAGATGGTGGTGGTGAGTATGGATATATCCTCTGATTGAAACCAGTGAGGTGTGCTTTCCTTTTGTTTCTTGTAATCAAAATGTCAAGGCTGATCCAGGTAAAGTAAAGGTAATTCCCTTCTTGTGTTAATATTTCTTAGGAGATGTGTTCAGTATTGCTCTAAGTATTGTTGGGCCTTGTTCACGTACAGTTTTTCAGCCTCATTTTAAAGCCATAAACAGCTGAAAAAGTACCAATACAAAAAAATAGCTGAAAAATCTGAATGTAAACAGGAAAATTAGGCTTGGAAATCTTAGGCCTAAATAGCAGCCATTATTTTATAATGACGGCCTTAAATAATGATCATTATTAACGGCTATCATTTTCCACTTTAAGGCTATGTTCACACTACGTATGAGACTGGCCGTTCCGTGACCCCGGTCGGGTCACGGAACGGCTGGTCTCTGGCCAGATCATCTCGGCCGGTACATAAGTACTGGCCGGATGATCTTTCCGGCCGCAGAGCTCTGATGCGGGCGCATCAGCGTGCGCCCGCATCAGAGCTTACCATAGCCCACAGTGAAGCGAGCGGCCGGAGCCGCTCGCTTCACTCTGTGAACTGACAGGTCTTTCTGCGGCCGGAATTCACTGAATTCCTGCTGCAGAAAACTGACATGTCAGTTTTTTCTGGCGGCGTATGGGATTCCGGCCGGAGCATATACGATGTGTGTATGCTCTGGCCGGGATCACATTGCAAATAAGGCATTGTTCCACACCGCAAAACTACAGCCGTAGTTCTGCGGCGAGAACTATGGCCGTAGTTTTACGTTGTGTGAACATAGCCTAAAAGATGTTGTGTAAACATAGCCTCAAATCAAGCTGGGCTTACAAATAATCATGCCACGCTACTTCTATGCCTTTACATCAAGATGTCCCTTTTACACCACTGTGGCTTGTAGAGTGCAATCGAGATGTAATGGTAAATCCATCTGCAAGAAGGAGCTAATGTAATGTATGCATTTAGTCAAACAATACATATTTAGAACATCTATTTGTGTCTGTATCTAAATTAATTTATTAATTCATTTACATATTTTCATTGGAACAACTACATCAATAACTCGTAAGATGTAATTCTACATATTTGAATATCTTCCATGAAGGTAAATTATTTGCATGTTAAAATATAATGCTTAATAGGTTTTGGTAATTATAAAGCCAGATCTGTAGGCAGAGTTTCCATTAGTGTCACGAAAATAAGAATCAACATAAGCCTGTTGTGCATGTTCTTGCATCTAAGACTCACTAACTATGGAACCTCCCAAGGCAATAACTTGACTATATGTCATAACTAATATATCCCAGCAGTTTGACATTCCATCTATTGAAATGACTATAGTATGTGTGTCTCCAAGCAAGATAAAAGCCTTTCATCTTACTATTGCAGCAGTATCATGTCATTTCCCAAATCAGATATGTTCCATTGTTAAATCATCAAGTTTTTTTTCCCTTTTGTTTCCTTTTTTGTTTCCCCACAAAGCTTGAGATATGAAAAATATGTTTTGAACAACAGAAAATAAGAGCAAATGCCTGTAAATATGTTACATGGATCCAATTCCCAATTAACTTATTTTGTTGAGGCAATTTCATTCATTTGATCTGCAAACATGTTACGCTAGAAGAAAATGTGTTCAATAAAATGGAAGATGAATGATGTCTATTGTAAGAGCTATTTTATAGACATACAGCAACATATGTCACATATAGGTAGGATGCCTTTGTATAGACATAGTTTACTATGCTTTTCTTTACAATGTATGCTTTAGCATCCGTGGAATGTTTGGGATATGCGCCAGGAACTTTCCTAAAACTGAGCCGGCGAGGACATCAATGTAATGTGAAGAGTCTTTTTTTTTCATTTTTGTGGTAAACTTTTGGACCGGGTTCACACACAGTATGACACCAGCCGTTCTGTGACACGGCCTTGTCACAAAACAGCCGCTGTCAGTAAAGTCCATCCCGGACAGTACTGAAGGATGAACTTCATTTCTTCAGAATTGGGATGCGGGAACATTCGGGTGACACAAAGCTGGAGATGGGTGTCATAAAGGGGGTTAAGGTATAAAACAATTTACTACCAGCCCTACCTCCCAATTTAATTTACATTATTCCAGACCTCAACCAGACCCCTAAATACCAACACGGGATCCCAAAATTAATTCTATCCCAAATTATACCAAAATACTTTCTTTCCTCACACACACACTGCTCCCATGATGCTGCTCTCTGGTCACCCTATATCCTCCTGCCCCCACCCTAGACTGGTCACCCTGTATCCTCCTACCTTCACCCTATACTTGTCACCCTGTATCCTCCTGCCCCTACCTTAGACTGCTCAACCTGTCTCCTCCTGCCCCCACCTCAGACTGGTCACCATGTATCCCCCTGCCCCCACCCCAGACTGGTCACCCTGTACCCTCCTCTCTACACTGATTGTCCTCCCTGTCCCTTTTCCACATACCTGTAGCTTTAGCATTTCAACTCCATTGTGCAGACTGTACAGGACCTGTGTTGACATCATAGTCACAAGTTAAGGTCCTTCAGTATGTTCTGTAATGTTACTGAATTGTCTCCTGGCTGCAGTTTGCCCCGATATGTGCAAAAAAACGCACAGAGCTCTATGGTTTGTTTGCGGCTGGGGATGGGACAGAGCCAGGGAGCTGGGATCCGCGTGGCAGCCAACCGCCAGACCGAGGAGGAGAGAGACACGGCGGGGGAGCGAGTTGTCAGGTGATTACAATGGGGGCCTTCTATAAGGGGATTAAAAAGGGCATTACAATGGGAGCCATCTATAAAGGGCATTACAATGGGGGCAATCTATAAAGGGGATTATAAGGAGGGTTACAATGGGGGCCATCTATAAAGGGGATTACAATGGGGGCATACATAAGGGGATTACAATGGGGGCATCTATAAGTGGATTACAATGGGGGCCATCTATAAGGGGATTACAATGGGGGCATCTATAAAGGGGATTACAATGGGGGCATCTATAAAGGGATTAAAAAGGGGATTACAATGGAGGCATCTATAAAGGGATTACAATGGAGGCATCTATAAAGGGATTATAAAGGGGATTACAATGGGGGTCATCTATAAAGGGGATTACAATGGGGGCACCTATAAGGGGATTACAATGGGGGCATCTATAAGGGGATTATAAAGGGGATTACAATGGGGCCACCTATAAAGGGGATTACAATGGGGGAAATCTATAAGGGGGATTACAATGGGGGCCATCGATAAAGGGGATTCCAATGGGGGCCATCTATAAGGGGGATTCCAAGGGGGATTACAATGGGGGCCATCTATAAGGGAGATTATAAGGGGGGGGGCATCTATAAGGGGAATTACAATGGGGGCCATTATAAGGGGATTACATGGGGGCATTAGTCAGTAGCAGCAGTGGTGTTAGTCAGTAGCTGCGGTGGTATTTGTCAGTAGCAGCGGTGGTGTTAGTCAGTATGTGGTGGTGTTATACAGTAGTGGTGGTGTTAGTCAGTAACAGCGGTGATATTAGTCAGTAGCAGCGGTGTTAGTATATGGCAGTGTTATTTGTTACTTGTTATCTGGTACTGTGTTTTATTGGATTTAGTATACAGGATCTGGTCAGTAACAATATGGTGGTTGTGGTGTGGCGTTAATATTTCCTTCCTCTATACTGGTATTATTGGTAATATTGGTCTCAGTTTACAGGATTTGGTTAGTAACAGTATGGCGGTAATATGTAATGTGATAATATTTCCCATATACTGGTATTATTGGTAATATCAGTCTTAAGATTTATTAAATACCAATAGCATCGCTTGGTCGATGAAGGGCAGGGGGGGGGGGGGAAGTTGACCTCCTGCACCAGGGCCCAAGAGACATTAGCTACGCCCCTGCAGGAGACAATATACAACATGGGCCCTCCCCAGGAGCTCAGAGCCCCCGACTGCCACCCATAACTGACCGATAATAATCCATTAATGCAGGAGCTGTATAAAGGAGAGAACTAGAGGCCCCAGCATGTTTATGTTATATACACATAGCTGGAGCTGTAAACTGGAGTGAACTAGAGGTCTCAGCATGTTCATGTTGTGTATATCACAGCAGGAGCTGTATACAGAAAACAACTTGAAGCAACAGCACATACACAGCACTATTAATTTCCAGAGCCTACCGTTCTGCCCTCCATCAGGTGACCGGTCTAATGGCCAGTGACATCATCAAAGGTCCTTTGTCTCCCATAGATGGAAATAGCATCTACCAAAACTGCCGCAGGTACTTGGGCTAAAAGAGGGTTTTCTGCAGAGAAACATGTGCCTGGGACTCCAGTATGTACCAATGCCCCCTACCTAAAAAGGCCCTGAGTCAGTGACAGAAAAAAAAATGAAGTAATAGACGGGACTGGGCCCCTAGAGGTGCTGTGGGCCCCAACACTTGCTCTAATTAGCAGGTGCTGACGCTGGCTCTGCCGCTACCAACATGGAAGATCTGCCAGATCACTGATCGCAGTGGCTGGTTCTTCGAGGCCACTGTTCTGATATGGTAGGTTTATTATTGGATTTTTTTATTTAAAATTTTAATATAAGAAATACATGACAATCAACTTAGCCACTTGTCCATATATCATCTTTGGTGTAGGGTGGGTGATAGCGTAGTGCTGTCTTATTGTGATGGCATCAGACAGCAACTGTTGTCTCAGCAGTGGCAGTGTTTTCCCTCTGGTCCAGATGGAGGAGGCAGAGATAGATATGAGGGAACTACTGCTTCCAACCATTCTATGTGCTGAGGCATAGAAGCTGTACCTGGGTTTGAATCCAAACCTGAACTTTATGATCACACATGTGCTTATAGTATCATAGTCTTTGTTTCCCCCAAGATGGAAAAACTGCCACACATCTGATAGCAGTGGGTGTGTCTTTGTAGCAGTAGGACTGCTTTACTCCTGAGTATCAGTGCTGTCTTCGGGTACCCGTCAAGCGCCTGGGCCTTCCTGAATGCTACTCTGCAAACTAGCTATTGGTGTACCCTGGGCCTTCCTGAACGCTAGTCTGCCAACTAGCTGATGGTGTACCCCTTAATGTATCCTTTTGCCTCTGGAATCATGAGTTCTTCTTGGAACCTGATGCTGGCTTGGTGGAACAAACACATCTTCGTGCCTCATAAAGACAACACCTGTGCTACCAGATTTCACCTTGGGTCTGCCACATCATCATCATATTTGGGGATAAAGGTTTCCTCCTCAAGGCTGTTTTCCTCCAGTGGCAAGCCTTTTGATCATGTTGCTTTGTAAGAAGATTACCTTGCCTGTCTCTTTTGACTGATCAGTGATCCATTCCACAATAATAGTCTGGCTAGTACTCACCTGACCACTGGGTCTTACAGGGAGCTGCAACCTTTGTCCAAGCCTGTTAGGATGGCCACTAACACGACCCCTTGTTCCCCCAATTTCATCCCCTTAACTGCTATCTCGCCCGCTGCCACTGGTAATACCTGAAAAGGTCCAGACTTCTTTAGACATTTTGACAGCAGCAGCAAATGGGGGATGAGGGTTTCCTTGATGAGCAGTGGACATTCCTAATGGTGACCAAAAAATTCTTACCCTTAGAAGACCAGGCCAATTTTAATTTTTGCCCTTTTGTTTTTTTTGTTCCTCGTGCTTAAAAGGCTATAGCACTTGCATTTTTCTATCAAGAGACCCAGATGAGCCCTTATTTTTCGCACCATTAATGTTACTTTGCAAGGACAGATTGAATTTTTGCATAAAATATGCCATGAAACCGGAAAAAAAAATATGTGTGGTGAAATTAAAAATATTTTTTTTTCTTCCGTTGGCCCTAGGGTAAAACTGACATGTTAAAAGTCAGCCACGCCTCCCCCCCCCCCCCCACACACACACACACCACCTTAATACCCCTAGCGGCCCCAGGACATACATTTACAAGGACTATGGAGTGTTCTTAAATGTGTCTTCAATAAACTTGAATTATTATATTATTATTATTATTTATTATTATTATTATTATATATGAGCAACTGGATCTGAAGCTAGACATCCCTCTTTTCCTGGTTCCTGAACGGCTGTCGCCAAACAGTGTATTGTGCACCTTTCTGAGTTTCTCTGGGAGAAGGGTGAGCTGTTTACCTGTGGTCTTGTATTTACATTTACGTCCTGGGTCGTCTAAGGGTTAAATGAACTTTGAATAAAATTGAAATTGAATTTACAAATTAAACTTAAACTTTGAAATTAAATTAAATAGAATTTACAAATTAAAATTAATTTTCAAATTGAATTGAATTAAAAAAAAACAACAACAAAAAAACTTTGACTGGAATTGAAATTAAATGTAAAAAAAATATAAAAATTAGACTTCTGATTGAATTGAAATTAAATGTAAAAAAATTTAAATTAAACTTCTTATAGTTGGATTCACATAGCAATACTTTAATTAAATTGAATTAATCGAAATTGACATTAACTTGACACTTAAAATGATGCAACTTAAATTGACTGGGGATACAAAGGTTGTCACAGAAGGGGAGGTGAAAGAGTACTTAAAGGGGAATGGAAACTTAAAAAAAAATTTTTTTAGAAAGATTTCAGATTTTTTTGCCGCTTATACAACAATGTCCACTGCTCTCCTGGGAAAAAATTTATATTACGCCGCGAATCCACCAAGGTCCACTGCTGTCCATGGCACAAATTTAATCACTTACTGGCTGATTAACAGTTTTTTTTAAATTGTCATTTTTCAATTTTTCACACTGCAACAACATTATCTGTTGCAGAAAATTGCTAGTCTGTAATGACCCCACTATTGTAGCTACTATAGTTTTGCCTGTTTAATGAGATTTGTTTGTATTCAATTCACAAACATTTTCAAATCCGACCCAATATTTATGAACCTTGCAATTTTCAGCTGCTTCGCTCATCTTCGCTCAATAAAAATAAAACACAAAAGTGTAGGAAAACATCACCATAGATAAAGGTAAAAATAAAAAATAAAAACCTCCATTCTTTCTGAGTATCACAGGCTGTATGAGAACATAACTCCTGCTGTTAATTACCCTTTACCCCTTCTGGACCAGGCTAATTTTCATTTTTGCGTCTTAATTTTTTTTTCTTCGTGTTTAAAGGGCCATAGCGCTTGCATTTTTTTCACCAACAGACTCATATGAGCTCTCATTTTTTGTGAAACCAATTGTACTTTGCAATTACAGACTTAATTTTCCATAAAATATGCAGTGAAACCACAAAGAAATTATTTGTGCAGTGAAATTGGAAAAAAAAAGGCAATTTGTGCTAATTTTGGGGGGTTTCGTGTTTACGCCGTTTACCCTGACAAACTGACAGATTGTTTATGTTCCCTAAGTCAGTACAATTACAAAGATATGTGGTTTATAGAACTTCTATTTTACCGGACTGATTTAAAAAAATTAAAACCTTTAAAAAAAATAAAAATAAATGTTTTCTCTTTTCCTATCCTTTAACACTTTTTTTTTTTATCTATGGGGCTCTGTGAGAAGTAATTTTTTGCACCATGATATGTTCTTTCTAACAGTACATTGCTTGCATATCTGTGACTTTTTATCACTTATTATAAAAAAAAATCCATATTTAATATGACAAAAAAAAATCAGCAATTTTGCACTATGGCGGGTTTTTGCGCCTACACTGTGTACTGTGCAAGATCATGCGCATGCAGCGATACCAAATATGTTTGTTTATTTAATTTTAATTATAAAATGGGAAAAGTGGGGTGGTTTAAACTTTTATAATTTTTCATTAATGAAAAAAACTTAGTAATCGTGGGGGAATTTTATCACTACTGCACTGATCTCTCATAGAGATCAGTGTAATATATGTAATACAGCACTGATCGATTAGATCCGTGCTGTATTGCTCTAGGCTGCTGCAGCCCAGATATATAGATTACCTAGCCGGGATCAGGATCATTGTATGCGGGGGGTGGGGGTATTTCCCCCACTAGACACCAAGGAAGGCTATTTGGAGCCATTTTAATGCAGCTGTGTGTTTTGACAACTGCATTTAAATGGCTAATTAGCGGTCGAACTGTGCCCCTTAATAGCTGTGGTCCCCAGCTACTAAAAGCAGCTGGGAGCACAACGGTTTAGAGCGGAGTTGCCGCGCAACGCCTCTCTGAAGGCCCCCACCGCCACAAGATGTTTATTTACGTTTTGGTGCAGGATGGGGTTAATAAACAAAACAAACAAGCAAAATAAATAAAAACACGCTAAAATGTCCACCTGGATGCTAGCCAGACATGTATGGGCATGCAGATCTTACGCAAACAACCAAGAATGCCAAAGTGCCATCTGTGACATTACAATGCCATAAGCACTGCCCAAAAGTTACTCAGGGAGCAAGAAGGTAAAAGACTAAATGAAAACTACACTGAAATATATGGATATTATTAACATTAGACACATTAGAGGAGGGAGAGGAATAATGCCTAAAAAAAGTGGCCTGGTTAAACCTCTTCTGAATAAGACTCCACCTAACACACTGCTAGCTAGATTGGGGAAAACCAAGGCCCCAAACCACAAAACTTAACTTTACCTAAGTCAAGATATAAATATACGATCCAAGGGAAAATTTCTATCCTTTCTTATTTAGTCTTGTATGTGGAAGTGCACATACTTATCATCTCCTTGTTATGGTAGATTCACACATAACATATCCACAGGGGATTTCACGCTGCGAGTTGCCAGTGAAATCCAATGCGTATACCTCTCCTGTCACTTCCAATGTTATTACATACTCGCAGCAGGGTTGTCATCCCTCTGCAAGTATGTAAGTGCCACCCCCATTGACCCTCCACCGCTGGGAAGATACTTTACTTGCTCCATGCTCCGTCCCTGTTTGAGACTCCCAGAGGTCCTGCCCAGCTAATCAGTGACTGTGGCAGGGCCGTGGACTGATTGGCTGCGCGGGACCTCCGGGAGCCGGGAGCCTCAGATGCGGCTGGAGCATGAAGTATCTTCCCGAAGGTGGGAGGTTAATGGGGGTGGCACTTACATACTTACATAGTATGTAATCACATTAAGTAGTCGTGAGTAAAAATTAAATAAATAAATAAATAAAAAATAGTGTTGAGATTTTAAAAAAAAATTATTCCTCCTGTGTTGGTTAAAAGCATATAGAGTTTTGTAGATTAAATTTGGGTTTCCTTCAAACAACCACAAATCTGTGTACTGAGCGTTATTTTAAACCATAATTACAGACAAAAAATTTTTTTACATTCTATATTCTCAGAAAGTCCTGTCAACAAAAAAAGCCTATGGGTGAGACCATTCCATAAATGCAAGTCCAGACAGGGCTCATCTATATCATAAAAATTAAAGTCTGTCTGTCTGTCCTTCTGTCTGTCTGTCTGTCTGTCCCAAAGAGACTTCCAAACGCCTGAACAGTTTGACCCCAAATTTGGCACACAGATACATTGGGTGCCCGGGAAGGTTATTTCGAAGGTCCTGTCCCCGCCAGATGTACAGGAGGGGACGGGGGAGGGGGAAGAGTGGCGCCCCATAGAGATGAATGGGAAAATCTCCTCACTGCAAATAGGGGATATAATTAGCTGCATGTCCCCAGCACAAATGGCAGTTGGGAGCCTTAGCAACCAATAGGATTACTGCTTTCATTTTCACAGGGAGCAATGGTTGCTAGGGAAGCTGCCTCACAACATTCACAGAAATAACTGGTAGATAACACTGTCATACCACACCTTACCAAAACCGCCATACTGTGACTGGATAACACTGTCATACCAGACCTGACCAATACCGCCATACTGTGACTGGAAAACACTGCCACACCAGACCTGACCAATACTGCCATACTGTGACTGGGTAACACTGCCACACCAGACCTGACCAATACCACCATACTGTGACTGGATAACCCCGCCATACCAGACCAGACCAATACCGCCAAACTGTGACTGGGTAACACTGTCATACCAGACCTGACCAATAGCGCCACACTGTGACTGGAAAACACTGCCACACCAGACCTGACCAATACTGCCATACTGTGCTGGATAACACTGCCATACCAGACCTGACCAATACCGCCATACTGTGACTGGATAACACTGTCATACCAGACCTGACCAATACCGCCATACTATGACTGGATAACACTGCCATACCAGACCTGACCAATACCGCCATACCCCTTCAAAAAGACACCAGATTTTCTGGAAAGTCTGAACAGGAGGGTACTGCCCCTCTGGAAGGTGCTACCGTACGCACCAGACCATGGGTGCCTAATGGTAAATACGACCCTGCAGGTATACAGGACCCCAAACTATACACTACAGGTGCACAGGACCTCCACCAACTATATCCTACAGGTATACAGGACCCCAAACTTTACACTACAGGTATACAGGACCCTAAAACTATACACTACAGGTATACAGGACCTACACCAACTATATACTTCAGGTATACAGGACCTCCACCAACTATATACTACAGGTATACAGGACCCCAAACTTTACACTACAGGTATACAGGACCCCAAAGCTATACACTACAGGTATGCAGGACCTCCACCAACTCTATACTACAGGTATACAGGACCCTCAAACTATGCACTACAGGTATACAGGACCCCCGAACTATATACTACAGGTATACAAGACCTCCACCAATTATACACTACAGGTATCCAGGACCCTCAAACTATAAACTACAGGTATACAAGACCTCCACCAACTATACAATACAGGTATACAGCACCAACTATATACTACAGGTATACAGATCCCCCAAACTATACAGTACACGACCTTCACTAACTGTACACTGCAGGTATACAGGACCTCCCTCAACTATACACTACAGGTATACAGCCCCCCCAACTACACACTACAGGTATACAGGACCCCCCAACTATACACTATAGGTATACAGCCCCCCCAACTATGCACTTCAGATATGCGAGACCCCTAAAAACTCTAAAAACTATACATTGTGGGTATACAGAACCCCTCCAACTATGCACTACAGGTATACACTAATTCCACTGATTAACTCAGATGAAACAATACCTTTAGCTTGGCCTCCTGGGCACCTTAGAACAAATCTAATTAACACACTGACACTTTATACCCGGGCAGCGCCGGGTACATTGTGTCTAAGAACATATGTGTTTAAGAACATATTACCCACTTTTAGCACATTATATCCATATATTCATTTGAAAAATGACTGAATGCTGTGTAAACCACGCCGTCAGTTTTCCCCCTAATAGCCACACAGTGATGCCAGTAATCCTGGTAATATTGAGCATCTATTGGGGAGAACAGAGTGTATGGTTTCTACAGCATCCTTTTTATTATAAATCATTATATGTTTCCATTTATGTATACACATTATTTTTATACTGAATATTTTTATTTCCATATTGTTTATAATATTACATTTTTTTTCATATCAGATGCTCTATAGACAGACAAAAATTATAAGTTCTCTCCCTTTAGAAATTAGGTAACATTTCAAACATTTAATAAGAAAAGCAATCAATCTGACTTTTTAACAGCAGAAATACAAGTGTTTGCATTAATAAATTCCAAGCAATTACACCTCACTCCAAGTGTATTAGTCAACTACTGTGCAAGAGCGGGAATAGAAAACAAACATCTCAGCGTTTCTCCAGAAATGTTATATGCCTCTAATCAGCTTTAAAGCAGAGTCTCTTAAATAGTTCGTTGTTGCAAAATATTTTATACTGAAATACAGGAACCCCATGGAAGAAGTGAAAAATGAAACAGGTGGATTTCTTATTTCAGAGTATAAAGCAATTATGAAGCAATTACATGACTTGAGCATGAATGTGTGTTATAATATTATGGGGAAGCAATATTTCCTCTAATTGACTCATGGGGAGCTTTAATACATGCATCATGGTGAACACAGGCAAACAGCTGTATTATCTCGCATGTTTCATAAAGGAATAATAGGAACATTCTAACCACCATTTTGTGGGCATGTTTTTAATTTACAAATTGTATTGCAACTGACTAATATTGTTTGGATTTACCTATTTACATATGATTATTATAATAGTCTGTAGGTTTTTTTTTTTTCCAGATATGGTTTCAATATTGCTTTAAAAATGTAACAGCACGGTGGCTCTGTGGTTAGCAAAGCTAAGTTCACATCTAACCAAGGGAAACATCTGTAAGGAGTTTACACAGTATGTTCTCTCTGTATTTGACTGAAATAATAAAAATACAGAGAGAAGGTGTCCGCTTTTTCTTTTTAAAGCGATGTCCATTATTACTGCATTTTAATTGACCTCAATGGAATGCATTGAATTCAATGGAATGACTGCCACCCAATGCACACAGTGTATTAAATAACGGGCATTTTTTGTCATCAAAATAATGATCATAGCAATCATTTTCAGACGTCTTTTGTATCCTTATACTATCTTTAGGCCTCAATCACATGTCCAGTGTTTTTCACGAAGCGAACAAAATCAGTGAACCTCTGTACATTTCATCCTCTGCGCTGGGTTGGGAGCGGGGCAGATGGCAGCCCAAGGCCAGCGACAGGAGCGGGGGAGATGGCACCATGGAGCCAGTAACAAGAGCAGGGAAGATGTCAGCCCGGAGCCAGTGACAGGAGCAGGGGAGATGGCAGCCTGGAGCCGGTGACAGTGACGAGGGAGATGGGAGCCAGGAGAAGGGGAAATGGGAGCTGGGAGTGGGGAGCTGAGAGCTAGGAGCAGCAGCGAGTGCCAGCAGCGGGGGACATGAGAGCCGGAAGAAGAGACAGGAGTGGGGGGAGGCATCCTTGCCGCCATCTGCACTATGACCTGTGCTATTTTTTCGCAACCAGGATCACAGCACGGATGGTGTGAATGCCCACATAGGATTTCATGGGCCCTAAAATTGTCAATGGTCGCGAATCTGCAACCACGAACAATTTTACGGGACGTGTGAATCAGGCCTTACTAATAAATTCAATGGACTTTTTAATTAAAGACACACCCAAAAGGCAATCAGTCCACCTTAACTGGAATAATGTACCTAAAGCCGTAATTGTAATGACGGGTGTCATTCAAAATGACGGCATCATAAAAAAAAAAAAAAAAACAGAAAGAAAGAACATCATGTGAACATGGCCTTTGTGTGGGTTTCCTCCTGAACCCTAAACATACAAATAGACAAATGTAGATTGCGAAATGAGGGGCATTGTTCAATTCATCATATATAGCAAATAATAATAATAATAATAATAAATAAATAAATAATATTAGTCATCTTCATCATCATCATATACTAAAATGTTCCAATGGTATACAGCAATAGGTATCATGTTTTTCCTACTGGGATGTCACCAGCCAAAACATAGTGACACCTGGACTGCTGCTAGGGGCCTTTAGAGGGGGGCCGCATTGTGACCCTGATCTGAATTGCCACACTTTTGTCTGCAATCAGTAGCCAGGGACCGCAGCAGTTAGCGGGCACGTTCTGATTGCTGTACCCGGCAATTAGGACAGTTAATGCAGCTGTCATACAAGCTGTAAAAGTTTGAATTATCCCCCTTTTCCCATTTTATAAAATAAATAAACATGTTAACATAAGTGCAAAAAAATTTAAAGTGCAAAATTGCACATTTTTTGTCTCCTCAAATCCAGAAAAATAAAATAATAAATAAAAAGTGAGCAAAAAGTTGCATATAGGTAAGCAAGGTACCAAAAGAAATTACAGATCATGGTGCAAAAAATGACACCAGCCTCACAGACCAAAAAATAAAAGTGATATAAGGATGGTAATACAGCAGTTTTAACCCCTAGACGACCCTGGACGTAGGGTTACGTCATGGAAGTCTGTCCCCAGACGACCCATGACGTAACCTTACGTCATGGGTGTTATTCCCGCTATGATGAATAGTCTGTAGGTTGTTTTTTTTTCCAGATATGGTTTTAATATTGCTTTAAAAATGTAACAGCACGGTGGCTCTGTGGTTAGCAAAGCTAAGTTCACATCTAACCAAGGGAAACATCATAGGAGGTGGGGGCCGGCTGCAGTGAGCAGCCGGGACCTCACCGGTAATGACACGCTGCAGCGATTGCGCTGCCGCGTGTCATTAACCCCTTAAACGCTGCGATCGCGGCGCGACCGCAGCGTTTAAGTGTAAGTGACAGGGGGAGTCCCCTGTCACTTACCGATCGGGACCCCCGCAGTGTGACTGCGGGGGTCCCGATCGTTGAAACGGACTGCTGGAGGTCTCTTACCTGCCTCCATGCGGTCCGATCGGCGATCTGCTACACTGAGCCTGCACAGGCAGGCTCAATGAGCAGAGCGCCGATAACACTGATCAATGCTATGCCTATGGCATAGCATTCATCAGTGTATAAATCAAAGTAATGTATGTACAAGTCCCCCAAAGGGACTTCAAAAGTGTAAAAAAAAAAAAAGTTCAAAACACTATTACACTACCCCAAAACCCCTCCCCCAATAAAAGTCTAAATCACCCCCCTTTCCCATTATATAAAACATATAAAAATAAATAAACAAATAAACATATAATATACTATAGCGTGCGTAATTGTCCGATCTATTAAAATATAACAAGCGTCATTGCGACCGGTAAACGGCGTACACGAAAAGAGGGGAAAAAGTGCGCAGATTAACAATTTTATGTTACATTATATATTTAAAAAAAATCAATAAAAAGTGATCAAAACGTCCGATCTTGACAAATATGGTATTAATAAAAACTAGAGATCATGGCGGAAAAAATGACACCCCATACAGCCCCATAGGTGAAAAAATAAAACCGTTATAAGCATCACAATAGGCCCATTTTATTAATATTTAATTGCCAAAAAAAAAGGATTTCATAAAAAAAAATATATATAACATTAGAGAATCTGTGTAACCTGCATATGGTTGTGTTCGGACTGACCTATAGAATAATAGTGTCATGTCGCTGTTACCATATAGTGCATTACGTAGACACAGGAACCCCCCAAACGTTACCATATTGCATTCTTTCTTACGATTTCACCTATTTATATCTTCATAAATAATATATTTGGAATTCCATCATACATGTTATGGTAAAATAAATGACGCCATTACAAAGTACAACTATTCCTGTAAAAAACAAGCACTTACATGGCCTGTAGATAGAAAACTGAGAGTGCTAGAGCTCTTAGAAGGGGAGGAGGGAAAAATGAAAGCACTAAGATCAAAATTTGCGCGGTCCACTGGGTCATTTTGGGCCTGGTCCTCAAAGGGTTAAGGAACATTTAGTTTTTTTTAAAAAAAGATCTTAATCTTTTAAAAGCTGTCAAATAAAATAAAAGTTATACAAAGTAGCGTAATCATACCGACTTGAGGAACATATATAACATGTCAGTATTAACATAGGGCGAATGGCGTACCCCCCCCCCCAAAAAAAAATAAATAAATAAATAAATAAAATAAAATAAAATAATAAAACAAAATAAAATAGAACACAAGGAGGAAAAAACAAAAGCACATAATCAAAGTTTTAGCTGGGGGTCAACAAAAGGTTAGAATGTTGTCGTGTGTGTATGAGGAGTAATGCTACTGCTGGCCATCATTTGCCTTTTATCCTACATATCTTTGTTACTCAGTGGGTGAAGGCTATCTACTATCATGTCTCCCAAGCACAGCACACAAAGAAAAGGTGAAATGAACAGCATTGCACTGTAGTAATGTGTAATGTAACTGTGAATCTGACAGTTTAAGTGAGATTAATCAAGAATGGCATATGTATATGCCAATCTTAAGTCTCCCCTCTTATTAAACCAGTCGGGACCTGTGTCTTTCATACTGAGCCTGACACATGGTGGGTATGGAAATCTACACCTTCTCCAGAGCAGGTGTAAATTTCTTCCATGTTTTACACCTGTTTGCAGGTGTAACTCATGAGAAATAAGACGAGGGAGTAGGTCTTGCCTCATCCCCACCTTGCGATGCTCCCCCCACCACCACCCATCAGGTGAAAGGGGAGTACGCCACAGAAAAGGCACAGATTTTTGCATAAAACACTTTTTCTGTAAAGTACAACAGTAGCACAATTGATAAATCTGCCTCCTTGTCTTTACCTCTCTCATTTTGCCTCCTTCAACCACCCCCACCCCCCTCTCTATAGACTTCTTAGGGAGTTGATCCTTTGATAAAGCTAAAAATCTCTTTTCTGATCTATGGATTTTATTACTGTCTAACAGAACAGTTAAATTGATTATCCTGAGATTAAAATTTACCACCTATGCACTAGATAAATGATAAGCAGCTAGAGTTCCAGCTGTCTTAAACCCACTAATCACTGGGTACTGAAATACTCTTCGCCCAATGCTAAAAATCCTGTAATTTGTTAAATGAGGTCACTTCTGGGAGGTTTACACTGTACTGGTTCCATGAGGGGCACTGCAAATGTGCATAGGCTAAATATGCAAAATGGTATTCCTCCCTTTCTGAGCCCTGCTGTATGCCCAGACAGCTGTTAAATGGGGTATTCCAGGAAAACTAACTTTTTGCCTATCCACAGGATAGGGGAAAAGTAGGAGATCGAAGGGGGTCTGACCTCTGTATCACTGGTAATCTCCCTATTGGACCGCTCGGTGGCTCTGTTATGAATAGATCTGCTTGTACGGTGTGTGACCCGTGGCTCTTTTCATTCCTATGGGGTGACAAAAAGAGCCAAGTATGTCATAAGAGCATTGTACTTGGCCCTTTTTATTGGTTCCAGAGGAATGAATAGAGCCACAGGTCACACGCTGTAACCGCGGATCTATTCTTAACAGAGCCAGTGGGGCCCAATACAGAGATTGGCGGGGAGAGGTCAGACCCCCCACGATCCACTACACTTTACCTATCTTGTGGATAGGGGAAATGTGAATTTTTCATGGGATACCCCTTTAATCACCCCATATGGGATAGTACTGTACTGTATTGTGAAACAAATTTTGGATACTTATGTCCCAATGTTCCTTGTAACATAACAAAAATTTAGAGCCAACGACTAATTTTACTGGAAATAATATTAATTTTCAAGCCTAAATGCTAAAATTCTTTCTTCAGGCTGGGTTTACACATTATAAAAATAAAAACCAAGAAACAGCTGTAAAATAGGTCTAAAAACAGACATTAAAATCTAACAATATGTTCTTGGCCTTCTGCTCCTCTGCAATAACAGAGGCATATGCTGATCATTGAGAGTAGGCGAATCCATGCCTGCATGCAATGTCAGTACAATTGGTCCTGCATAAAACAAGCTTTCATGTAGCTCTGTTTGTGGCAAAATAAAAATGTTATGGCTTTTGGAAACCATAGAGGAAAAAAACTAAAATTTGTGGTCATTAAAGGGTTATAATTACAACTGTTATCAATACATGGTATTTTGGTACTATTCAGTTATATGATGGCATTATTTATTTCTGAATGGCAATGGTATGTAACAGTCATGGGGCAGTGATAATATATTTTTAATTATTTGGGGTAGGGTTAGCGTAATAAATCTGGGGGGATAAAAATTACATTTTTAAATGTTCTAACCAATAACAATTATTTTTCAGGCTAGAAAGATGTATTTGCTATATTTGACTGACATCAGCATATGGCTATGTTCACACAATGTCAAAAATGGAGAAAAAAGTCCGATTTCGCTATTTAAAAAAACGTCAGTTTTTGCAGCAATTTAACTGACTTCAATGCAATTGCATTAAAGTCAAGGGGAAGACGGACGTCCTATGCACACAATGCATTGAAAAACGGACGTTTTTGCCGCGGATGTCATAGTAATGAACATTATTTTCAGACGTTTTTTGAAAATAGTGGACGTTTTTTATTAGTTGTTCACACACAGTTCTTCTATTGTCACCGTTCTTTCTTCGTTTTTACTATTAAATTCAATGGATTTTTCAATTAAGCCACAACCAAAGGGCAATTAGTAACCCCAAACTAAAATAATGTGCAAACACCTGTCATTGCACTAAGGGGAGACCCGGCTTTTAGACTCAAAATAACGGACGTCATTTTAAACGGAGCTGAAAAAAACGTTGTGTGAACATAGCCTATAAGTGGAACTATAAGTGGAGGGAATCTATGATCTATCCCAGCTTGAAAAAAAAAAATTGGGGGCGTTTCAAACAATAATAATATTATTTACAAAATGAAACAAAATATTATAAAAACATTGGAAGCAAAAATCCTATAGATTTGCAGAAAACTGTAAAACGTTTAAAGAGATATTGAGATGCTTCTATAGCATGTACAGCATTTTGACAGCATGAGTATATCAGAATATTTATTCACTTTAGCTTTCTTTAATGCCTATTTATATTTTTACCAGAATTCTGGTAAAGAAAATCAATTGTGTCATCATTTAATAATTTTGGTGATAAAAGATTTAGTCCGCCTAGGGACCTTTGCTACATTTAATAAATAAAATCACTTGAATTGTCCCTGAGTCGTGTCACAATTAAGGATGCTGCCAATTACTCTGCCCTGCCGAGAAAAGTTTATTTGTCAAGGTCTACTTGTTAAGCCAGAGAAAAAAATCTATTCCTAAGTGAATCATCTCAGTTTCAGCCCATGACTTTCAGTAAAGCATGACCATTCAACTTATTCTACTATTTACCCCCTTGCAAAAAACATTACACTCAATTATAAGAACTTAAGAATGTTGTATTTTGTTGTGTGGCTTTATTTAAGGCGAGGTAGGAAATAACTTCTACAATTTCACATATTCTGACCGTTGACTCAGGAAGCAGCTAAATGTTCATAATGGTACAGTATGTGAGTGTGATGTATTTGTACATACTGTAGTGCCTTTAAAAAAAAAAAAAAAAAACTTTCAACCAGCCCATAGAGAACACTTGTACATGTAAAGAATGGGGATAGAACAGGACCTTAGTCAGAGCCAGAGACTGAAATCAGCTCTGGCACTCTGACCCCTCCGGCCCACATACCATATGATCCCCCACATATTATGGAAAAACAGTCCCAAGAACAAAAGAGTGCAACATTTGATTAAATAGAGTGTACCAGGAGGACCTACACCATACACTGGCCTCTCCTTAGCTAACATTATTCCTGGGCATACAGTAATGTTTTAAAAAAAACAGCTCGATACTCATCCTCAGGTTGTGTTTGGTATTATGGCTCAGTTCCATTAAAGTGAATGGAGCCAACTTAAAATGCCACACACAACCTAGGGGTGCTGTTTTTGAAAGAAATCCGGGAAACCCCTTTTGCCTACATACATGCCCTCTGCCTACATATAATGGTGATATAGGTTAAAGGTTTTAGGGTGTATTCGCATATACAAGATTTGTTACAAAATTGTCACGATCAGCGGAAAGATCCTCTGCTAATTAGGAAGGTTGTGTCTCTATAGATAATAATAATAATAATAATAATAATAATAATAATAATAATAATAATTGCGCATTATTGTCTGATTACATCTTCGTATCCAAGGAGACCGAGTTTTTAGGTTTAGCAGAAGATCTTGCGGACAACACACTATTGGGTGCCTACTACATCAAAATGAATTATAATGCAGTGGTTTCTGTTTCAGATTAGTGTTCAGCAGTAGCAGATTATAACAGGTCCTTTTTGGGCGGTAGCCCGGAGCTCTTAGCTCCTGGGGGGCCCATGGCCACCCAAGCAGACTTATACTTTCAGTGGTGTAGTGTCCCTGGCTACAGTTCTGCCATGATTTGTAAACAATAGCTGCTTTTTACCTCAATTTTGCACAAACCAGAGCATCATGACATTATCTATCCTGTACTATGAACACTGTACTAGTGCTGCCATAGTTAGAGTGGGGGTGGGGGTGGGGACCAGGCTTGGTGAACAGCCCGGGGCCTATGGTAAAGTTAATCCGCCCCTGGCATTCATCCTGTGTTATGGAGTCAGGGCACATGCCATATATCATGGGCTGCATACAGATAAGTAAAAGGGTGTGTGTGAAAGATTAAGAAGTTGTGATTCTGTATTTCACTGCAGGGAAGCTCCAGGTCGCTACAATTTGAGTAGTCTTTGTTAGTAATAGCTGCCGAGGACTCCAAAGCATAGTACCAAAATTGAAAAAGAGAAACATAGTCATCAAGCCAAAGTTATGGAATGTAGAATTCACACACCAGGACTGAAGGATTTCTTACATTATTTTAAATTGTCTTCATAAATGGTCAGGTCAGGACAAGTGGCAGCCAAATTCGGGAAACAAGCCAGGTTAGAGTAATCATAACACCTGTGCCTTTACACAGGAAAATAAGATCCTCTTTGCTCAGTAAAGAATAATGGGAGATGAGTCATTAAAGGGCATGCAATGACAGCTGATGCATAAAGAAGTACTTTGGTTTGTGTTAACCCTTTAAGAGGCAGAAACTGCACTAGGAGCAGCAATAGAAGTCCCAGCCAATAAGCAGTACTTGCAGGAAGGATGAGATGCAGGAGGAAATACACTGAGAGGGAAACAGTAGCAGCTTGGGGAAGTGTGACATTTGTGACATTAGTAGCATTATATCAAGTCCCTTTGCTGTGACATCACTGTGTATATTACCTTTGTAATGTGTCAAAACTGTGTGAATTACTCTTGTGCTAAGTTGTCACTGTGATCATTATTTCTGCACTGTAACACAACTGTATGTATTATTCCTAAGCTGTGTCATCACTGTATATGTTATCCCTGTAAAATAGGAAAAACAATTAACCACAGATTAGAAACAAACATAATCATACGCTTAATGTTAATTAAAGGGGTACTCTGGGCAAAGGTAAAAATCCAAGGAGGACAGGTTGATGGGAACATAATAATGAAGTGATACCAGTCCCAGTGCCCCAACAGCGCACTGTCATCCTCCGGTCTCCTGAATTTCCTAAATTTCTGTGTCCTCACAACACCACAGGAACTACCTGCTCAACCAGTCAAAGAATGGGGCCCATGATGTCACAGACCAGGAGTTACAGGAGCCCAGCCGATTGCATTGTGCTGTTGTCCTGTTTTTTCTCAAAGTTCTCCTTAAATTTTAGACAAATGACGATCGTGGTGAGTGGGTCTCCATTTCCGACTTTACAATGGAGCCCCTGCTTACTTTTTCTTTCTTCTAGAGTAGTAAAACAAGCACAAGAGAAAGAAAGAGAAAAAAAAATGAATATGTTTGGAAATGATCATTTGAAATGACATATAGGCTCCATGTATTATGTGAGGTTTTAGAACAATAAATATATACATAAACATACTAGAAACACACAGCTTAATGTAATTTGTTGTAAAAGGCATCTATCAAATTGAACCACAATATAAAAAATGATCCCTTGTTCAATTATGTATTTTCTATTGTGAGCCTTTTTTTGTTAAACCTTAAAAAGTTTAGTATCAGTATAAATAATTTATCCTTATCAAAGATTGTCCAATGCCTATTGTCAGACGACTCACAGGTGAGTAATACCTAAAACGACATGTGATTTATAATTGTAATTTATAGATGCAGAGACAATGCACCTGCACACATGCTATATCATTCATTCCATTGCAAAGTGCTGAGCATTGTCTAAGCATGCATCTTAAGAAAAGAATACATTGTGACAAGTAGATATATAACAACTAGTCAACTAAACTTCCTATTTCATAGGGGGGAGGGGAACAAAAAAAAATTATATTGACCCATGTTTTATTGTAAATATAGTATTGATTTATTACTGTTTTAGAGCTGTAGAAGTGTGATACAATTTTTTTAAGAACTTTTAAGGTTGTTGTTGTTGTTACCATTGTTATAAATAGTAATTTAAAATTCTATTTCCCAAAAATTGAAAAATATTTAGGAGAGACTATAAGTAACCAATTAGAAGAAAAACACATTACACATTTTGAGCATATAGAGAAATATATATATTTAGTGTTTCCTCAACTTGCAATCTTCTCAGTGCCATTACTTGACCATCAGAAAGCAAAACTACATTCAATACACAATGCTAAAGGCAGAAATGATTGGCAGCTTTAAGGCCTACAGCCTGCTTCCAGTTGCTGTTTCTGGTTTCTCCTGGCTCCATCCTTGGTCTGCTTCTGGATGATGTTTCTTGGATCTCATAGTTCTAGTTTTCAGTCTGTTCCTCATTCCCATTTCCCTGTTTCCAGTTCCTATAGTGTATTGGTTCTGTGCTTCTGTGTTAGGACCATCTTTCCATACTTTGATCACATTCCTATGCTACCACTACATTCGTGTGCTATGACCACATTCCTGTACTGTCCTAACGTTCTGTCCTGTCTTTATGCCCATGTTCTTTTACTGCTGTTTCACCTGGATACTAACAAGAATGGTGCAACTTGAGGATAACACTGTTGCAAATTCCATCTTTCCTTGCAGGGGTTAAGGGTGAAAACAATTAAACCAAGAGCCACTGATAAGTGGGCCACAAAAGGTCCCTAGATTCCCAATAGACCTACATATATTAGCTTAAAATCTATGGGGGAGATTTATTAAACGGGCGTAAAGTAGAATGGTCTTAGTTGCCCCTAGCAACCAATCATATTCCACCTATCATTTTTCAAAGAATCTGTGAGGAATGAGGCGGCCTTACTTTCAGGGGGCGCCTTACTTTTTTTGGGGGATGCCCTAGTTAAGAGTAGGAGGGGGGCTTATTTTTGGGGGGATGTTTTACTTTGGGCTAGAGGGTAGAGTAGCTGGGGTGTCTTATTTTAGGACAGTGCTTTAAATTTGGGGAAACACTGTAGTATGGGATATGAATAGACTGTATGGATGCTAGTGCTAATAAAACGTAAGTTCAGCCCCCCCTCAACAGGTTTTGGCACACTAAGTGCCTTCGTCAAGAGGCAGCAGCAGAGTGCTCACTGCCTCTTGACAAAGGCACTTAGTGTGCCGAAACATATTGGGGGAGCGTCAGGTTATGTTTTATTAGAGCTAGCATCCATAAAATCTAATCATATCACGTACTTGTCTGCCGTTGGTTCGTGCATAATAATTAGTGTGTGACCAGCTTACAGTATATGGCTATGTTCCTACTTCAAGAAAATATTGGTAGAAGGCGACTTTTTAGTTAAATAGACAGCTGCCTTCCGCCAAATTTATTATGTGGGAACATAGCCTAAGACTACAATTTTACTGTAGGACTAGCTCAAATTTTAAATTTGTATGTAATCTATGGATATTAATAAAGTATAGATTTTATGCAATATATGTAGGTGTATTGGCAATCTATCATCCTTTTGTTGGCCACTCTTGGTTTAATTGTTAATTTACCTTCCAATCCCTTGTCCGTCCTTGTGTTTGTAAAGGCTGAAAACAAGTCACCTCAGTCCAGCCATAGCAAAATCGGATAGTATCCACTATTTAAATCTTTTTCCCAATAATTGAAATACATTACAAAGTTATATTTCTTTGTAATATGCTTCAATCACCTATCTGCTCCTTCCCTATTTTTCCCCACTCAGCCCCCCACCAGGAAGTGAAGTAAACTTATTCTTACCTAATGACTGTTGACCCCAGGCTGTTCTGTGGCAGCCATTTTGTGACAATGACATCATCAAGAGGGCCAGTTAGGCCAGCCTCCCTTTGTCACAGCAAGCTGTAAGCCATCTAACAATTCTACAGTGTGAGTTAGACATAACAGGAGATAAAGAAACATTATGGAAAAGCCTAAACCAGGAAGTGAAGAAAAAATGAAGACACCAACTGGAGCTTCAGTTCATTTTTTTTTTATCAGCACTGGAGTTGCCCTTTAAGTGAACAGATACAAAATACCTGCTCTCACGCTGGACAACTTATGACCACTCCAAACAAGAAAATTTTCACAATAATTGCTTTGTGTAAATAAGCTGTGGCAGCTGATCAATGCTATATCGTGACAGAGCAGAGCTAAAACACTCAAACTGCCAACAGTGGATAAAATAGGAAGTAAGCTTTACCTATTATCATAGAACTGACTTACTATCATTCTAAGACTAGTTATTATGGCCAAGAAAAGACATGGCTCTTCTACTTCTATAATCATTAATCATCTATGGTGCAGATGCCAGTAGTTTATCTATATTACCACTTCTTGTTAAAGCTGCTGAAACATTTTTGCACTTGATTTGAAGAAGTGAGAAAAGCTTTATAGGTTGGAGTTATATGATTCATTTTCTTTATATAAAGTTTGGAAGGTAAAAATAGCTGATCAAAGTATAGGAAATATACCAAACCTTAGACCCTTTCTTTTACTATTGCCATATATGAGGAATTGCTGTGTTCTTTAGTTATTACGAATAAGCTAAGTATAAGAACAGGGAGTCACAGACAAAAGAGAAAGAGACTTTAATAGATTCAGGACCAAGCTTTTTTTGGTCTTTACCTATTTTTTGGTTGTGCACTGCTGTATTTAGAGAGAAATAACATAATTTTTCATCAATGTAAGTGCATGAGGGTCATTTCTTTGCAAAATTAAGATGTATTTTTATAATAACATTTTGGGGTATAAATATTCAGTAAAAGGGACTAGTGCAGTGTTTTTCAACTCCAGTCCTCAAGACCGAACAACACATCATGTTTTGAGGATTAGAAACAACATATAAGACAGCGCTCCATAGCATAATTCAGACAAGGCTGAAGTGGTGAAAGTAAGCACATAGAACTCTCACCTGAGTAGGTTGTGCTGGTATGAGACACAACTCTTACAGATAGCATGTGAATGAACCGCAGCCACTCCCATCATTAGACACTTGATAAAGAGACTGTATCGGTCTCGAAACGCATTGTGTCGCTGGCATAATTCTTTTAATAAATTTTATGATGTTTTATATCACTATTACCTCTTGAACCTGCGCCTGTTTTACCCGCCTCGGAGTGGAGGAGGATATTAAATATTTTGAGGATATCTCATACAAAGAACACCTGTGATAATTCCTGATGCACTGAGCATAAATATATCACCTGTGAAATACAAGTGTGCCGCAAATAAATTACATGTCAGTTTTCTGCGGTCGCGATTCCATGATTTGCGGCCGTAGGAAACCCTGTCAGTTCACACAGTGAAGCGAGCAGCTCCGGCCGGTCCCTTACGTTGTGTGAACATAACCTCATGTAGAGGTTCACTGCCTCTACATGAGTCCTGTTCACACCAGTGTGCACACGGAGTGAAACCTTCGCCAGCTCAGACCTGGCGTAGGTTTCCTTATCATATTTCAGTGTGAAAAATTATGAATTTAGCTGATCCAGAGCCCGCGCCCCCACTATATTTTTTGCCACTATTTTGTGGTACAGATATCTTAAAGCATTTTTGCCAAATATCTGAACTTTTTTCGATCATAGCTTTAAAAAAAATGGTAAACTAAAAGGTTTTTAAAATGTTTTAAGACAGGGACATGAGCATGGAATTATCCCTAATACCTTGAATGAGTGTAATAACTGTCCAAAGTCTTTCCCTTTTGACAGCCACTGTCCTTTAATATAGTACAGCAGGTTTGTCCAAAGCAGGGGAAGAACCAAGACCTTTCTCCCCTCAAGGGAACAAAAGTTTACAAAGACCAGAACCAAACTTCTCTACCAACTGTCACTCAAGGTGTGAAGTTTACTGCTGGAACATCCGGAATCCACACAGTGCTACCATTTTAGGGAAGCCTGATGCCCAAATGAGACACCGTAGCTCTGCCTTAGTTGGACTGAGCTACCTGCTTTGAGGCTGCCAACTTTAATGCTGAGGCCCCCCCGACTCCAGAAGCATTCATCATTTTGGAATGGCTATTTGGGGATGAATAATGTCTCCAATCTGTAGAATTCCCCAAGCCCAACTCTGCAGGGCCATCTATGAACCATCGAAGCTTGTTCAAGACTAAGAAACAGCAGGAGAAGGCTCAGAACATCGGAGCTGGGTGAAACTCTTCCTGGTGGTGGAGCTCGACCTGCAGAGGGGTTTTGGGCTCCTAAAAGATAAGGAGCATCAAGGAACACTGTTTGTGAGTTGGGATCAGTGAAGTGGGATTACCTTCCTGAGTATCTCCACAACCTAAAATCAGGAGAGGAGATGGAGGATCCGAATGGCATTACTTTAAACACTAAAGGGTCTGCGCCTGCAAGCGATCCCAGCCCGGCTACTACCTATGGTAGCTCCTGTCCACACCCGTCTAGAAATCGCTGGTCACTTAATCTAGTACCACTCCTACTGCGGCTTTGACTACAACTGAGGCGTTGGTTACCACTACTGTGACACCCTCCACAAGACCATTTTAAGCATCATCCTCACCAACAGGCTATGATTTTTCCACCCACACTATCATAGAGACCAACTTTGTGTGGGGCTTATAGATTGCTCCAGTGATCCGATTCAGCCAGGATGCCTGCAAGTCAATGGATGACCATCCTCAAGTTGCAGTAGAAGTGTTAGGCGCGGGGACTTACCGAGGAACTCCACCTAGAAGGTCAAGGTAAAGAGGAGACCAGAATCAGACATAGCATGGGGTCGAGCCATTATCATGGAGACCCACAAGTGTCTGGCTAAAAAGTAACCCGATCTTGGCAATACTGCAATGTTCAAGCTAATGTGCCTTGTCTTGGGACCATTATCAGTTCTTGTATTTGTTTCAACAACTTAATATAGAGTAGCATTCAAAGGGAATCTATCAGCACCCAAGCCCTACCCGAGGTGCCGACAGTGTGCTGTAGCTGGCAGTCCCCTTGTGAGCATGGTACCTTTTGGTAATTTGTCTCTTAGGTAGGGTCTCCTACTGTAATGAAAAGTCAAAAAGGAAGAGTGGTTCAGCATTTGTGCCATACTCTGGCACACCTCACTCCTCCTCCTATAAATATTCAATGCTGACAAGCCTTCTGCTCATTCACGCTGTCAGACAGTATCTGACAACAGAGGACTGATCTGCAATCAGATACAGTTGAAGAATCAAACTGTGTTGGAGCTGTGTCTAGGGGTACGTCACCTGTCTAGAGACCTGCAGCAGATTTTGCTTTGATTCAAGTCCCCTGATGGAAATGAGATATAATTATTTGTTTATTTTTTCTCATTATTGTATCATTTTTAAAAGTTCAAAGAACGTCCACCATCACACAACAAACCACCTATGGTGAGCTGAGTTTTTTCTTTGTTCATGAGATGTTCACACAACCTCTTGCAAAACAGCAGTTGTTTTTAAAATAACCGCCATCATTTTACAATAATAGCCGCCAATAACAATCATGAACATTACTTATGGGGTGATCTGGAGAAAGCAAAAATGAATATATATATATATATATATATATATATATACATATATATACACACACACACACACACACAAATCTCCACACTGTAGTATCGAGGACCCGCGGGTCATGTGATCAGATCCTTCATCCCTCTCTTTCTGCAGGACGCTCAGAGGCCCTGCTCTTTCTCTGTGTTCTGATGTTCAGCACTCACCCTGCACTACAGTGAGAAGGCTCAACATCAGAATACCGGGCCCTTCCCCCTCTCTGGGACACTGGAGGCGCTAGGGCCCCAGCACTTGCCCGGGTAAGCCCTGTGCTGATGCTGGCCCTGGTCCAATGAAATAATGTGTAGATTTGATAGATAAGTATTACTCATCATAATATCTCATGATTACTATAAAAAAGACTATGCACCCCAAAATATATTACAACTTACAAGCGGGGTTCCCTAAACTAAACAATTCCTTATGCTATAATATATCATATTATAATTTTAAGAATGTATAATATGAGCAAAAGACTGCATATGTTAGAAGTAATGCTTAATACACTGTACTAATACTATGTTCTATTTTGTTTAGGCTTTTTTTTTTACCCTTTTCTGTGAGTTTCTCTCTGATCCATCATGTTTGACTACAGCTTCAGGTAATATGTTAAAAAGCACAGGCGATATATAAAAGACAGAACTAGACAGCTCTGGTGCTGAACAAGCAACTGAATTAGCTACTATTGCCAAAGGCATATTTATTGAAAATGCAATTGAAAGCAGAATAAGTATTCTTACTCAGAAAAGCAATATACGATTATGCAATGAATATGAATATTACCACTGTATAAAAGGAATTTCAGAATGGATTAAACCTTGGTTTCATATTATATATTTAATGGAAATAAACATTTTACATCTTTTCAAACCCCTGGCAAAGCTGTGCTGCTACTTATATACAAGTGCAGAGTAATATTAACATGTAATGCATCTAAATATGGAATTTAAGAGGATCTCTAAAATTATTGATAATATAAGAAAGGAATTGCATTATATGCAGTTTCTTGTCTTCACACAACGTCAAAATATCCATTTTGCTATTTAAAAAGGACATCTGTTTTTGCTGAGATTTATTTGACCTCAATGGAATGCATTGAAATCAATAGAATGATGGACGTCCAATGCACACAATGTGTAAATAACAGATGTTGTCTGCGCGGACGTCAAAACAATAATCATGACAATTATTTTCGGACATCTATTCGGATGTTATCTTTTAGTTGTTCCCACACACTTTTTCTTTTGTCACTGTCCCTTCACTGTTTTTACTATTAAATTCAATGGACTTTTCACTTAAGCCGCACCCAAAGGCCAATCAGTAACCCCTAAACTAGAATAATGTACCAACAGCCGTCAATGCACTAAGGGGAGGCCAGACAGCTAAATGACATCTGTCATTTTAGACACAAAATGATGGGCGTCATTTTAAACGGAACTTTGAAAATGTGTGAACATAGCCTTACAGAGTCATAGCGGGGAAAGGCAACTGTCTCTTGTGACCTTGATCATTATTTGCTTAAAATTATTAACACAAATAAATAACCAAGCAAGGTTTATAAGAAGACAAGTTTGCCGGTGTGTAGGAACCACAACAAAACAGTAGTTGCAGTGTGAAAAGATTTTCCATAACATACAAATGCCTAAAAAAAAACTGCAAAGAAAACAGTTGAAAAAAATTAGCTTGTCATTCCATTTGCTTAAAGAATTAAGTATTTAACAAATAGTATATGGGGGGATGTTTGTAAGACAAGGCCTTATGACATATGGTAGAAGAGTAGAACATTGCATTAGGTAGTGAAACTTCTATATGGGAACCATGTAGACTATACAATTTCAATAGGAAAAGATGAGGGCACTCTCCGCTTATGTGATCTTCATTTATTTCAATTCAGCGTGGACGCCAGACACCCACCAGATCGGGTAACAGCTGTTTCAAGTGCATGCGCGCTTTTACAGACACCGCCTCTCACCTGAGCCTGGAATAAAAAAGCTTCACTCCGTGACGTGTGTGAGTGGGCGTTACAAACTACAAGATAAGATAAAAACATAAATAATGTATACCTTTTACCATATTGTGACTTACAAGAACATATTTAACTCTAATCTGTCATTTAAACCTAGGCTTCCTTCAGCTCCTGTAGCTAGGATCAATCGGGCTTCTCTCTGAAGTAAGATTTTATTAACATCTAAACCTATTTTATTATGTATCCGTTCTAATCCAACAAATTTGAGGCAGTCCGTATTGCCTCCATGTTTATCCCTTACATGCTCTATGAGCCGTGTTGCCCCTTTATTTGTTTTACATGAATAAATATGCTCTGTAGGGATCTTCCCGGGGGATGGTGTGTTTGGACACAGTTCACAGCAGACTTGGACTTGTAAAACAACAGCTTGGCGTTTATTTTCAGCATAAACAGTCCGTAACAGAAATATAGCAACACTGTGCTTTAAGAACAAAACAAAAAGGTCTTGCCCGTCTGGGCGCTAACTAACAACGCAGGTTACCTCTCTGGCACTTCAGTGGTCAGTTTTGCGGGGTGTGAACAGGCCCCAGCAGCGGCTGTCTTCCCAGCTCTCACCAAACAGCATGCAGGCTGTTCACTCCTGGCTGAGAGAGTCCCCTGCACACTGAGCTCACCTTTTGCCTTCTCAGGCTGATTGGGATCAGAGCTCACCTGATCCCAAAACCCATACTGGATCGAGGGGGAGGGAATGGCAGATCCCACTACCAACCTATCCACCACTCCAGTAAATCCAGGCCCGGTAAAAATAAATAATAACTCAGCAGCATAGCACTGCTGAGCAACAGATCCCTCCTGGACTTACCACCTCACACTACGCATCAGCCTAGGTGAGATGTACACCCCCTCGAACACATCTCCAGTGACATGTCCACATATCCCCCCCCTCTTCTTCAGACCGGAGGGCTGAGCGTTTTGTCCCCACAGGCAGTGTACCCTTGATAGGGCGTCAGCATTCGCCTGTAATTTCCCTGGCCGGTGTTCTACAGTGAAATTGAAGTTTTGTAGGGACAGAAACCATCTAGTCACCCTTGCGTTTTTTTCTTTGTTAAGCTTCATCCATGTTAGGGGGGCATGGTCTGTCACTAACTTGAATCTCCTGCCTAGCAAGTAGTACTTCAGGGATTCGAGGGCCCACTTCACTGCCAGACACTCTCGCTCAACTATGGCATAGTTTTTCTCGGCCGGGGATAGCTTCCTACTTAAGTACATCACCGGGTGCTCCTCGCCATTCACGACCTGTGAGAGGACGGCACCTAACCCTGTGTTAGAGGCATCTGTCTGTACTAGAAACTCTCGCCTAAAGTCAGGGGTAACTAGCACAGGTTGTTGGCACAGGGCAGACTTAAGGCTTTGAAAAGCCTTCTCGGCCTCTGGAGTCCATGTCACCATTGCGGACTTCGCACCCTTTGTCAGGTCAGTTAGTGGGGCTGCAACTGAAGCAAAATTCGGCACAAACCTTCGGTAATAGCCCGTAATACCCAGGAAAGCTCTGACCTGTTTCTTTGTGAGGGGTTGAGGCCAATTCTGTATTGCCTCAATTTTATTTAGTTGTGGTTTCACTAACCCCCTCCCAATAATGTAGCCCAAGTATTTGGCCTCCTCTAAGGCTAGTGCACACTTCTCTGCATTGATGGTTAACCCCGCATCACTTATGGCATCTAACACCGCCTGGACCTTACAGAGGTGACTTTCCCAATCCGGGCTAAAAATGACCACATCATCGAGGTAGGCAGCGGAGTAATCACGATGTGGTCGCAGAATCAAGTCCATCAACCTCTGAAAAGTGGCAGGGGCTCCATGTAACCCGAATGGCATCACTACGTATTGGAAGAGCCCATCAGGGGTGGAGAATGCAGTCTTCTCTCTAGCCTTAGGAGTGAGTGGGATCTGCCAGTAGCCCTTAGTGAGATCGAGGGTAGTTATGTACCTGGCATTACCCATCCTTTCTATCAACTCATCTACCCTGGGCATGGGGTAGGCATCGAACTTGGAGATCTCATTTAACTTTCTAAAATCATTACAGAACCTCCAAGTTCCATTGGGCTTTGGGATTAACACAATCGGGCTGGACCACTCGCTCTGAGACACCTCAATGACTCCTAGGTCAAGCATACGTTTTACCTCGGATGATACCGCCTCCCTCCGTGCTTCTGGTATCCTATAGGGCTTAAGGTTTACTCTGCTTCTAGGCTCAGTTTCAATATGATGGCTAATGAGATGCGTACGCCCTGGTAGGTCAGAAAACTTGTTTTTATTTTTCTGCAGGAACTCCTTAGCTTCCTGCTTCTGGGACACTGATAGGGTGTCACCAATCCTGACCGGAGGGATTGGTGGTGACAGATGACCAACAGGATTTGTCGCCACCAAGGATTCCCTGTCTTTCCAGGGCTTGATCAAGTTTATGTGATAAACTTGAAAAGGCTTCCTTCTACCTGGTTGGTGTACCTTGTAGTTGACCTCACTGATCTTCTCTACAATTTCATAGGGACCCTGCCACTTTGCTAAGAATTTGCTTTCTACCGTGGGAACAAGTATGAGTACCCGGTCACCTGGGCTAAATGTCCTGATTCTTGCAGAACGATTGTAAATTATGCTTTGGCCCTCTTGCGCCCTCTGGAGGTGTTCCCTTACTAGGGGCATTACAGTGGCTATACGGTCCTGCATTTGTGCTACATGCTCTATAACACTCTTGTATGGGGTGGACTCACTTTCCCATGTCTCTTTCGCTATATCCAACAAACCCCTAGGGTGACGACCATAGACTAATTCGAAGGGAGAGAACCCTGTGGACGCTTGGGGTACTTCCCTAATAGAAAACATCAGGTAAGGTAGTAAGTGATCCCAATCCCGACCATCTTTTTCCACTACTTTCTTTAACATATGTTTCAGGGTTTTATTAAACCTCTCCACTAACCCGTCTGTCTGTGGGTGATATACAGAGGTTCGTAGGTGTGAGATTTTAAACAGTTTGCATAGCTCTTTCATTACCTTTGACACAAATGGGGTACCTTGGTCGGTCAAGATTTCCTTGGGGATCCCCACCCTGGAAAACATATAAAACAATTCCCGTGCAATTGTTTTAGAGGCAGTGTTTCTTAGGGGTACAGCCTCAGGATAGCGGGTCGCGTAGTCCAACACAACTAGAATGTACTGGTGTCCCCTAGCCGACTTTACAATGGGGCCCACCAAGTCCATTGCGATCCGGTCAAAAGGTACCTCTATGATGGGGAGTGGGACCAAAGGACTGCGAAAATGCGACACTGGAGCGCTAAGCTGACATGTGGGGCACGACTCACAGTATTTTTTTATGTCAGCATAAATCGCAGGCCAATAAAACCTCTGGAGGACTCTCTCCTGTGTTTTATCTGTCCCCAAGTGGCCCCCAAGGACATGATTATGGGCCATGTCGAGTACCTGACGCCGGTACGACTGAGGCACCAGAAGCTGTTCCACAACCTCATCATTAATTTTAGTGACTCTATAGTAGAGATCATTAGCCATAGAAAAATGTGGAAACTTTTTCTCAGCTTCTGGTTCCTGAGGTACCCCATTCATAACAGTGACCTGCTCTCTCGCATTTTTGAGAGTGGGGTCCTGTAATTGTGCAGTACCAAAATTATCCCTAGACACCTCTAAGTCTGGAACATTCTGCGCAGTGGGAGGAGCCTCTTCCTCACCAGCCAGGACCTGCAAAGGAAAAGCATCATTTTCATCCTGTACATTTTTATCATTTACCGTGGGTAATGCAATAGACTTAGGGGTCTCCTCACTCCTTTCAGGGGATTGTTGTTTTCCCCATAGAGCCCAGAACAAAGGAAAATCACGCCCCAATATCACATTATGCATAAGGTTTTTAACCACACCCACTTCATATTGTACAGCGCCTAGTTCAGTCCCGACATTAGCCAGCACTATAGGGTAAACCTTTGTATCGCCATGTATGCACACCACACTCATATGTCTTTTTGGCACAAAGTCCCCAGTCACCAGGCTGGCATGCACCAGGGTGACAAGGCTTCCTGAGTCCAGCAACGCCTTAACAGGAAAGTCATTTACAGTAATGTTGCAGACTTGTGGTTCAGTCTCTAGTCCAGTGACTGCAACAAAAGACGGCTCCGCAAATAGCGACTGACGCCGGCTAGCGTCACACTCCATGGGCTCAGTGGTAAGAGGGCAATGGGCAGACATATGTCCCGTCTCATGGCATCTCCAGCACTGGATAGGGCCTGGTCTCCTTGGCAGGGAGTCCTTTTTAGGGCCACTTAGCCACCGGGGACCACCACCAGTCTTTTGCCCCTGAGACACCTCCTGAGCGCTCTTCCCTCTATCAGCACCCCTCCACACTCCCCCAATAGATGGAAGTCTCTTACCAGCTGAAGGCACAGGTCTGGCACTCCGGGGAGGTGACGGTGCTGCAGGAACATCACGGAGGTAGTCCTCGGTCGCCTGGAACCTCTCCACAAGGCTGACGAGTTCGTCGGCACTCCTAGGGTCGCCTTGTCCCACCAAGCGTTGCAGATCAGCAGGAAGTGCGCGGAGGTAGCGATCCATCACGACCCTCTCTAGGATCTGTGCAGGAGTAGAGGTGTCTGGCTCCAACCACTTTCTTGCCAAATGAATCAGGTCGTACATCTGGGACCTCGCTGACTTGTCCAGACTGTAGCTCCAGTTGCGGACCCTCCGGGCACGGACAGCAGCAGTAACTCCTAGTCGGGCGAGTATCTCTGCTTTTAGCCGAGGATAGTCCTTGACCTCTTGCTCACTGAGGTCATAATAGGCCTTTTGAGGTTCGCCTGTTAAATAAGGCGCAATCACTTCTGCCCACTCAGTGGAGGGTAGCTTTTCTCGCTCAGCCACACGCTCAAAGACAGTTAAATAGGCCTCAACATCGTCATCAGCAGTCATCTTTTGCAGCGCACGCTGCACGGCTCTTCTCACAGACAAAGTCTCTGGCGCGGCTGCTGCCACCAGCTGGGGATTAGCACCTGCAGACGCCTCCTGCTTTGCTATCAGGTGCTCAATAAGTCTCTGTTGTTGAGCCATCGCTTGTTCGTGGCGCAGATTAGCGGCTGCCTGATCCTGTTTAGCGGCTGCCTGAGCCTGTTGTTGTGCGGCCAATGCTTGCTCATGGCGTAGGTTAGCGTCTGTCAGAGCCTGTTGTTGCTGCATATTAGCCTGCTGCTGTTGCAGACTCACTTGCATTAACTGCTTCATCATCTCCTCCATGTTGCTTGACTGTTTTTGGAGTGAAGCCGCAGCCTTCACCCAGGACATAAGCAGCTGTAGCCAAGTTGATGCACACCGTTGCCCCTAGCAACCGTTTTGCCCGCTCCGCAGCACCAATTGTAGGGATCTTCCCGGGGGATGGTGTGTTTGGACACAGTTCACAGCAGACTTGGACTTGTAAAACAACAGCTTGGCGTTTATTTTCAGCATAAACAGTCCGTAACAGAAATATAGCAACACTGTGCTTTAAGAACAAAACAAAAAGGTCTTGCCCGTCTGGGCGCTAACTAACAACGCAGGTTACCTCTCTGGCACTTCAGTGGTCAGTTTTGCGGGGTGTGAACAGGCCCCAGCAGCGGCTGTCTTCCCAGCTCTCACCAAACAGCATGCAGGCTGTTCACTCCTGGCTGAGAGAGTCCCCTGCACACTGAGCTCACCTTTTGCCTTCTCAGGCTGATTGGGATCAGAGCTCACCTGATCCCAAAACCCATACTGGATCGAGGGGGAGGGAATGGCAGATCCCACTACCAACCTATCCACCACTCCAGTAAATCCAGGCCCGGTAAAAATAAATAATAACTCAGCAGCATAGCACTGCTGAGCAACAGATCCCTCCTGGACTTACCACCTCACACTACGCATCAGCCTAGGTGAGATGTACACCCCCTCGAACACATCTCCAGTGACATGTCCACAGCTCATAGAATCGGCGATTTAGCTTACGCGTGGTTTTCCCTATGTAGTGCACTCCACAGTTACAAACTATGGCGTACACTACTCCTTTAGTGCCGCAACATATAAAATCCTTTATAGTGCAAACTACTCCTCCTAGTGTGACTGCCTTAGTGCCTGTGCACACCACGTGCAATTTCCGCACTTAAACATGCCTCTGGGAGCTGATGCACGGATCCAATCCGTTTTTTTCTTTTCCCTCTCCTCTTGGAAGCGGCTGCGGACCAGAACATCCTTGAGATTTCTGCATCTTTTAAAAGTAACTAAGGGTTTTTCTAGATAAATTTTAGAAAGTGTAGGGTCATTCTGTACAAGATACCAATTGCTGTGTATTGTATTGCGTATTAGATTCGCTAATGGACTATATTTAAATGTGAAAGCAAACCTATTTGCACACAACCAAAGAAATTGCACAAATAATCTAGAACGCTATAGCACTTTAGCATAGATATATATATACAGTATATATATATATTCGGTTGGCTTACCGCACTGAGATCTTTCTCCCCCTCTGGCCTTAGTGTTATCTGTGTCATTCCCCATGGAAATTTTGAGTTTTTAATATTATGTATATGATGTATATGGAAATAAAGGATTTGTTATAGGATTTAGGATTTGTCTTCCGGGTAGCCTCTCAGGACCAAACGATGGGTAAGTTCTTCCGCTTTCTGAAGGAATGTTTCGTCAGTACTGTTTATGCGTCTTAACCTAAGGTACTGACCATAGGGGACTGCTGTCTTTACATGTATAGGATGGTAGTGCAAGAGGGTATTAGAGGCAGTTGGCTTTCTATAGCTTGTGGTTGTTAGTGTATTATTTTTTACTTGTATCATGACATCTAGATATTCAATTTCTTGTCGTTCTAGTTTGCTTGTAAAGGACATGTTGTATGTATTTGTTTGTAAATACTTCATGAACTCTGCAAATTGCTCTGCAGTCCCTAGCCAGATCATAAAGACGTCGTCTACAAATCGTTAGTGATGAGCGAATAGTGAGATATTCGAATATTCGATATTCGTACGAATAACCTGCGAATATTTGAATATTCGATCAAATATTCGATCCCATTAAAGTCTATGTGAACAAGTATTCGATCAGTAAAAAACATCTATTGGACCATTTGGAGAGTAAAACCGGAAGCTGGGGGATTTGAACGCTTATCGAATATTTATCGAATATTCGCGGGATATTCGTACAAATATCGAATATTCGAATATCTCACTATTCGACCGAATATCTTTTTGATCGAACAGTATTCGCTCATCACTACAAATCGTCTATAACATCTTATAAATCTGGAATAGGGGTTATTTGCACTAAAGATCATTTGTCTCTCAAAATCTGCCAAGAATAAATTAGCTAAAGTGCATGCAACTGGCGTGCCCATTGCTGTGCCGCCGCACTGGGCATACCAGGTGCCATTGAACGTGAAGGTGTTATTTTCCAGAATAAATCTTAAACTGTCACAGATGAAATTCACACAATTAGGACTTGCTTCTGTTTTTTCTAACAATGAGCGGATTATATTTACCCCTAAATCTTGCGGGATTCTAGTATACAGACTTTCAATATCTATTGACACTAACCAAGCTCCACTTTCCCATTGTATATTTTCTATTGCTGTCAAAAAATCATTAGTATCTTTTACCAAAGTTGGTACCTCGTTTAAAAGTGGTCTCAATAACCAGTCAATGTATTGTGACAATAGTTCTGTAAGGGATCCCACCCCGGAGACTATGGGTCTACCGGGGGGGCATCCAATGTTTTATGAATTTTTGGAACAAAGTACCAACAAGGTTCTTTAGGATTGGATGGTAAGAGTCTTTCGGCTTTTGATCGTGATAAGACTCCTTTCTCCACGTACATCCGCACCAAAGTCTGTAACTTCCCTTTTAGTTTTTGTGTAGGGTTTTCTTTGAGTTTTGGATAATTACGTGTATCGTTTAATTGTCGAGCTGCCTCCTCTAAATAGTACTTCTTGGTCATGATTACAGTATTGCCCCCTTTGTCCGCTTTTTTTTACTCTGATTTCATTATTATCTTTTAACCACTTTTTGTTCAGCTTCATGTAGACTATGTAGACTATGTTTTTGAAAAATGCTGAAAGGAATTGCCAGTGGTAAGTCTTTTCATGTCTATAAATAAAATATACCTTAGTGCCTCTCTGGAGCAATTCCCTAGGGGAGCAGAGATAAGAGTTGAGTCTTACAGATTTTATTGCAGGATTGAAAAATTGTGGACCACCAAGTCCAAATCACAGGGCAAGACCACCTAATGTGTAAATATGCTAGGTATTCTTGGTTACATCTCCAACATGTGGTTGGGGTGTCTGCATAATAGAGTGCGTATATGTAATTTTCCCCACAGTCTGATAAATGGAGGGAGGGATGGTATAGGGAAATGGAACAATCAATTGTTTATACATTTCTGAGACCACTTTAATCTAATTGTAGATTTTCCTCTATTTATGACCTTGTTCTCTGCTGGGTTTTAGATTTACCAATGTGGAGAATTATGGAGTGTATAAAATGGAGGAAGAAGAAAGACATGTTGGGAGGGTATTTAGTTTTTCGGAGAAAGAAAAGAAACCTAGGGGACATTGAGTGCTTTAAATTAGGTCATAGAACGCAAAGATAACCTCTAATGTGTAGCCAATACTCTCCAAACTTACATAAAACAGTGGCAGTTTCAATTGTTCATAATCACTTCTTCTATAACACAACAGCCCCAAAATCAGTAAAATATCCCCTATTTTGTGAATTTTCTGATTGGTTTTCAGTATATCATACATAATGCATAGTGGCCATTTTCTTCGAGAAAATCACGACGTAGATGACCACTTTTCAATGAAATTTTGGCTGTCTTCCCAGTGTACATGTATATATGTATATGAATATGACATCTAACCCTGTTTTATGGAGCTTTGCTGTACACATCACTCACTTCTCTTTTGAATGTAAGCAAAAATGTAAGCCAATAATGGAACTCTTAAAAAAAAGTTTGTTTGTTTTTTACAATGTGTGCACTGATGGCTGTCTATAGAATTTAATGCAGAATATTGTTAGATTCAAAATACGGTCACGTTTATTCCTTAGGCGACCCTGGACGTACCCGTACGTCCAGGGCCGCCTCCATGTGTTCAGAGCGGGGCCGCGCTCTGAATCGACACGGTCCCGGGTGCCGCTAATAGCCCGGGACCGCGGCTATTAGCGGGCCCGGTCCGATCCGATAACTTGATGCAGCCGTTCCCTGGTGTCTAGTGGGGAGGATCGCTTATCCGGGACGTTGTGCCGGAGGAGCGATCCACACATCTTACCCCATCCGGGGTCTGCGCCGTAATGGCGCTAATCCCGCTAATGTGCCTATCTCATCGATCTATGCTGCATATCTACTCTGAGAGATCAGAGTACTTATACTAGAAGTCCCCCAGGGGGGCTTCTAGTATAAGTGTAAAAGAAAAAAAAAAGTGTGGTTATTAATAAAAAGCCCCCTCCCCTAGTAAAAGCCCCCCTTTTCCCATGTTATGAATTAAATAAATAAATAAACATGTTTGGTATCACCGCGCGCATAATTGCCTAAAATATTAATTAATCACATTCCTGATCTCACACAGTAAATGGCGTAAGCGCAAAATAATCCCAAAGTGCAAAATTGCACATTTTTTGGACGCATCAAATCTAGAAAAATTGTAATAGAAAGCGATAAAAAAGTCGCATATGTGCAATCAAGGTACCTATACGGTACGCTATAAGATACGCTATAAGCCTGGGAATAGAGTGATTTTAAGGATCATGTATTTGTTAACAATGGTTTGAATTTTTTTTACAGGCCATCAGATACAATGAAAGTTATACATGTTACATATCTTTGTAATCGTAACAACTTGAGGAACATATGTAACAAGTACGTTTTTCCCCAGGGTGAACGGCGTAAAAACTAAAAAAAAAAAAAAAAAAATGCTTTTTTTTTTTCAATTTCATCACATATTGAATTTTTTTCTGGTTTCGCAGTGTACTTCATGAAAAAATTCAGCCTGTCATTGCAAAGTACAATTAGTGGCTCATAAAATAAGGGCTTATGTGGGTCTCTAGGTGAAAAAATGCAAGTACAAGGAGGGAAAAACTAAAACGCAAAAATTTCAATTGGCCTGGTCCTCTAAGGGTTAATAAATATTTAAGGCTATGTTCACACTCGATTTAAATGATGGCTGTTTTTATCAGATGTCCACCATTTCACAACAAATAATAGCCGTTGTCACTAAATGATAGCTGTCCAGTAAAAACGGCCATCATTTCAACCGCGTGTGAACATAGGCTTACTGTTGTAATTTGTTTTTATTTTACTGTGTGTGAACATAGTCTTAATCAGACTTTTAACCTCCTGCCGCTGCACTGTAAATTAACGTCACTGCAGTCTATGCCTGATGCTGGAGCGACGTTAATTTACGGTTGAGGATAACTACGACGCAGGAGCTGGGTCACGGCTATGATAGCTGCCGACCCGCAGCAACTAACCCAACGACCTCAGCATCTATAGGGCTTCTGATAGAGAACTCTCCCTCTAGAGAGGAAGAATTCTCTGTCCGGTGTCCATCGGGGCTCTGTGAAGTGATCTTAGAGCCCCGATGGTAGCCATGGAAGCCTCAGGCTTATGGTTTCCTGGCTACGGAGGCTGACTAGGGAGAGAGGTAAGGCATGGCACATGGCCATGCGCTCGTGCGCTCTGCCCCCTCCACTCTCTCCCCTTCCGCTGTCACAAGATTGTGACAGCGGCAGGGGACAGAGGAGAGGGGGCAGACATAGGGACATTAGCTTATGGGATCATTATGACTGCATAAGCTGATGTTCAAAAACGACCTGGGCAATTATGCATCAATTACCCCAGGTCGTGAAAGGGTTAACTGCCATATTATCACCTTGTGGCTATATTTACATTTGATATTTTTGGAGGGCTGCCATTTTAAAGCTATGTTCACCTCAACCTCAAAAAAAGATGAAAGGCGTCCGCTTTTTCTATTTAAAAAGACGTCCGTTGTTGCCATAATTTATCTGACTGCAATGCAATGCACTGAAGTCAATGAAAAGATGGTCGTCAGTTTCATGTCAATTATTTTTGAATGTCTTTTGCAAACAGCGGACGTTATTTTTTAGTTGTTCACACACAGATTTTTTTTCCCCACCCACCTTTCACCCTTTTTACTATTAAATTCAATGGACTTTTTAATTAAAGACACACCCAAAGCACGATCCTAAACTAGAGTAATGTACCAGCAGCTGTTATTGCACTGACGTAATTTTGGATTCAAAATGACAGACATCATTTAAAAAATTATAAACTGACAAGAAAAAACATTGTGGGAACATTGTGGGAGTGCGGCCATATTTCGATAAAAATGGTAGCAGTCCAAAAATGTGCCTGCAAACATACATTGTGTGAACATAGCTCTATAACTTAATCCACATACTGTATCTGTATGAGCTAATTTTTTTGCTTTGTGAACTTTATTTTTTCCAGTACCATTTTGTGTAGATGGGAATTTTGATCCCTTTTTATTTCATCTTTTTTTATGCATTTACACCATTCACTTAGCTGGATTAGACGATTTTTCATTTAGTAATACCTTTTGGTGCGGTACAGTCTAAACATTTCAGTTCCACATTAAAACCTTTTTCAAGCAGGCACATATAGATAGATAGATAGATAGATAGATAGATAGATAGATAGATAGATAGATAGTATCAAGGGAAAATATAAAATATTTTAAAACTACATAGGCTATGTTCAGAAAAGGGGGACATCTTTTCTTTTAAAAAGACCTCCGCTATTGCCGTGATTTAATAGATTTGAATGCAATGCATTGGGGTCTATGGAATGACAGACGTCCAATGCCCACAGTGTATAAAATGACAGACGTTTCTTCAAGTACATCAAAATAATGATCATGTCAATTATTTTTGGATGTCTATTGCAAACACCAAACAAGCAGAGAAATGACGGACTTGATTTTAAACGGAGAGGAAAAAACGTTGTGTGAACATAGCCATAAATATGAGAGAGAGAGAGAGAGAGAGAGAGATACTGTTTTTGCATTTGGGATGTAAAGAGATTTTTAACACTTTTTTGCCATTTCTGAGTGCTGCTGCTTTTTTGGAAAGATAGATAGATAGATAGATAGATCTAAGTGTTGTGCAATTTTTATAAACAGTTGTGACAAATAGATAATAGCTAGCCACAATATAAAATAATAAATATTAGATAACATAATCAATAGATAGATAGATAGATAGATAGATAGATAGATATGTATTGCATAAGTTTCATAGATATACAATTGCTATTTTTATAACTTGGCAAGTAAATCTATTGCATTTACAGACAGATCAAAGATGTTTTATATTTTGCTTTTATTTCATTGAAGGGTTAAATGTGAAATATATTCTATTTTCTACATTTGTTATAAGGATCACTTGTCTAAACTGTAAGTACCCCAATAGTTTTCAACCTCTACTTTTTATATGACTCAGAAGGTCACTTGATATTGTATTTCAAAGGCAATTACAGTAAATCAAACTGAGAAAGATCCCCATGGGGTAGCTGGAGGTACCTGAGAGTGATGCTCCTTTTTTCCTCACCGCTATAGAGCCTCATACAGCAGCTGCTTTCTTTTTGACAATTCGTCACTCCTGAAAAATGTTTGCAAGCACTTTGGATAATTTCCAATTCATTCTTGCAGGAAATGAGGGTTTGCTTCCTCACTTGGGATACCTGCTGCTAGGTTTATTCACTAATAAGCATGATAAATGTTTTACCCTTTGATCAGTGCTAATTTAACAAGTAAGCTCCAATGAAAAAGAAAGTCTTTGAGACTCAGGGGCTTGGGATGGCATACGAGTTAGAAAGAAATATGATTGATTATATAGCTGAAAGAAATTTCCATAAAAACTTTTATCATGCTGCTATTTTTTCCAACAAACAATTAAATCAAAAGTGAACGATATCTTACCTCAAAAGAAAAATTGAATAAAAAAACCCTTAACTTCAGAGGACTATTCTTATACATACACAGACAATTTAATTAGCTGTTTCTCCTTGGTTATCATTTTGCCTTCTCAAAAATCCCCTTGCTTCTTGCTATAGTCACGTATCTCCTTCCTGCATACATAAACAGGAATGTATGTTTTGTGGAAAAGCTATGTTTTATCAGCTGTTTTTTATTAGAATGTATGTGTATATGTTTTTTTTTCAATTGTAGGGATGAGCAAATTTACAGCAGTAGCGAAGAGTGTTGCTAGGCTCGGCAGTCAGCTTGTCTGTCGCCTGGCTTTGAACTCCATGCCGCTCTGCTCTGAGTGCCTGGAAAAGCTGGATCCAAGTTTCCAAGTTTCCTAGGACTGGATCCAGCTTTTCCAGACACCTGGAGAGGCATAGAGTTCAAAAGCAGCCGGCTAACAAGCTGACCGCCAAACCTAGTGAACTACTTTGATTCGCTACTACTGTAAATTCATCCTTCGTCAATTGTACAAAATATTTCACACAGTTACTGATATCCCTAAAAAACCATTTAGGCTAGAAATTTAAAAAAAATATATCTTTCCAGAAACCTCTCTGAGGAACTTTAACCTGATTTAATCTTTCATGCAATCACATGCCGAGATGTCACTGAGAAGCAATATCCAGTTCTCTAAAATAAAGAGCAGACTTTCCAGAGTTGTCAGGATTAAATTTGAAAAGCTTTATGGGGTGGAGGCGGGAAGATTATCATCTGCACAGATTTTTTTTGCACATGTGTCAGATATTACACATTCTGCATATTCTTGCTTGCCTTGTGCAAAATTTACGCGGCCGCGTCATCAGCTGCTCAGCCGCGATTGGCTGAGCCAAACTGTGCTCAGCCAATCGCGGCTGAGCATCTGATGACGCTGAAGAGGGCGGCCGGCACTCAGGACGGTCGGAGGGATTCGTCAGGGCCGTCCAAAGACGACATCGCAGACTGAAGATCGGAGACGAGTCGTATGTATAGCGCACCACACTTCCGGGTACACGGGTGGGGGTGGTGGTACACGGGAAGGGGGCCATTCACAGACATAACATACATTACAAAGTTGTATAACTTTGTAATGTGTGTTATTCTGTGAATAATTGTTTACCGCCGCACTACCCCTTTAAAGTAAATAGAGCTTAATTGCAAACCACACCTGAACTGGAGACAAGAGAGGGGGAAAAGTGGCCATGTTTTTTCAGCGCTGGATAACCCCTTTAATGCATTGAATTGAAGTCAATAAAATTGTGGTAATAATGGACGTTTTTTTTTTAAAATACAAAAGGTGGACGGCTTTTCTCTTTTTATGACAGTGTTCGAACAAAGCCTAATATGGAGACATGGTTATCACTTATATATTTCTCATCAATCTGGTTTCAACTTTCTCGAATTGTGAAGACATAACAGCTTTATAGAATGGAGCCTGGTATTCAACAATTTTTTTTAATTATTATTATTCTCATATATTTTATCATCAGTTTTCCTACCTTTACATTCATTTTTGAAAATTTTGTGAAGATTTTCTTTTTTCCAATAAGGATTTTACAAATGTTACAATAACTTGAACTGTTGGGTAATTGTCTAAAAGCAAGAATCCTCACTTGACATTACGTAAATTCTATTTATTTTTCTTTTCATATTTTTATATTATGTGAATGAAGCTCATTAGTACATTACTGTGAAGTCTTTTAAGTTGGCTGCATGAAACTTCAAAAACAAATATTGAAAAGATTAAAAAAAAACAACAGCATTAGATCTGACATTAACTTTTACTTATTAATTGGCTTTACTTTGCAAGTAGGGAAATTACATGTAATGCAAGGTTTAAAATGTAGAAATATTAAAAAGATGAAAGCTCTTGTTAATGGGGATTACAGGGCTCTCTTTCTGTAGTTAATTAATTAGTGTCGATATTTACCTTTTGATTCTGTTAAAGATGCATTACATTTCTCCAGAAATGACTTTTTTATTAATAGGGATTGTAGAATACTCAGTGCATACTAGTTGACTTGTACTTCTGTTTTCACATTTCTCCTTGCACTATTTGAGTATATTATATGTTGTCAGTCTCTACTATTGCTTTTGTAATGATTTCAGTGTTTAGTGTCACAGAAAGGCACACATCATTGTGATCCACTACTCTGCTTTGTTAAAGTGATAGCCCCCCCCCCCCATCATCTATGTGGAGGCCTCTGCAACATCCACAAGATTAAAGGCTGCACATTCGATACATCCCTATATAAAACTTGTCTGTCTCTTCTTTTTGCTTTAAAATCCCTTAGTTTCATTGGTAGACAGTACTACATAGGTGGGGCTAAACCCTGCTTAGGTGACATTGTCCATATAGCTTTATACCAACTGGGTAAGTTTCCACTCAAAATCCACATATCTAAGTAGAATAATATTTCTACTTAGATATCTGGATTTTGAGTGGAAACTTACCCAGTCTGGCTTTTTCTGTTGATTTTAGATAAATCATGCATCTACTCAAAACACAAGAGCAAGCAATATGCTGACTTCAAAAATGCAATATGGTGAATATTAAAAGCTTAGCGGAAACTTTTTGAGTGTCTAGCATGGAGCATGTACAGTGTCAAAGAAAACTTTGTGGCTCTGTGATATGAAGCTGTACACACTCCATGTGTCATAGTTTAGCACCATATTATTAAGATAATTTTCATTATAAAGGTACCCCTTCACATCCACAATCTGTATATATTTTATATATGTATGCGTTCCTACTGTACAATCCCTGTGCGGTAGGAACATACATATACGTTCCTGGACTTAATGGGCTTTAAATGTGTGCAGGACCGCTCCAATGTAATCAATCCTACATACATCAGTGTGCCTGATGCCGGAGCTAATGTTAAGTAGCCGTGGTAATGCAACTGCCTGTCATTAACCCCCTTAACCCCTTCGGGACCAGGCTAATTTTCGTTTTTGCGTTTTAGTTTTTTCCTCCTTGTGCTTAAAAGGCCATAGAACTTGCATTTGTACACCTACAGACCCACATGAGCCCTTATTTTTTGCGTCACTAATTGTACTTTGCAATGACAGGCTTAATTTTTGCATAAATGATACTACAAAACCAGAAAAAAATTCAAAGTGTGGTGAAATTGAAAAAAAAACAAAAAAAAAAACGCATTTCTTTTATTTGGGGGGAATGTGTTTTTACGCCATTCGCCCTGGTGTAAAACTGACTTGTTATGCATGTTCCTCAAGCCGTTACAATTAAAACGATATATAAAATGTATAACTTATATTGTATCTGATGGCCTGTAAAAAATTCAAACCATTGTTAACAAATATACGTTTCTTAAAATCGCTCTATTCCCAGGCTTATAGCACTTTTATCCTTTGGTCTATGGGGCTGTGTCAGGTGTCATTTTTTGCGCCATGATGTGTTCTTTCTATCGGTACCTTGATTGCGCATATACGACTTTTTGATCGCTTTTTATTACATTTTTTCTGTATTTGATGCGACCAAAAATGCGCAATTTTGGTTCGGGCGATTACGCACGCATCGAAAGCAAACATGTTTATTTATTTATTTGTTTACTTTTATTTATAACCTGGGAAAAGGGGGGTGATTCAGACTTTTATTGGGGGAGGGGGCTTTTTACTAATGACAACACTAGGGGACTTCTAGTAAATATACTTTGATCTCTCATTGAGATCTTTGCTGTATAGATATACAGCAAAGATCAATGAGATCGGCACTCATTTGCTTTCGGCTGCTGCAGCCGAATACAAACGAGTGCCGAGTCGGGGACGGCGCCATCTTGGACAAGTCCCCGGCCGGCATCAGACAGGGAGATCGCTCCTCCGGGACAACGTCCCGGAGGAGCGATCTCCGCCAGTAGACACTAGACACCATGTTTGACAGATCCATCTGATTACTGTATTAGCGGGCACGGCGATCGGACCGGCTACAAGCGGCACCCGGGACCGCCGCGGTTCAGAGCGGGGTCGCCGCGCGGCCCCACTCTGAACACCCGCACCCACGCGAGGACGTACAGTTACGTCCTCGTGCGGGAAAGGGTTAAACGCCATGATGCATAGCAATCGCTGTCTTTAAGGTAGTCAGTGACAGGGCAAGCACCTGACAAGGGGGAGCAAGCACCCCAACTGATTGGGACCTTCGCAGTATGGCATCACTTGTACCAACAAGGTACGTCCTCCACCCTGTCAGATTTTCAATCTGTGCATACAGCCTGCTCTATGTGCCGATAATAATGACGAAAGCTATGCTATGGCCTAGCACAATATAAAATGTGAAAAAAATTAAAAAAGTTTTAAAACATTGAAAAAAAACTTTAAAAAAAAATGCCCCAATAAACATTTATATTACCCCCTTTCCCATTATATAAATTAAAAAAAAAAACAGATTACATATCATAGCGTGTGGAATAGTCCGATCTATAAAAATATAACAATATTGTTCCCACACGGTGAACAGAGTAAATGAAAAGCTTTAAAAAAAAACAAAAAAAACAGGATTGCTGATTTTTAAAAGATTATTAGAAAAAAATTATCAAAAACAATTAGAATTTTTATCTTACACCAATATGATACCAATAAAAACTAGAGATCATGGCATAAAAAATACACACCAAACAGCTCTCTAGGTGGAAAAATAAAAGAGCTATGGTTCTTAGAAGGCGAGGAGGAATGTTGCTTCAATTTGACCCAGACATCCGTGCATCAAAGACCTTCAGTCATGAAGAGGTTAATCAGTAAAAGATGCTGATTTCAAATGTGTATTTTTTTTTCCCAATACTTGCTTAATTTTCCCCACTCTAACCCCACAACTTACCCTGTGCAGCATGCTGTTTAACCCTTAGGCGACACTGGACGTACCCTTACGTCCAGGGCCGCCTCCCCGCGTTCAGAGCGGGGCCGCGCGGTGGCCGCGCTCTGAACCGCCGCGATCCCAGGTGCCTCATGTAGCCCGGGATCGCGGCTATTAGCGGACATGGTCCGATCGCCGTGCCCGCTAATCAGGTAATCGGAGGCAGCTGTCAAAGATGACAGCTGCCTCCGATTACCGGCTGCATATGATCGGTGGTGGTATAGTGGGGAGATCGTGGGGAGGAGCGATCTCCGATACTGGAGTCGGCCGGGGACCGCTCCAAGATGGCGCCGTCCCCGGCTCGGCACTCGTTTGTTTCCGGCTGCAGCAGCCGAAAGCAAACGAGTGCCGATCTCATGGATCTTTGCAGCATATCTATGCTGCAGAGATCTCAATGAGAGATCACAGTGTATATACTAGAAGTCCCCCAGGGGGGCTTCTAGTATATGTGTAAAAAAAAAAAAAAAAGTGTTGTTAATAGTAAAAAGCCCCCTCCCCTAATAAAAGTCTCAGGTTTTAAATAAAAGTAAACAAATAAATAAATAAACAAACATGTTTGCTATCGCCGCGTGCGTAATCGCCCAAACTATTAGTTAATCACATTCCTGATCTCGCACGGTAAACGGTGTGAGCGCAAAAAAATCCCAAAGTGCAAAATTGCGCATTTTTGGTCGCATCAAATCCAGAAAAATTGTAATAAAAAGCGATCAAAAAGTCGTATATGCGCAATCAAGGTACTAATAGAAAGAACACATCATGGCACAAAAAATGACACCTGACACAGCCCCATAGACCAAAGGATAAAAGCGCTATAAGCCTGGAAATGGAGCGATTTTAAGTGACGTATATTTGTTAACAATGGTTTGAATTTTTTACAGGCCATCCGATACAATATAAGTTATACATGTTGAATATCGTTTTAATCGTAACAACTTGAGGAACATATATAACAAGTCAGTTTTACCCCAGGGCGAATGGCGTAAAAACACATACCCCCCAAATAAAAGAAATGCGTTTTTTAATTTCAATTTCACCACACCTTGAATTTTTTTCTGGTTTTGCAGTGTACTTTATGCAAAAATTCAGCCTGTTATTGCAAAGTACAATTAGTGACGCAAAAAATAAGGGCTCATGTGGGTTTCTAGGTTGAAAAATGCAAGTGCTATGGCCTATTATACACAAGGAGGAAAAAACGAAAATGCAAAAATTGAAATTGGCCGGGTCCTCTAAGGGTTAATGCTTATGGGAGTTCTCTCCCCTATACTGAGCTTACAAATGTTCTACACTGTTCCCAATGTACATTATATAGAAAGCATAGAAAGCATATTGACATTTAATTATGGGTATTCAGAATCAGAAAACTTCTTCATTTTAATCTACCTGTTAGAAGTTTTACTTTGTAATGTAGTGTACAAAAGTGTTATTTTTTCCGAGATTGATACTTTTTGTTGCCATTCACCTAGAATTAGTCTAAAGAAACATTTAGACAATCAATTTCACAGTGAGCTTGACAAATGTCTAAGATAAAAACAAATCCATAAAGGAAAAGAGCAGCAGATAAGAGTGATATTTCAGATTCGTCTGGTCATCCTTTACTCTGCTTTTACCAACTTTTCATCTTATAAATTGCAAAAAGAGTGTGATTTGTCCCCCTGAAAATCCTTAACCTTCTCTATACAAATTTTATGTCACATTGGAATTTATTCCAATTTATTAGTTTAATAACTGTTAAAATTTGTATGTTGTCTTTTAAACTAGATTGTTTATTTAAATTTAGTCAGAAATAGACTTTAAAGGAAAAAAAAAAAACATTACAGCTTTGTTCAAGGACCCAAATTATTTACACTTATTTGAAAGAAATTTATAATTTTCTGACTTAAACAAAAATGTAGGAGATGGGTGGATAATTTTTTTTTTTTTTTTTTTTTAAAGGTGCCTTTACACACAGGCTCGGCTGCGGCTCAGTAATAGACCGATGCAGTGCATGGGAATCAGGCTGCGCTTTGACAAAAGGACCGCAGCAGCAGCTTTCCCGCGCTGGCGACATTTTATTCATATGCAACAATTAAAGCAAATATACCTGTTGGTACATTCGCCTTAAATCTAGCCCAAATGATGCTGCAGCCATTCACTGGCCAATTGGGGTACTGCCAACAAGCATGCCACAGTGCCAGCAGTGCAAAATTGGTAGTATAGTTTTTTCTTTATTCACCTATCCCTAGCCTATAATGAAAACCCCAAACTCTCTTATGTTAAGGCTATGTTCACACAGTGTATGTTTTGTATAAACCACAGCAATTTGTAACAACAGCCGTGATTTATACAAAACATACGTTGTATGTGAAAGAATGGAATCCCTGCCGGAGCCTATACATATACACATATAGTATACGCTCCGACTGAGTTTTCTTCCGGCCGCACGAAATTCATTGAATAGCTGCCGCACAGAACACGTTAGTTCACACAATGGAGCGTGCGGCTCAGGCTGTATGCTCCATTGTGTGCAGCGGTGAGCAAGCCACAATCATAAAAATATTAAGTCAGATATTTTGTGACCTATGAGATGACTATTTATACAGTATATGCCAGACCAAAATCTTGGTACCTGTGTACCTTCTTTTTCAGTAAAGAACGGACGCTGATTTTAATGGAATCTGCGCCAGATGTTGTTAAACAAATTGTGAACATAGTCAAACTGTGTAATTGGAGCTGACATAATGTATTACACTCTTGTAAAAGGAAACTAATAAAACTTGTGAACTTTAGGTGTAAATAGGAATAAATGTAAGTACAAGTAAATTCAATTAAAAACCCACAGTTAGGCTATGTTCACACAACATCTTTTCATCTCCGTTTAAAATGATGCCCATCATTTTGAGTCTAAAATAACGGATGTTATTTAGCAGCCTGACCTCCCCTTAGTGCACTGACGGGTGTTTGTACATTATACTAGTTTGGAATTGCTAATTGGACTTTGGCTGTGGCTTAATTGAAAAGTCTATTGAATTTATTAGTAAAAACGGGGACAGAATGGTGACAAAAGGAAAACTGTGTGTGAACTGCAAATAAGAAATGTCCGCTGTTTGCAAACGACGTCCGAAAATAATGATCATGTTCAAAACGTCCGTTATTCAATACGCTGTGTACATTGGACGTCTGTCTTCCCATTGACTTCAATGCATTGCATTGCAGTCAGTTAAATCTCGGCCAAAACGGACGTTATTTTAAATATAAAAATCGGGCGCCTTTTTGATATTTTTGACGTTCTGTGAACATTGCCAAAGTTGCAATTTCTGCACATATTTACCACAATTGTGCTCAATTAAGGATTGTGATTAGAGATGAGTGAATTTACAGTAATAACGAAGCAAATCGCTTTGTTAGCTTACCAGCCGGCTTATCACGTGGTTGCTCTTTAACTAACTGCTGCCCCACTCCGAGACCTGAGAAAAGCTGGATCCAGTCCTGGGAAACTGGGAGAAGTTTTCCAGACACGCAGGGAGGAGCGGCACTAAGTTAAAAGGCAGCCGTCCGATAAGCCAACTATAGATCTAACAAAGCGACTTGCTTTGTTATTACTGTAAATTCACTCATCTCTAATAATAATTGTTTTTTTTATCATTGTTATTATGTTACCCTTAGGTAAAGATGATCGAACAGCGCTAATTTTCAGGTTTGTTCGAACTCGAACTATCGGCATTTGCCGCTGCCTTCCAATTCCGTGGGGAAGGTGGAGACAGCCCGAGTACCGCCTAGAAAACAGCCTAGGTAATAGGCTGTATCTCTGTTTTCTAGGCGGTACTCAGGCTGTCTCCACCTTCCCCACGGAATAAGAAGGCAGCGAAAGTCAAATGTCAATGGTTCAAGTTCAAACGAGCCTGAAAATTAGCGCTGTTCGATCATCTCTACCCTGAGGGGGTTTGACTTATTTTCATAGTATGTTCACTTCAGAAGGAAGAGGATTTCTGTGTCCATTATGGTCTTTGGAGTTAGGAGGGGTTGGGGGGGATGAGTGAGCATGGAGAGTAGAAATGGCAGCCTGCAAAAACACACCATCCTGCGAACTTATCGCATCAAGTTTCCAGATAAGCACTAACCTTTCTGACCTGAAAGCAGCATTTTATTTGTATAGACAGTCTTCAAACAGCAGACATGTTTACCTTCTCTTCCGGCTCACTCAACCCCCTCTGCCGCCCCTGCCCCCCATAGGTTATAATGGACTCAGCAAAACTGTCTTTACATTGCTCCTCTGTAACGAACACGGCTTTGCCTCATAATGCAGAGATAAGAAGTGAATAGGAGGGGGTAAAACTGATTTTTGAGTACAGAAAGCTTAAGATTTGCTTAATAAAATCTTTTATAGAGTTCCTTAAAATCGTTTGTGATATTGATTTCTGCAAAAAACAAAAATGGAATAACAGCTACACTTTAAATGAATTTAGCAAAATTTACTGCAATACCTCCTGCATTTTGACTACTTTAAAGAACCACCATACTTAGTAAGAGTATGTTCACTTAGAGGATTTCCGCCAGTCTTGTGTTCATTTTTTATCAATCAACACCCAAAAGTGGGTTTAAAACACAGAAATCTTTACATTATAATTTTGTCCTATCAGGTCCACTCCGGCTTGGTTGAAAAAAGACTGACAGAAATGTGTGAACATAGCCTAAAAGTGAACCAATGTCTGCTATTGTAGACAAAGTACTTTTTCCATATTTCTCAGTTGAAGCTTTTGAGTTATATTTATTAGTAATGAGTATTTTACAATAAAGTTGAGAGGACAAATGGCATGAAATGCTTTGAATTAATTATTTGGAGAACTAATACATTTCAAGACCTTAGGGTGCGTTTACACAGAAAGATTTATCTGAAAGATTTTGGAAGCCAAAGCCAGGAATGGATTTGAAAAGAGGATAGATCCCAGTCTTTCCTTGATCACCTGATCCCTGTTTATAGTCTGTTCCTGGTTTTGGCTTCAAAGATCTGTCAGATAAATCTGTCTGTGTAAACGCAGCATAAATCTCTGACATTTGCAATTTATAAGTTATGTACATCAAGGTTTGGTTCGTTTTCTTCATGCCCCACTTGACAAATATTGTATGGAATACATACAGTATAAAGGAATATCATGTTCACTTTCCCAATTAGTTTTTAAATTTGGCGAGTGAGGCGAAAATTGCATTATGTCCCTGCATTTATATATATACAGTATAGCAATTTCTCCAAAAATTAGTTTATGTTGACAATTAAACCCATTGAATAGATTATAAAACTATCAATTTACAGCATTTTTATCCAAATAACTGAAGGTCTCTCATGTGTTATGTTAGAGAACATTTAAAAATAGAAATATAACCTGAGTGGGTTTTTTTTCCCCAACTAACTGTACAGTGAGTATTTAACTATAAGAGATTATATTCCCCCATGGTTTCCTATTATAACGGACACATGAATCATAAAATAATACTCAAACACAGAACCCTCCAAGCTATTGTGAAAACCCTGCTAAGTTATAAATATTTCTTATTTATTATTCAGAAACGACTTTACTTTAGTTGGTAGTCTGATTTGCTTTTCTTTGCAGAGTAACTAGGAGACTGACAACAGATAATAAATCATGGCTAGCAGCATGTAGAAGCTCCAAGAGAGGGCTTGTACAGTGACAAATACAGCTGACAACATGTGTACACATCTGTTAAAAGGATTTATGTGAAATGAATACAAAGAAGAAGAAATGCCTGGTATTATATAATATGCAGCTCAGGCAGTCTTGGACTTATATTAGCACTGTACATAAAGTGTATAATAAGTCTTCAATACAATTGATCACACATAATGTAGATGTTTTCCTGCTTTATAATTTGAAGTTCTATTGTTTAAAGGCATGATCAGTGATCCTATTAAAGGTATTATATGTCTTCAGTACAATTGATCATAAACAGTGTAGAACTTTTCTTTCTTTGCTCTATGAAATTGTAGTGTATTTAACCCCTTCTGACTCTTGTACATCCTGGAAGAAATGTAGTTATTGTTTTAGGCTGTACTGGTACATCCTGGTGATCAGGTAGGCTTAGCAGAGCAGAACCAACTGCAAAACCCAGTGCCAGAATTCCTAATTTTGGTCACCTTACCTACAGGAAAATGGAAAAAGTATTATAAAGTTGCATCTACTATAATAATAGCATTAAAAAAAAAAAAAAAAAAGGCCAGACACAAGTTAATTTTTTTAATTAACTTTTAGTAAATGAAGACTTTTACCAATATTAGTAAAACATGGGAAGTAATAGTAATTAAAACAACCTAAAGAATAAATATAACATGTCATTTATACTTCGTAAAATGTATACTGCATAACATAAATAAAAAGACAGTTATAGAATAAATTTTTTGACCCTCCCCCCCCCCCCCACAAAAAAATAAAAAATAAAAAATATATATATGGCAGTGGCAGTGCACATACACAATGTCATTGACCACTTGAATGTTGACTCAAACATGGACAACCAGGACCTCCATTTCTGGGATGACTGGTGTACTAGCAGTCAGACCTCCACCGATCAGGCAGTGGTATTTGGTCAAAGATTGATGGTTATAGCACCATATTTGCCCACAACCAAGAGCTTTCTTTCCATAAACAGGCCCTTGATACATTTTCAAATACGTTTATGAGATGTGTGCCCCCAGAAGCACAAGCTTTGTTGAAATATCTGATTTGTTGTACGTGGGGTCAAAATGATCACTTTATCCATAAATAAACTCCTTCAGGGGTTTTGCTTACAAAATGGGGTCACATGTCAGGGGTTCCCACTATACTGGTACCTCAGGAATTATGCACATGTGACATGGCTGGTCACTTATGAAGGGTTTCCACAGCACTGTTACCACAGGAGCACAAAATTCTTATAGCGCCAAAAAGTAAAAATAAGCCTGTACACAAGGTATGCTTCTTTAAGGCATAGTCCAGTCCCATGATTAAATATTAATAGGATAACCCTTCACTTTATGGACCCCCACCAATCATAAGAAGCAAGGGTCTGCAATGCTTATTCATATTCTTTTCGTGAACAGTGGCATCTGATTACCAATGAGGAAATCTTTTGGCATCAGTAAATCTTTGAACGGACCAATAGAATCAATGCACACCATTCCAAAGGACTGCTCCCCTTTTGCAGTGCTGAAGTCATTGCATTTACAGGTTAACTACAACCTTTTTTTTTTTTTTTTAATCCTGGTAGTTTGACGGGAGTAACCACAAAATATTTTTTAATGGATACAGTATTTCCATCACTGTGTGGGAAATAGCCTCTTCTTGTGATGGATATATCTGTCATAGGTCATTAAAGTGTTAAGGTGCTTTATACATTTTAGTGCAAAACTAGAGAAAGTATACTGTGAAAAATGATAAAAGCAAAGTGTCCAAAATTTCCAAAACTCTTCTGGTAGTGATCAGAACATGTTCATAAGGTGGTATCTTCTGTAAATTAAAGTACAGTACAGCAGGTTCTTTATCTGACTTGGTAGAAGTGACCTCAATTTTCTGTCATAGAAACCTAAAGTACAGAAAAACTGATGTTCATTCAGTCAAGATAAGCAGATATATTACTGCAGTGTCTGGCTTCATTTCTAAAATTGAGTAACTATAGGTTGGTTTCTATTTTCTTTAGATAAGTCAAGAATCACACAAGATAGAAGGCAAAAAAATCTATTTCTTTGAAAAGCATTGAGGTTTAAAGAAGTTTTCCTACCTTTCAATAAACTCAATTTAAAAAAAAAAAGCATCCCGTTAAATATCAGCAATTTGTTGATTTCCACATATAATATAAATTTAAAGTTAATAAAGTTAATTTGATTTATTTAAAAAGGTACTGCAGACAAATAACATTGTTTTCAAATCAACTGGTGCCGGAATGTTAGGGGCCTATTCCACGGAGCAATAATCGTCCGAGAGAACCATCAGACGATGATCGTTGCCATCAGCTGCCCGTTCATTTAGGTTCAAACCTAAAATCATCAGTCGCCACCCGAGCATCGCTACGTGGAAAAGCTGTGCGCGGCGGGCGACCAACGATTTGAAAATATCATACTTTACCTCACCAGGCTGCAGGTCTTCTCCTTCTCCCGGTTCCGCGTGATTTGCTGAGCGGTCTGTCAGTTCAGACACGCTGCTCCGAAGCTGATGCTGCCGCGCAGGACTGGGAGAAGGAGAAGACCTGCAGCCTGGTGAGGTAAAGTATGAAACAAGGGCTGCAAGGACATCAGTAACAATGTCCCTGCAGCCCTAGCTAAACGATTGTCGGGCCGTGGAATAGGCCGTGGATCTAGCAGATCGGCACTCGTTTACATAGTTGACCTGGCCCTAGTCTGCCTGTGGAATACCACCCTTATATTTATTTGTATATTACTTATATTTAACCACTTAGGGACAGAGCCTGAAATGGCCTTAAAGGGGTAGCACGGCGCTAAGACACAAAATAACACACATTACAAAGTTATACAACTTTGTAATGTATGTTATGTATGTGAATGACCTCCTTCCCCGTGTTCCCTGCCCCCCGCCAGTGGACCCGGAAGTGTGATGCACTATACATACCTGATTCGTGTCGACCTCCGTCTGCATTTCTTCTGACAGTGATGTAATCTTTGGGAGGCCGGCCAACCCCCTCCGGCCATCCCTCCTGCCCTGTGCCGCATCATCAGCTGCTCAGCCGCGATTGGCTGAGCATAACTGTGCTCAGCCAATCACGGCTGAGCACAGTTTTGACACGGCAGAGGGGGGGCGGCATGAAGGGCGGCAGGAGCTGGTCTGCCGGCCTCCCGAAGATTACATCACTGTCAGAAGAAATGCGGACAGGGGTCGACACGAATCAGGTATGTACAGTGCATCACACTTTTGGGTCCACGGGCGGGGGGCGGGGAACATGGGGAAGGGGGCCATTAACATGCATAACATACATTACAAAGTTGTATAACTTTGAAATGTGTGTTATTTTGTGAATAATTTCAGAGCGCCGCGCTACCCCTTTAAAGCGGTATTCCTCCCAAAATCTTTTTACAGTGTTAAATAGCCCACCAATAGCTGTATATTTTGCTCAATGCAAGTAATTAGCTGTTCTGAGCCATTTTGGAGCTGTTAGTGCCGACTTACCCCTTTCCATGCACAAAATGAGGTAAATGCCATCCACTCTCTCCTCCTGGCCCCCACCTTCAGAATTGGGATCACTTGTCCTTCGTTCATGATAGAGGACAGGCCACTTCCCTCCCTGCTGCAACCTTCCCCCTGCATAAACATTAGGTCTGCTCCATTCTGTGCTGATTCCCCTGCTCCCTGCTAATCTCATCCCTGGACCCCCACTCCTCTGCAAACACTGTAAGCTGCTCCCCCCACTGATCGGACCCCCCCCCCCCGCACACACTGTAAGCTGCTCCCCCCGCTGATTGGAACCCCCACTCCCCTGCACACACTATAAGCTGCTCCCACCGCTGATTGGACCCCCCGCCGCCCACTGCTCCCTTCCATACTGATGCCCCCCTTATAAACACACACTTATCAACCAAGGTCCGTCCCTGCTGCTTCGGCCTTTACAATGAATGGCTTGTCGGCTCTGCTTCATCATGAGCAGTAGAGCCGATCGCAGCAGCGACGAGCCGAGCTGTTATTTTTGAGTGATATACACTCAAAGATAACAACCTGGCTCTGTCCCTGCTGCGATTTGCTCTACTACACATGATGAAGCAGAGCCGACAAGCCATTCATTCTAAAGGCAGAAGAAGCAGGGACGGACCTGGGTTGATAGGTGTGTGTGTTTGTGGGGGGGGACATCAATATGGAAGGAAGCAGTGGGGGGTGGGGGTCTGATCAGCGGGGGGAGCAACATACAGTGTGTGCAGGGGGGTGGAAGGTCCGATCAGTGGGGGGAGCAGCTTACAGTGTGTGAAGGGGGGTGGGGGTTCGGGGTTGCGATCAGCAGGGAATGTGGGGGCATCAGTATGGCTTTTAGAGTGAGGAAGCTGGCTTTGATAGATAATAAGAAGTTGGCTAGCCGCTGAGCACTGTGCTGGAAGTTGTACTTGCTACTCAGCTATCAATAATATGATGCAGAGAGAGCTTCATTTTACTGATAGCTACTGAGGAACCACAACTCTCAGCAAAGTGTTCTTGTACTGCAGAAAGAGCCAGCTCCACACCTCTGCCGCAGCTCTTAAGATCAGGGATTTCTTTTAGAGAACTACATCATCATCAGCTCTGCTGCATCACAGAGCAATCAGAGAGAAGCAATGCATGATGGGAAATGTAGTTTCCTATCTTTGTTATAGATCTGCTTTTATTCTATCTATCTATATTATCTGCTCTTCATTACCTGCTCACTTAAAAGTTCCAGTTACGATATATGAGGGTTACTTTAATAAGGCACATCTGACAAATTAGGGTATAACTAGAGCATATCATTCTTTGCAAGAGAATGTCTTCATAATATCAGCATTGACAAAATGGGAACAGGAGTTGAACATTTCCCTATAATGCAACAGTGGTCACAAACTTTCATCTTGACCAATTCGGTATCTCATAGTGTAAACCATTTGGAGGCTGCTCGAAAGCTTTTATATAGGTGGTATCTAACACCATGTCTGCAATCTAAGATATACCCTAATTGTTCTAATGTGTGCTGGAGGTGTGAATCTGTTGGAACCTTGTTGCACATGTGGTGGCAATGTCGCCTGGTTAAACCATTATGGAAATAAGTAGTCGATACAGTGAGGAAAATTCTCCATTTTGACCCTCCTTGGGGCCCAAAGCTGGCACTTTTGCATTTATATCTAGAGGACTTATCCAAACCTGATGCTATCATAGTGATTCATATTTTAAAAGTAACCAAAACAAAGATTGCACTCCTAATGCAAATCGGTGTGTTTATTGTATAATAACCCAAGCCTTTGCTGGAAACTTATTATCTGTAATACGTTTTAAAACTCAAAAATGATTTGTTAAAAAAAATTATACTTTAAGGCTATTGAAAATTGTTTGCTTGTTTTATTTTGTATTTATGATGTTTCTATTTTTAGTTTAGAGACAGCTTTAGAGCAGCAACCTAAACATTGTCAAAATGGTCTGATCAACTTTTCATCCACATTGTCAAACATGATGATAATTTTGTATGCGTTGAGTGTGCATGCTTTGTGACCTCTGCAGTGGCTACTGTTCAGGTAGAGGCTACACGTGAGCTGTGGCAACCATCTGTTATCAGTGGTGGACCCTGCATTATTTACAAACACTTCACTGCGATTCTTCTAGTGAAGAATTGTGTCTCAGCAATTAATAAGAAAACTATAAAATCTTAAAATTGTTCTATAATATACAAAGTGGCAAGAAAAAAACTAAAAAAAATATGTTTAGCAAAATATCTGGAATTAAACAATGGGTCATTTACTGGTTGGTCAGACGTTCACTTTAAATAACATTCACATTGAGACTACAAAAATTTTCAAGTTTGCATTTTCTTAACACAAACAATATACTGGTGTACAGAAATATATTTTTTGTTCTGCATTGTAAATGTAATTGGCAAGCAGAGGACAATTTTGTACCCAGGTGGCACTACTGTGAAAACAAAGCGTATGAGTCTTACAGATGCCAGCTTCCTCCATTGGTCACCAACAAGGCTTGATGGCAACAAAATAACCCAGGTGTCACTTCTGGAACAAAAATATAATGGGAACCTTCAAGCTTCCAGGCTTATCTAGTGATGAATAACTACAATACAAAGCACTACATGGCATAGCACAGAACAGAGCTAAGCCATGTGCTACACTGCTAGCAGCAATAAGACCCCTGGCCAAGTGGAAATGTTGCAGCTGCATGCAATTGTAACTTTAACAATCTGCATAAGGATGTTAGTGTAGGTATGTGTAAGGATGTGTTGCATATATCAAGTTAGATAGAATTATTAGCTTTAGTATTATACATTTATGTTGATTTAATTGCATAGTATATTACAATTACAAAACATTACTGTATGGGTTTTGACAAACCTGTAAAAATTCATTTTAAAGCTAGCACATATATTTGTACTGTACTTATGCCACCATTTAGAAGTAAAGGTTTTTATGTGAAAAATGGTTTACTGGAAATGTATAGATAATATTTAGTGATGAATGAATCCATTTCCCCTCAGCTCAGTGTGAACTGAGAGTAATTTTAGATTTAAAATCTAAACAGTATAAAATGTGTATTTTCCTAACAGGGAAACAATTCATAAAAACAGATTGAGAATATTGTATTATAAAGAGAGAGTTTTAAATATTTAGGAATATTAGTTTCAGCAAGAACATACTGTAGAGTGCGTGCATTACCATGAATAGATAGGTTTAAAAAAAAAAGTTGTTTATGTGTAAAAACACTGGTGTAGATTTATCACTTTGGATTTTGGTACACATTGGATAAATTGAATTTGGCAAAATGAATAAAAAAGATGTACTTTTTTATCATTTCAATATTTTCAAATGTTACTGCCTCTTAATAAACTTTTGACTTATAACACACATGATCACCTAAGATTGATATTTCCAGACTCCCCCCAATTCTGTGTTTTAGGTAGCCCCCCCAAGTAGCATTATTGTAAGGAGTTCACTCTCTCCTCCAACAACCCCAGGGACCTTTAGCTGCAATCAGAGAAAGTGTAAAACCTGTCCATACATTATGACCACTGACAGGATAAAGACCAAATCTGAATCAGGACTACAGCATCCCAGACACATTCACCTGCATCACCACAAATGTATCTTACTTAAAGGGGTATTCCCCCCCCCAAAAAAAAATTTTTTTTTGCATTAATACATATCCCACTCATAGCTTTCCATCTTTCCAATATCAATTTATTATGAATTATGCACAGTTTTGCTGTTATCCAGGTGCATTCACCCCCACCAAACGCATAGAATCATCAAATCTCAATCCAACCTGTCACCACTCCCTGCGCTCACCCGTGGCCCCCCCGTGCCCTTCCCCCACAACTTACCTGCGACACCGCCCCCCGCGACTCACCCACGGCACCCACACCCCCACTCGTGACTCACCTCTGACTCACCCACACACCCCCGGCAGGCCTTACGCGACTCACCCGTGGCACCCCTCCCCTGCGACTCATCCACGGCACGCATCCTCCCCCGTGATACACCCGCGGCACCCCCTGTAACTCCTTCCCCCTTCCATGTGGCCCCTTCTGCTGACCCACCTCTGAATAACCCCCTACCTCAACTCACTAATTCAACTATGTCACTGCCTCAACTATGCTAAATTACTACCTTAACTCTGCTCTATCACTGCCTCAACTCTGCTATGTCACTGCCTCAACTCTGCTATGTCACTACTTCAACTCAACTCTGCTATGCCACAACCTCACCTCAGCTCTGCTTCATCAAGTACCAATCAGGCATAAGCATTGCATGATGGGAGATGTCGTTTTTGGCGGGCGCCATGTTGGATATAGATTGGCTTTAAAAAAAAAAAAACTTCTAACTGTGGAAAGGGAGCAGCTAGAAAGATGGGAGATGGCTCAAAACACTCAGGGGGACTAAGCTAGGTTTGGGAGCATTTTATTTTTTTAGCTTTTGGAGGGAATAACCCTTTAGGCTGGGTTCACACGCTGTAACTGTGCGGCTGTATTTTTTATGCGGCTGTAAATGTGCGGGTGAAACTCCGGCCGTGGGAAAAAATAGACATGCGGCTCAAAACATACGGTCATTTACTTGGAAATCTGGTTCAACTAAAAATAACAAATAAAATTTTTAGAAAGTGATGCAAACACCTCTGGATGCATCTGGGAAAGCAGGGAACACAGTTTACATGAATCGCTATTACCGGGGTTTGCGATCCTCTGCACTATAGCCGATGTCTCTCATGGTTAATATATTGAATTAATAAAACACATTTTCTGTCTAATAAAGTCCCTTTTATTGTTCAATAATTAAATGTAAACGATTCCATCATTTTGCAATTAAATATACTGTTAAAATAAATATATATATAAATAAATGTATATTTATATATATATTTATTTTTTGACAGTATATTTAATTGCACAATGATGGATTCGTTAGAATTAAATTATTGAACAAAGAAACTGTATTTATTTCAACGAAAATGTGTTTTATTAATTAAATATTAATTAGTACAGGAAGCTCTATAAGCCGTTAATTCATATGCCGGCAATAGAGCATTCTGTACTAATCATCACTTTACTTTAATTAAAACATCAAATGTTTCTTCTAATTATGTTGTGACAATAGCATTATTAGAAGAAACATTTAGAATTATATGTGCGCTCAGCTGATTGGCTGTTCGGCTGAGCGCACATATAATGAGCCGGTCCGCAGCACAGTGACTTCATTGTGCTGCGGACCAGCGAAGAGGACACATCGGGACATCGGATGGTGAGTATAGAGCTCTCCCCACCCCCTCCCCGGCACTGCACCCCTCCCAGCAAGGAAGGGGGGTCACTTAACCCCTTCCTTGCTGGGATGGGTGCAGTCTGACATCAGTCTGGCCCCCAGGGGGTTAAGGGGGATGCAATACATCCTCCCTTAACCCCTTGGGGGTCAGACTGTAAGCAGCGATCTGTAAAGATGCTGCATACTGTAAGGAGCACAACACCGCTCACAATGATGGGTGTTGTGCTCCTGTTTGTGTGTTTTTTGTGTGTTTCTCCCTTTTTGTTTTTCAGATATCGGTATCCTGTGGATTACGTCGGATTCCATGGACTACGTCGATGACCAGCGGTTGTTCTTTGAATTTTTTTTAATAAAATGGTCAATGAGGGGTGTGGGGGTGTTTTTATTTGAATAAAAAAATATTTTAAACTTGTGTCTTGTCTTTATTTCTTTACTTTGTAGACTTAGTAGTGGAAGCCGTCTAATAGACGGAATCCATTACTAAGTTGGGGCCTAGTATTAGCCGGTATAAAATGGCTAACACTAACCCCCTATTATTACCCCAGTACCCAATGCCACCAGGGGTACTGGGAAGAGCCGGGTGCCAGTGGTCCCGGAGCGTCAATATTGGCGCTCCTGGACCGGGCGGCAGCAGGCTGGTAAGATTTAGGCTGGGGAGGGCCTAAACCAATGGCTCTTCCCACCCTGGTGTTACCAGGCTGCTGTCGTTTGGTTTTTAACCCGGCTGGTTAAAAAATAGGGGGGACCCTATGCGTTTTTTTTTAAATTATTTATTTATTTTTAAAAAAACCGCATAGGGTCCCCCCTATTTTTATAACCAGCCGGGTTAAAAACCAAACGACAGCAGCCTGGTAACACCAGGGTGGGAAGAGCCATTGGTTTAGGCCCTCCCCAGCCTAAATCTTACCAGCCTGCTGCCGCCCCAGTCCAGGAGCGCCAATATTGACGCTCCGGGACCACTGGCACCCGGCTCTTCCCAGTACCCCTGGTGGCATTGGGTACTGGGGTAATAGTAGGGGGTTAGTGTTAGCCATTTTATACCGGCTAACACTAGGCCCCAACTTAGTAATGGATTCCGTCTATTAGACGGCTTCCACTACTAAGTCTATAAAGTAAAGAAATAAAGACAAGACACAAGTTTAAAATATTTTTTTATTCAAATAAAAACACCCCCACACCCCTCATTGACTATTTTATTAAAAAAATTCAAAGAACAACCGCTGGTCATCGACGTAGTCCATGGAATCCGACGTAATCCACAGGATACCGATATCTGAAAAACAAAAAGGGAGAAACACACAAAAAACACACAAACAGGAGCACAACACCCATCATTGTGAGCGGTGTTGTGCTCCTTACAGTATGCAGCATCTTTACAGATCGCTGCTTACAGTCTGACCCCCAAGGGGTTAAGGGAGGATGTATTGCATCCCCCTTAACCCCCTGGGGGCCAGACTGATGTCAGACTGCACCCATCCCAGCAAGGAAGGGGTTAAGTGACCCCCCTTCCTTGCTGGGAGGGGTGCAGTGCCGGGGAGGGGGTGGGGAGAGCTCTATACTCACCATCCGATGTCCCGATGTGTCCTCTTCGCTGGTCCGCAGCACAATGAAGTCACTGTGCTGCGGACCGGCTCATTATATGTGCGCTCAGCCGAACAGCCAATCAGCTGAGCGCACATATAATTCTAAATGTTTCTTCTAATAATGCTATTGTCATAACATAATTAGAAGAAACATTTGATGTTTTAATTAAAGTAAAGTGATGATTAGTACAGAATGCTCTATTGCCGGGAATATGAATTACCGGCTTATAGAGCTTCCTGTACTAATTAATATTTAATTAATAAAACACATTTTCGTGGAAATAAATTCTGTTTCGTTGGTCAATAATTTAATTCTAACGAATCCATCATTGTGCAATTCAATATACTGTCAAAAAATAAATATATAGATAAATATACATTTATTTATATATCTATTTTTTTAACAGTATATTTAATTGCAAAATGATGGATTCGTTAGAAATAAATTATTGACCAACGAAAGTGTCTTGATTACAAAGAAAATGTGTTTTAGTAATTTAATATATTAACTATTAGAGGCATCGGCATTCGGCATCATTGCCGGCTATTTTTGAAGTACTCCGTACGGACCGCCTGTCAATCCTCGGCCGCATGTTCAGCCGCAAACAATGGTCTTGTTCATTTTTTACGGGTCCGTTTACTATAGGGCCGTAGATTCAGACATAGTGTGCACTGTGCAGCCGCATATCCTATACTTCCAAGCATACACACGAACCACCAAAAATACCGCCGCACAATTACAGCCGCAAATACAGCCGCACTGTTACAACGTGTGAACCGAGCCCCAAAGTGTACCTGTTGTTCAAAATCTAATTCAACAGTAGATGTGAAATAAAGCAAGTTTGCCTTTTGCACGTTTATTATTATTATTATTATTTTTTATGCTGTAAAACAAACCAATACTTACCAAAATTCCAGGTCCAGTCTCCGGAAGGCACTTCTTTTTAATTTTGTGTTGGTTGAAAAATAAAAAAAGAGAGACTAAACAGATGAAGTCTGACCAGTACAGAGAGTCACAGCTTAATGTGTCCATTAATCAAGTGAGTGGGCAGATGAGAAACACTGAACTTCCTGAGTTTAGACTCTGAAAAAAAAAGTCTTAACACAGGAAGTGCTGTGTTTCCATGATAAAAAAAAGAAATAATAATAATAATAATAATAATAATAATAATAATAATAATAATAATAATTAATGTAAGTTGCAAACTTGATTAAGATCACTTTAGATGTAATGGTGGTTTTGATTTTGAAAGTTATAACAACAGTGACACTTTAATTATGAACACCAAATGTCCTACTGGGGTCTCTAAATGTTATCACTTCTATCCACTTGACTAATAATTTTTTTCTTTTAACAGAAACAAAAAGTTTTGATCTTTTAATTGGTCAGACCCCCACCAATCTCTGAATAGCTGAATATACCTAGGAAGCATACCACTGTGCTCTTCTCTTATCACCTCACTTCTCAATCCAACTTGTTGCAGGAGATGAGTTTTATTGTAAGTTCCGTGATAACAGATGAATGCATTTTTGTCTAATTAGATATAATATGTTATAATATGTTACATTCGCTTGTACTATTGATCTATGCAAAGTTTGTTGAATGACAATGCCTTTTTGAAGTGTGTGAAATGTGTGATAAGAGTAATTTTGTGATCTTCGATGACAATAAGGATGACCCACACTGCAACTCTGCAGGCCTAATGTCACTCTCACCACCTTACTGCTTAATAGCATATTTTAACAGCCACACTCATTTCCGGCAATGCAAATCGGTTCTGGCTTACTCATAACCCAATGAGAACAATTACAACTTTATTAAATAACAGTGACCCAATTGGTGCAAAGAACACAGGCTTATGTCTCGATTATGAGTAGACCCCTCTGCATTGTGAGAGATGAGTGTGGCTGACTGTTGAGATATGCCATTGAGCAGTGAGGTGGTTAGAGTGATGTTAGGCCTGCAGAGTTGCAGCATTCTAACCATTGAACCTTTCCAATGTTCTATTAGAACGTACATGCATCACAACAAGTACCACCTTGCAAATATCAATATATTGATATAAATTTTTGATATTGATATAAAAAAAAATTTCTCTTGCCCTAAGTTGTATTAGTATGTATGTATGTATGTATGTCTGTTCGGAAAATATTACTTTTAATGTGATTATAATTGATGACTGTTAATTTTAATGCAATGTAAAATAAAAGTTAAGAATTTGAAAAAAAAGGCAATTTAACTGACTGCAATGTCAATGCATTAAAGTCAACTTAAAGACGGACGTCCAATGCACACAATGTATTGAATAACTAACGTTTTTACCACAGATCAAAATAATCAAAATAATGATCATGGTCATTTTTTTTGGACGTCTCTTGCAAACAGCGGACATTTTTTATTAGTTGTTCATACACAGTTTTTCTTTTGTCACCATTCTTTCTCCGTTTTTACTATTAAATTCAATGGACTTTTTAATTAAGCCACACCCAAAGGCCAATAAGTAACCCCAGACTAGAATAATGTACCAGCAGCCATCATTACTCTAAGGGGAGGCCAGACAGCTAAATGACAGACGTAATTTTAAACGGAGCTGAAGAAAAAAAATGTTGCGTGAACATAGCCTATCAGAAATATTTTTTTTAGATTCATTGTGTTATTTAGTTAAACCCTACCTGTTAGTAAGTAATTTTTAAGATAGAACACAATTTTATAGAAACTGAATTGGGGAAGTATTTAAACAAACTTATTCTCCTAGTACAATGTCAGGCTATGTTCACACAACGTCAAAAATGGAGAAAAAACGTCTGATTTCGCTATTTAACAAAACGTCTGTTTTTGCAGCAATTTAACTGACTTCAGTGCAATTGCATTGAAGTCAATGGGAAGACGGACGTCCTATGCACACAATGCATTGAAAAACTGACATTTTTGCCACAGACGTCAAAATAATGAACATGAACATTATTTACAGACGTTTTTTGCAAATAGTGGACGTTTTTTATTAGTTGTTCACACACAGTTCTTTTGTCACCGTTCTTTCTCCGTTTTTACTATTAAATTCAATGGATTTTTTTAATTAAGCCACAACCAAAGGCCAATTAGTAACCCCAAACTAAAATAATGTGCAAACACCCGTCATTGCAGGGGATGCCAGGCTTCAAAAAACGTCCGTTAAATGGAGCTGAAAAAAACGTTGTGTGAACATAGCCTCAACCTGATCTCTTAAGATTTTCTGTAGACATTTAAAACTCTGTATGGGCATACAATTTTACAAAGCTAAAATAGTACATGAAATGCTTTACAAAATAATATTTAACGTGTCTTCAAATGAAAAGGATGAGCATATGTTTATTCTTCAAAAGAATAGATTATGATTACAGAGGCAAATTTTGTTGCCCTACTTTTTGGATTTGCCTTTGGTGCTCTCTTGCAGACTGTACACCAATATATTCAGATTATAATTATTAATTGCAAAATAGGCCAGACAAGATTGACATACATTCCGTTCAAAACTAAGTTTGTTACTGTGCGTTAGAGAAAGAAAAAAAAAGCTAAACAGATGTAATACCTCTGGCTAAATTCACGTTTTTCATCTTTTCATGGAGTACTAGTTACATGCACAAATAAACATATTTATACTGCCCTGCCTGCTGCTAGACAAATATAGTCCAAATAAATATGCAGCATGTGATGCCCATAACAACTATTAGGTGGTTTAAACCCAGTTAAGAACTAAAAAAAAAAAATTGAATTCTCTAAAGAATCAATGTGTACTTTAAAATATCAATAAATAAACAAAAATTGCCCAAGTTTGCTATTCCGTTATAGCTGTAATTTTTCAAAGTGCGGATTGGTTGTCTTTATGACTTAGCTACTGATGGTAAAAATGCTATTGATAATATATGCTGACAAAATTATAGTATGTCATCACTTTCTAAGAACTGGACTCAAAAGTGATATTCAATATGTCTGTATTGCCTGGTGTCGTTTTTGCAACAGTGGAGACTGAATAATATTAATATCTGTTTTAGAAAAAAAAATCTTACTTTTTGGTTTTTGCTCTGTTAAATGTGCTGTATATTTATGTTTAGCTTTTGGTTGAAATCTTCTTGAAAGGTGTTTTCTGATATTTAACATAGAGTACAAACCCCTGTATTAGGAAATGTGTTTGCTAAATCTTTTTTCTTTGGTACTATACAGTTCATCCAATACTTGAGTTCTGTGTTATGTAATAATGAGTTATATGACCAGGAATTCTAGTCAGAGTTGCAAATCCCTGGTTGACCTGAAACAGCTCTAATACATTATACCTGTAATATAACTGTAATATACAAAATATACATAAACTTACATGGTATTTTTTTTCTACTTCTGAATATGTGAATATAGTGCATAAAAAATATAAAAGTAGAGTAAAAAAACACATTTTACTTTTAAATTAGGGAGCCTCAAAAAGGACAATCTGAACTATTAGGCTATGTTCCCACACTGTATAAGCACCGGCCATTCAGCGTGAACAACCATCGTTTAACCCTACCTACGGCCAGAATGATCATGAGCATTAATTCCGGTTGTAGGTATTGTTAAACAGAGGCTGTTCATGTGGAACGCCCGTTGTTTATAGAGTGTGAACATAGCTTAAAACTTATGAAACCCATAAAACATGCTTGTATGGCTTTGTTCACACAAAGTTTTTTCCGCTCCTTTTAAAATTACGTCTATAATTTTGAGTCTAAAATAACGGACGTCATTTAGCTGTCTGGCCTCCCCTTAGTGCAATGACGGCTGTTGGTACATTATTCTAGTTTGGGATTACTAATTGGCCTTTGGGTGCGGTTTAATTGAAAAGTCCATTGATATTAATAAGAAAAACGGAGAAAGAACAGTGACAAAAGAAAAACTGTGTGTGAACTACTAATACAAACGTCCGCTGTTTGCAAAAGATGTCCGAAAATAATGATTATGTTCATTATTTTGCTGTCCGATGTAAAAACGTCCGCTATTTAATACATTTTGTGCATTGCACGTCCGTCTTTCCATAGACTTCAGTGCCAGTATGTCTGGGTCAAATTAATGTAATGTTCGCCTTTTAAGAGCCATCTTCCATCTACAGGGCTGGTTGGGGTGTAATTTTTTGCACTATGGTCTTTAGTTTTTATTAATAACATATTGATGTAAACGAAAAATTTTGATAGCTTTTTATTATTTTTTTTCTGAATATATATATATATATATATATATAAATATATATATATATAACACAGCAATCCTGGTGTCCCGTCCCCCCCTTTACGTCATTCACTGTGCAGGCACAATAATGTTATATTTTAATAGATTGGATAATTCCACATGCTTCAATATGTAATATGTTTATTTATTTTAATATTTTTATTTTTTTAATGGCCAAGGAGGTATTTTAAACTTTTATTAAGGGTTAATATTTTTAAAAACTTTTTATTACACTTTTTTTTAACCCCTTGCCTCTTCAGCCTGATTTAGCTTTAATGTTCAGGCCCTATTTTACAAATCTGACCTGTCTCTCTTTACGTAACTCTGCGGTGCTTTAAACTATCGCGATTATTCTGAGACTGTTTTCCTCTTTATGCTTGTGGTACATTTTGGTTGATACACTCAGTAGATTCTTGGAAAAAAACACATTTGCACAAAAATTTGAAAAATTTACATTTCTTTGTATTCAAAACTCTTTTTTCCTAAGAAACATTGTCATGCCACATGAACTTATTATAACTACAACATCTACAACATGTCTGCTGTAGGCTATGTTCACACAACGTTTTTTCAGCTCCATTTAAAATGACGTCCGCTATTTTGAGTCTAAAATAATGGACTTTTTCGAAGCCTGGTAACCCCTTTAGTGCAATGACGGGTGTTTGCACATTATTCTAGTTTAGGGGGTTACTAATTGCCCTTTGGTTGTGGCTTAATTGAAAAATCTATTGAATTTAATAGTAAAAACAGAGAAAGAACGGTGACAATAGAAGAACTGTGCGTGACATTGGTATACAGTAAAGAATTGGGATCTATACTTACACACAATAAAAGTGCATTTTGCCATCAGAACAATTTATTTGAATACAGGCCTATCTCTTTACTGAAAAGTTATTAAATATCATATTAACTGAAAATGTTGGTAGTAGAGATGAGTGAGATTTGGGTTAGTCCAAACGGAACCTTAAACGAAACTATCGCAGCTACACTAGCTGAAATATTCAGGCAAAATATAGATTTTTAATGTCACATTGCTTTCTATGGCTATGTTCACACAACTTTTTTTTTAGCTCCGTGACGTCTGTCATTTTGAGTCTAAAATAACGGACGTCATTTAACATTTAACATAACAGTGCAATGACTGGTGTTTATACATTACTCTAGTTTGGAGTTATTAATTGGACTTTGGGTGTGGCTTAATTGAAAAGTCCTTTGAATTTAATGGTAAAAATGAAGAAAAAATTGTGAAAAAAGAAAAATTGGGTGTGAACAACTAATAAAAAACGTCCGCTGTTTGCAAAAGATGTCCGAAAATAATGATGATATTCATTATTTTGACGTCCGCAGTAAAAAAGTTTCTTATTCAATACATTGTGCGCCTTGGACGTCCGCCTTTTTATTGACTGCAATGCATTGCCATTGCAGTCAGTAAAATTTCTCTACTTTTGACATTGTGTGAACATAGCCTATGTGTGAAGTAGCTGTTTTGAGTTGCAATTTTTCACCCCCCCCCCCCAAAAAAAAAAAAAAAAAAATGGCACCAGAAAAATATGCTAAACACCAACAGAAAGCGACACCCTGCAAACCTGTGTTTCTGCCAGTGTGGAGCTGTGTCTGCCTATAAGTACCTTATGAAGGACTTTGAGTGTTTCCCATTGGACAGAAGACCAAGCCAGTTTACAACTTATGTTTCTATTTCTTGTGATATTTATCCCTTTTGCACTTTATTGTGAATATTCAGCTATGCTTAGATATGAGGTATATGTGTTGTATTTGAGAGAGAAATTTGCTCTAATTGACCCATCTGTGGCTGCCGGCTATGGAAGCATCACAGGTGCTGATGCAGCTAATATCGCCTGGGGGTCTTGTTACCAATTTAATAGATAAGCTAACCCGGCCCCCAGAGAATAGATCACATGTCCTCAGACCACAAGGGTGGGGGAAAGAGGGAGCTGAGCATGGTCTTAGTGGACCGAGAGTAGAGGATTTTAGACAACAAGAGTCAATAAGAATGAGAAAAAAACAGGAAAGGGTGCAAGATAGCTTATACTTGTATATTAGACATAGGATGGTATTGGAAAGGGTAAGAGTTCTATATATATTTATATTTTTCAAATGTGATTTCCCTATATATTGAATGTTTGCTTTTTTTATTATGTTGTATATTTTGCTGTGATTGCATAAACTAGTAAAAAGTTACAGTTTTTTGCGAAACTGAGCCTGCACAAAAATGTCCAACTTTTTGACTCCAAAAACTGGCATACTATGAAACATAGAAACTTTGTAGCATAATGGAATCAGTTACATAATATAACATTTCATTTGAACATTTTATCCTTGTCAAAACTTTGTTCTCATACCCTAAAAAATTAGAAAAATAAAAAAAATATAAACGTTTTCAATTACAGATTTTTTCTTATTTTTGCTCCCAGGTAACAGATATTTTTTTTGCTTATTTAATAAAGCAGAAGAAGTACAAACAAGATGAAATGTGTTGCACCCAAGGGTCTTTAAATCTATTTCATAAAATATATCAAAGATATTTAAATATGCTCTCGTTGCATACAGTGGCCCAGATTTCCCTATTCAGCAGAATCTCAAAGTGCTGATACTATTATATGGCACTAACTTCACAACATGCTTTTCTGTATTTTCCTTTCTTTAAAAGGAAGAGGAACAGGTGTTTGAGTAAAATGCCACATGATCAGCACAACCATCTGTCATTGCATAAACAAAGGGCCAAATGCAACACAAAGCTGGGTTAAGAGATGGTAAAGAAACATATAGTGGATACAAAAAAACACTGGCAGAGTAGCCAGTATAACAGGACATTGCATGCTTAACTCCTTCCCCGAATATGACGTCCAGGGACGTCATGAAAGGCAGTGCCAGAACGCATCATGATGTCCCTGAGATCGGGGAGCAGGAGGAGGTTGTGTCACAGAGCCTCCTCCTTCTGCCACTGCTGCTAACGGTGCGACTGCAGTGTCAATAGGGAGATATGCTCCCCCTGCCGATCGGTGCCTGGGAGGAGGCTGCGGCACATGCTGCTGCGCTCCCCCCAGGCTTTCCTTCTCTGCTGCCGAGCTTCCCGAGCATCCGCTATCGCTTGACTCTGGGAGGGTAACCATAGCAACCCAGATGCTGCCCAGAGCGTCTGGGTTGCTATGATTTCTAATGATCAGGCCCCTGCACTGAGGCAGGGACCTGATCATTTGAATGATTTGAATGATCTGTCAGTGTTTTTAGAAGCCTGGCATTCCCTTAGTTTAAATTTTTTAGTTTTTGTTACTAATTGTCCTTTGGGTGCGGCTTAATTGAAAAATCCATTGAATTTAATAGTAAAAACGGAGAAAGAACGGTGACAAAAGAAGAACTGTGTGTGAACAACTAATAAAAAACGTCCGCTGTTTGCAAAAAACATACAAAAATAATGTTCATGTTCATTATTTTGACGTCCGCAGCAAAAACGTCCATTTTTCAATGCATTGTGTGCATTGGACGTCCGTCTTCCCACTACTCCAATGCAATGGCATTGCAGTCAGTTAAATTGTGGCAAAAACAGACGTTTTTTAAATAGCGAAATCTGACGTTTTTTCTCCATTTATGACGTTGTGTGAACATAGCCTAATACTGACAGATCATTCAATATATAATGCATTACAGCACTGATCATGTGCTGTAATGCGTTATATATGTGAAAAAGTGAAAGTAAGAAAAAAAAACACTAAACACATACATACATACATACATACATACATAATTAAAGAAATAATTACTTACAATAAATAAATTAAATAAATACATAATAAATAAATAAATAATTAAAATAAATAATTAAAATAAATTAAATAAATATACACATTCCCCATCCCCCTTTATAAATGATCCCCTATAAATAAGATACACATATTTGGTATTGCCGCATCTGTAATAACCCTGTCTATTAACTTGTTACATTAATTATTCCGCCTGATTAACGCCATTAAAATTTTTTATAAAAAACTAACAAAAATGTCAATTTTTTGTTAATCCCGCCCCCTAAAAAATAAAGGAAAACTCTATCAAAACGTCACATGTACCCAAAAGGTATACCACTAAAAGCGTCAGCTTATGTCACAAATAAAAAAGCCCTCACATAACTCCATTGGTGAAAAAATTGAAATCTTACAATAAGACACAGTTTTTATAGTATAAATGTCATAAACTATAACAAAAGCTATATAAAATGGATATCACTGTAATTGTACCAACCTGACAAATAACGATAACATGTCATATGTGACATATAGTAAACGACGTACATAAAAATGATGAAAAACAGCTGTTAAATTGTGTTTTTTTATTTGTACCACGAGTAAAATTAATTAAAAAACTAATTTAAAAAATGATGAGGGTGTCACATGTCCCCCCGAATGGTACTGATGGAAACGTCAACTTGCATTGCTAAATATTTTGGCACCGCAAGGCCTCTGTGACATTGTATAATGGCTAAAAAAAAACTGAAATAAAAAAGGACCCTAAATTCCCCAGTTCTCTGTTATGTCTAAGACCTGTGGTTGAGTCAGGTGATGCACTGCAGCCACATATGGGAGATTTCTAGAAACACTGAAATAAGGGGAATAAATAGTGAGTGGTATTTCTCAGTTAGTATTTGCTAATTTGCTAATTAATAAAATGGAATATCTGCCAAACAAAAAAAAAAGAAAATGTTAAATTTCCCCTCCAACTTGCTTAAATTTCTGCGAAATACCTAAAGGGTTAATAAACTTATGAAATGTTACTATGAATACTTTGAGGGGTGCAGTTTTTACAGTGGAGAGATTTATGGTGGTAACTAAATTGCAGGCCCCACAAAAATCGCTGCAAAATTTCGAAGCCCTCTAACATCCTAAAAACTAAAAGGACAATCACCGAATGATGTCACCATAAAGTAGACATGTCGTAGATGTTGCACTAATAATTAGTTCATGTGGCATGACTATCTTTCTTAGAAAAGAAAAGAAAGTTTTGAATATAAAGAAATGTAAACTTTTCACTTGTAAAAGTGAACACAAATATTCAGCATTCTTGTCTATGAAAAGATCCTTCCGGCAGATACTGCAGTAGCGGTCAGATGGTCTTTGCAGCTGCAGAGTCTTTGCAGAGTTCTGATGCAGGCGCATCCATGCGTGCCCGCATCAGAACTCCCCAATGCACACTATGGAGCAAGCGGCCAGAGTCGCTCGCTCCATAGTGTCCACTGACAGGGTTTTCTGCGGCCACTATTAATTCAATAGCGGCCGCAGAAAACTGACATGTCATTTTCTTGCTGTGTATACATTCCGGCAGTGATCCTATAAATGCCAATGTAAAGTATATTTTCGTATAAATCACGGCCGTTGTTGCAATTGCGAACAACGGCCATAGTTATGCGAAAATATATGTAGTGTAAACATAGCCAATAGCTGGATGCCAATGTCCTGTCTTAGTGATTGGCTGAGCGGGCTGAAGGTGGCTCAGAAGGGGCAGACACCGACTACACTATAGGGGTAGCATGTACAGGTGAGCATTGCGCCAAAAGTGGCTCAAAACAACTAAACAGTTGTTTAGCTGTATTAGTGCAGTTCATTAAGGCTCAGTTAAGGCTGAAGTTCGAGAATGTTACACCAAAATTTGCAAGCCTGGCAAACCAAACTTTTGAAAAATTTGCCAATCCCGAGTTAGGATCACTCGAAAATCTGAATGCTTTAAAGGATTTACCCACTGTTAAAAGTTATAGTAAAGATCACTATTAGTCCTAAAAGGGGTGTCAAAAAACCTAAAAACCTTTGATATTGGTCTGTCTTTATATTAAACACAATAAAATGGCGGCAGCTGTTGTCAGAGCGGACCAGGAGGTGCCTGTGGGGTCCTGAGAAAGTAAGAATAAGATCTTTTTTTATGTTTTGTATAAGGGCAGCACAAATCTTGTCTCACACATAAGGTTGCAATTGGCCAAATACTCATTTGACGGATCTCTCTAGATCCCCTTATATGCATCAATAAAGACAGCATACATGAGAATAGACAGTCCTCAACCTGTACCAGATTGATAAATCTGGTGCATTTTAGGCCTGTCTACTTTAAGTTTGCACGTAGATAGTTTTAGTTAACCTCTTAGGGGTGCATGACGTACCGGTACGTCGTGCGTCTGCAAGAGGTGTTCAGAGCGGGGCCACCGCTCTGAACCTCCGCGATCCCGCGTGTAGCCAGGGACCGTGGCTATTAGCAGGCACAGTCTGATCGCCGTGCCCGCTAATTCAGTAATCGGACGCAGCTGTCAAAGTTGACAGCTGCATCCGATCACTGTATGCAGCACTTCCCTGGTGTCTAGTGGGTTGGATCGCTCCTCCGGGACGTTGTCTCGGAGGAGCGATCCACACATCCTACTGCTGCCGGGGTCTTCGCCAAAATGTTGCTGATCCCGGCTCGGCACTCGGATGCTTTCGGCTGCAGCAGCCGAAAGCATCCGAGTGCTGATCTCATTGATCTTTGCTGTATAAGTATACAGCAAAGATCTCAATGAGAGATCAGTGCACTTATACTAGAAGTCCCCCAGGGGGGCTTCTAGTATAAGTGTGAAAAAAAAAAAGTGTTGTTATTAGTAAAAAGCCCCCTCCCCTAATAAAAGTTTGAATCACCCCCCTTTCCCCATGTTTTAAATAAAAGTAAATAAATAAATAAAAATTTTTGGTAGCACCGCGTGCGTAATCACCCGAACTATTAATTAATCACATTCCTGATCTCGCACGGTAAATGGCGCAAGCGCAAAAAAAATCCCAGAGTGCAAAATTGCGCATTTTTGGTCGCATCAAATCCAGAATAAATGTAATAAAAAGCAATCAAAAAGTCGTATATGTGCAAGCAAGGTCCCAATATAAAGAACACATCATGGCGCAAAAAATGACACCTCACACAGCCCCATAGACCAAAGGAGAAAAGCGATATAAGCCTGGGAATGGAGCGATTTTAAGGAACATATATTTGTTAACAATGGTTTGATTTTTTTTACAGGCCATCAGATACAATAAAAGTTATACATGTTATATATCGTTGTAATCGTAACGACTTGAGGAACATGTATAACAAGTCAGTTTAACCCCATGGCGATTGGCGCAAAAACAAATACCCCCCCCCCCCCCCCAAATAAAAGAAATGCATTTTTTGTTCAATTTTACCACAGTTTGAATTTTTTCCTGGTTTCGCAGTGTACTTTATGCAAAAAATCAGCCTGTCATTGCAAAGTACAATTAGTGGCACAAAAAATAAGGGCTCATGTGGGTTTCCTTGTGGAAAAATACAAGTGCTATGGCCTTTTAAACACAAGGAGAAAAAAACGAAAATTGGCTCAGTCCTTAAGAGGTTAATCTTTGCAGATGGGCGAATATGTGTGACCATGGATTCCAGAGCCCATGCAATTGCCTGCAAAAAGAAATAGGGCATGCACCTATATGAACTTTATTTGAGGTTTGGGCTCCATAGATTTTCATTGGTCTGTGATTGTGGGCAGTCCACAGGTGACACTCCATGGGAATTCTGTGCATTTTGCCTTCATTTTATGGATTGTATCATGCCTAGCATAGAAAATTGAGAGCATTCCTTTTAGTAAATATAGATGTCAAGTGCAGGAAATGATGTATTCTTTCCAGTCTGACACAGTGCTCTCTGCTGCCACCTCTGTCCATATCAGCAACTGCCTTTGCTACTGCTCTGGACAATTCCCGTCATAGACAAAGATTGCAGCAGACTGTAAAGGTTACACCATATCCTGCAGGACATCAACACAGCAGCTGATAAGTACTTGAAATTTTAAATAAAAGTAAATTACAAATCTATATAGCTTTCTGACATCAATTGATTTGAAAGGAAAAAAGCCAGAGTACCCCTTTAAGCCCCAGTCTGGCCCTGATAAACAGATAAACATAATGGGCTCTAGCAATTAACTTTCATAGATTGCATGTTATTTTTGCCACAAGGTAACAGTCACCGCTTGCAGAGCTCATTTGAATATGAATCAATCATTTTCTATGTTGTATACCTTAATAGAAAGGACTATCTTTTTATTAGTCTTGAAGAACATGAATTGATATATTGAAAAGCCAGGCTGATTAAGCTGATGAGCAATTATTCTGTTTAGCATGGAGAGAAGTACAGACGTAAAGAGCCGCAGTTGCCTTTTACAATAATTGTTTCTTTTGCACGTCACTATAACTCACTGAGCTAAGATAACTCAATAGGTTTTCCTTCAATCCCACGGAAAACCACTCATGATGTTATATAATCCCATATCCCTTTTTCATCATAACCATGCTGCTACAATTTTCTTTCCTTTAAACCTCTGCTTTTAACTAGAAAGAGTCGGAAAACCTCCAGCCAACATACTTCATCTCTCTTGTACTGTACATAAGATAGGTCAAGTGCAGTTCACTAAGTAATAGCCTGACCCCTATTGTTAAACTAACGGTAACACCTCCTGTACATACATTTAATCTGTAAGCAATGCAATGCATCCAACCTGAAACCACACATTCATGCACAGCAAATGTTCCTGTCTACTATTTTTATTCATTCTTGTTTTGGAAAATGTATTTTTATGAAACAGTGTAGTCATATATTGTCTATAAATAATTAGCTGTATTTTAATCCTTTATATCACATGTCAATCATATGTGTTTGTGTATATATATATATATATATATATATATATATATATATATATCTTGTCTGGAATTCATAGCACACATGACAAGCTTATTGGAATACCGAAGTCAGTGTAATTTTTATTTTTTTTTTCTAACATTAAGTTGCCTCATCTGTATAAAAAATGGAAGGCAACTTTTGGGAAAACATTTTGAATGTGACAGCAAAATTACTTAGTGATGGTTATACATTTTTCATAACACGGTTCCCTGTAGAAATGTCTGATTCCCATATTTCCTACAGCGACAGGAATGAAGAAGAAAGCTTTAAAAAAAAAGGATAAAGTTGTGCTGAGTCTAGTTTTGCAATGTCTAGATATTCAAGTGTTGTGAAGTGTGATGTTGTTAGGGGCAGACATTGTAGGAGCATTTATAAAGAGTTTCATTAACCAGAGGGTCTGATTTCCTGAGTGCACATGTGTTGTGAGTATGTTAACTCATGCACTAAGAAATAGAATGAGACAGCCATAGTCAAAATGTAGACAATGTGCCACAGAGCTCAATAAATCCATATAGTTTGTATGCCCTACAAGGTCAGTGATGATGCTGACATTGGTCTCTTAGCAACCCATTCTACTAACCTACTTTTGTCCTATTCACTTGAGAATGGGTTTAATGCAGTGAGCAGTGTTATTATTATGTGGATGGATAAATACTCTGATGATGAAGAGCCGTTCATGAACACACACAACACACATACAAGCCTGGCCTCCTCCATTCTCCTGCAGTACAGTGGGATATTTGATTGCATGTTCATCACAATAATAAATGTAAATAGTAATACTGTAATTATTGATATAATCTATGATAAATATATAATGCATAAAATCCTAAAGAACATTTTTTAAGCCAAAAGGTACCTAAACACTTCATACTAAAGTCGGCCAAACTCACCATTGGAGGCAGATTTAGCCAACAGTATACGATGTATGGGGGACTCTTGACTCTTCACGAATAGATGATGGACATTGATTTTTAACCCTTAAAAGACCAGGCCGATTTAATTATTGTGCTTTTGTTTTTTCCTCCTTGTGCTTAAAAAGCCATAGCGCTTGCACTGGACCACCAGAAATGCATTAAAGGAGCCATTTAAATGCAGCTGTCATCTTTAACAGCTGTATTTAAATGGCTAATTAGAGGGCACGTGCCCACTAATTGGTGCTGTCCCGGGCTGCAGATACGCGTTGTGTAGACATACCTTACAAAATTGTGTTGGTGGCTTTATTTTCAAAATCTGGTGCTGAGAGTATAAAAGGGGTGGGGCCTAGGGTTCCTGTGCTATAGGCCTGCTACGCCTCATTTCTCTTCTCTACCCCACCTCTCCTTTGCAATAATGACCTTAAACAAAGTGACCCTTTTTTTGCTAATAAACTTTTTGGGGCTTATTTTTTATTTCGATAATTTCTACAAGTGATGTTTCACTAACTTAAATTACCAAGGAAGTTTAATCCGTTGTCGACTGTATAGTCTGGAGGAAAGAAGGGAAAGGGGGGACATGATTGAAACCTTTAAGTATGTTAATGGACTAAATAAGGTTCAGGAGGGAAGTGTTTTTAGTAAAAAACTGAACTCAAGAACAAGAGGACACAGTGAGAGGTTAGTAAGGGGAAAGATCAGAAGCAAAGTGAGAAAATATTACTTTACTGAAAGAGTAGTAGATACTTGAAACAAACTTCTAGCAGATGTGGTTGGCAAATCTACAATAACAGAATTTAACCCCTTAACGACATCGGGCGTAAATATACGCCCCCACAGGGTGGGCTTTAACGCAAACGGGCGTATACTTACGCCTGATGTTTCCCCGATCGCTGTGTGTTCACACACAGCGGTCGGGGAAGATGGCCTGCTATAATGTATAGCAGGCCATCTCTGCTCGTCGGCACGGGGGGTGATTAACCCCTCCTGTGCCGACGATCAATGCTATATGCTGATCAATACAGATCAGCATATAGCAGCTGAAAACAGCTTTCCGGGTCATCGGTGACCCGGTGACCCGGAAAGCAATGGCGATTGGTGCTGTCCGAGATAGCACCAATCGCCATTAGTGTACTGGGGAAAGATGGCGCCGATGCCACCCCCACGATCGCCGTGATAGGCCGGCCAGTACCGGCCGGCCCATCATGGCGATCAAAAAAACAGTTTTGTCGCGTTCTGCACCCCTCAGCTAGGTAGCGGGTGCCAGCTGCGGAATGCACAAAGGGTTATCTTTCGCCATTCCGCAGTGTGCACGTACCCTTAGAGTGTATGAAGGAAGGGACACCCAAATCCAGCCCCAAGATGCCTTCCCCTTCATCCTCCAAGTTAGTGGGAAGATCATTCGGGAACTGATCTTCCCACTGCTGCATAAAGGTTACCACCTGTACAGGGATAACTTTTATACCAGCTCCCCCTCTTCCAGTCCCTCGCTGCCTGAGCTACTGTAGCTTGCGGCACAATCCGAAAATATCAGAAGCAGTAATAGAGCCCTAATATTTAGCAGCCATGGAGCGGACCCAGCGCTTCTGGATATGAAGGACCCTGTATCGCACCAGTGCAGCATTTTCCAGGTGACGTCCCGCACACAGGAGAACGGGAGACCCCAGAAGAAACACAGAGTGTGGCGTAACAGGGGGAAGGAAGGGGGAACAGGAAGGACACCATTTTCCAGTGTGACACCTGTCCTGATCCCCCCGGCCTCTGCATACTGGATCGCTTCAAGGCGTACCACACGTCATTGGAGTTCTACATTTTCTAAATTCTTCCCCTTATTCCTATTTCAGGGGTCACGTTGATCCAGGGATTATTCTGATCACCATTATGGAGTTAGGAAGGAATTTTTCCCCTGTGATGAGGCTACTGTCGTCTGCCTCACGAGGGTTTTTTTGCCTTCCTCTGGTTCAACACAGGTTGAATTTGATGGACACCTGTCCTTTTCAACCTTATAAACTAATAATTGGCCTAATACCCCCAAATAAATTTATAATTGTCCCTTTTCCCCAGCTAAATAGGTATGGCCGCCATTCCCATTAGAGGATACCATGATGCAATTACAAAGCCTCTGTGCGGCCAGGACAGTAGAAACCCCCCACAAGTGACCCTTTTCTGGAAACTACACCCCATAAGGAATCAAACGAGGGGGCAGTGGGGATATGGCCCCCTGGTGACGGCCACATTTGGGCCGTGAAAATAAAAAAATATATATTTTTTATTTTAATGGCACATGTTCCACATATGTGCCCGTCACCAGTGGGGTCCATATGCTCACTATACCCCTTGTTGGATTCCCTATGGGGTGTAGTTTCCAGAATGGGGTCATTTGTGCAGGGTTTCTACTGTCCTGGCAGCACAGGAGCTTTTTAATTGCGACATGGCCTCCATCCTCCATTCCAGCCTCTAAATGGAGCTCTGTCCCTTTGGTGGCTCGCCCTCTGCCCATATGGCACATTATATCCACATATGGGGTATTTTCGTACTCAGGGGAAATTTCGCTACACGTTTTGTGTTCACGTTCTTTTTTAACCCCTTGTGGAAAAGGAAAAAATCAAGGCTAGACCAACATTTAGTGTAAAAAATGTTTAATTTTTACACTAAATCATTGATCTTGTCTTGATTTTTTCATTTTCACAAGGGGTTAAAAGATAAAAAAAAACACTAAATGTGTAGAGCAATTTCCCCTGAGTACGGAAATTCCCAACATGTGGACATAAAGCGGCATGCGGGTGCAGGGCAAGCCTCCAAAGGAAAGGAGCGCTATTTGGCTTTTTGAGGCTGGATTTGGCTGGAATGGATTTCGAGGGGCCATGTTGCATTTAAAAGGCCCCTGTGTTGCCAAGACAGTTGAACCCCCCCACAAGTGACCCCATTATGGAAACTACACCCCTCAGGGAATGTAACAAGGGGTGTAGTGAGCATATGGACCCCACTGGTGACGGGCACAAATGTGGAACAATATGGCGTGAAAATGAATATTACATTTTGTAAACTATAATGTTGGTTTAGCCTTAAAGAGGTCAAAAGAGAAACAAAACACACAAAATGTGTAGAGACATTCCCTCTGAGTCCGTAAATACCCCACATGTGGACATAAAGCGCCATGTGGGTGCAGGGCAAGCCTCCGAAGGGAAAGAACGCCATTTGGATTTTGCAGGCTGGATGTGGCCAGAATGGATGATGAATGCCATGTCGCATTTACAGAGCCCTCGTGCTGCCAAAAAACTGGAAACCCCCCACAAGTGACCCCATTCTGGAAACTACACCCCTCAAGGAATCTAACAAGGGGTGCAGTAAGGATATGGACCCCTTGATGACGGCCACATTTGTGCCGTGAAAGTGAAAAAATGAAATTTTTCCCTTTCATGTCACATTGTTCCACATTTGTTGCCCGTCACCAGTGGGGTTCATATACTTATTGAACCCCTTGTTAGATTCCTTGAGGGGTGTAGTTTCCAGAATGGGGTCACTTGTGGGGGGTTTCCAGTGTTTTGGCAGCACGAGGGCTCTGTAAATGCGACATGGCCCTTGATATCCATTCCAGTAAAATCCAGCTTGCAAAGGCCAATTGGCGCTCCTTCCCTTTGAAGGCTCGTCCTGCGCCCGCTTGGCACTTTATGTCCACATGTGGGGTATTTTTGTACTCGGGAGAAACTGCGCTACATGTTTGGTGTTTTTTTTTTCTTTTATCCCCTTGTAAAAATGAAAAATGAATGCTAGAACATTTTAGTGTAAAAAATAGAATTTTTCCTTTTTTACACCACATTGTTCTGAAAATCTGTGAAGTACCTGTGGGGTCCAGATGCTCACCGCACCCCTTGTTACATTCCTTGAGGGGTGCAGTTTTCTAAATGACGTCCATTTAGGGGTGTTTTTTAGGTTTTGGCACCCCAGAGCCTCTGCCAACCTGAAGTGGTACGGTCAAAAATGACCAAATATAACGGAGGCGTTGAAATTCACTAGGCGCCCCTTTATATCTGAAGCTTGTGGTTGCGTCAAATAGCGCAATAGGGCCACATATGGGGTATTTCTATAAACTGCAGAAAGAGGGCAATAAATATTGGGGTGCATTTCTCTGGTAATAGGTTTATCATTATGAAAGATATTGGATTACAATAAAATCTCTGCACAGAAAATAAAAATTTTCAAATTTTTTACACGCTTCGCTTTTATTTCTGTGACTCCCCTAAAGGGTTAAAAAACTTTCTGGATGTGCTTTTGCAGAGTTTGGGGGGTGCAGTTTCTGAAATGGGGTGCTTTGTGGGGCTTTCTAACATACAGGCCCCTCAAATACACTTTGAACCTGAACAGGTCCCTAAAAATTTCTGACTTTGAAATTTTACTGAAAATTTTGAAAATTGCTGCTAATGTTTTAAGCTTCCTATTGTCTAAAAAAAAATTAAATATAGTTTAATAAATGCTGCCAACATAAAGTAGACATGTTGCTAATGCTATTTAATATATAATTTATGTGGCATAACCATTTTCTGTATAAGCAGAAAGGTTTCAAAGTTGGAAAAATGCATTTTTTCACAATTTTTCATGTTATTTTGGTGTTTTTCATAAAGATTCGTTATAAGTATTGACTCCATTTTACCAGAAATGTAAATTGCAATATGTCACGAGAAAACAATCTCAGAATCAGCCGGATAGGTTAAAGCATCCCAAAGTTATTAATGACTAAAGTGACACTGGTCATATTCATAAAATTTGTCTCTGTCCTTAAGGCCATTTCAGGCTCTGTCCTTAAGGGGTTAAACATGCCTTGGATAAACATATATCTATCCAGAGATAGTAAGAAGGAATTATTAAAAGGGCAGACTAGATGGACCCAGTGGTCTTTTTCTACCGACAATCTTCTATGTTTCTATGACACAGGACAAGCATGCTAGTTCTGGTTCCATCAACTATGTGTAGTGCGAGCTGAGGATGTGAGCTTACTCTCTACATGGCACCCCGGCTGTTATTAGCAGTGAAGACAGTGGCTCTTAGAACCGATTGGGTCATAGTAGACAATTAAGCAATTAGATGCTGCTGTCAAAACTGACAGTAGCATTTAAATGGTGTTAAAAAGCCTTCCCTGATGGTCCAGTGGGGTTTTCAGATATTTTATACTTACCACCTGGGGCCACAGTGAAATTCTCCTATGCTGTTCCCGACTCGGCTACTGCTTCAGCAGCCTGTAGCAATCCAGTACAGACAACATTAGTTAATGCAGTACATATGTACTGCATTGATCCCCAGGAAAAATCATAGTATATTTACTATCAATGTGTGTGGAATCGCCTGAATTACTAAATTATCACATTCCTGATCTCACACAGTAAACAGCATAAGTGCAGAATCCCACCAAACTCGCATATATGAATTACGCAAAATTAAGTGTATTATTACAAAGTACAATTGTCGCAAAAAAATAATTTCTCATACTGTTCTGTAGATGGAAAAATAACTCTGGGAGAAGGCGAAAATATATATCTGTCCTGAAGAGGTAAAGTAACATTAAATTCTTTTTTACTCTTTTCAGTTGTCTAAACCAGGGGTGTGTCTTCACCTGTGTAGTAAGATGAATCTTATATTTCAAAAAATACACTTAATTCCTTTAAAGCATTCAGAGACTGAATTTGAGTAAAAATCACTGTCCGAGAAACAAAAAAAGTCCAAAAAAAAAAAGTCCCATCAGCTGTTCCTTCACTGCACATTGTGTTGTGTAGAAAAATGTTGGCAATTCATTGGGTATCTTGGTGTCCAAGACCGTGCACCCCAGTGCTGATGTCTGGTCCTTTAACCCCTTCAAGACCAAGCCAATTTGCACCTAAAAGACCAGGCTCATTTTTCAAAATCTGACCTGTCTCACTTTATGCGCTTATAGCTCAGTGATGCTTTAACGTATGCTAGCGATTCTGAGATAGTTTTTTCGTCACATATGGCACTTTATATTAGTGGCAAAATTTGGTCACTACTTTGTGTGTTTTTTGTGAAAAACATCAAAATATCATGAAAAATTGAAAAAATTAGCATTTTATGAACTTTGAAATTCTCTGCTTCTAAAAAAAGAAAGTTGTATTACATAAATTAGTTACTAAGCCACATTACCAATATGTCCTCTTTATTCTGGCTTCATTTCATAAACATATTTTACTTTTTTAGGGTGTTACGGGGGTTAGAAATGTATCAGCAAATTACCACATTTTCGTGAAAGTTTCCAAAACTGATTTTTTTAGGGACCAGTTATTATTTTAAGTTGATTTAGGAGGCTTGTATACTGGAAACCCCCATAAGTGACCCCATTTTGGAAACTAGACACCTTAAAGAATTAATCTTGGGGTATAATGAGCATTTTAACCCTACAGGGGCTGGAGGGTTAGGCCGTAAAAAAATATAAAATTAAAATTTTCCAATAATATATACATTTAGATTAAAGTTTCTCATTTTCAAAAGGAACATGAGAGAAAAAGCACCCCAAAATTTGTAACACATGTTCTCTTGAGTACTACGGTACCCCATATGTGGGCGTAAACCACTGCATGGGCACACAGCGGGGCTCAGAAGGGAAGGAGCGCCAATTAGCTTTTCCATTGCAGATTTTGCTGAAGAAGTTTCCGAGCACCAGGTGCATTTGCAGTGCCCCTGTAGTGTCAGCAGAGAGAAAAAAAACCATAAGTCACCCCATTTTGGAAAGTACACCCCTCAAAGAATTCATCTTGGGGTAGGATGAGCAATTTGACCCCACAGGTGTTAGAGGAAATTATTCAAAATTAGACAGTAAAAATGAAAAACTCAAATTTTTTCCAATAATATGTTCCTTTAGTTTGAATTTTTTCAATTTCACAAGGAACAAGAGAAAAAATGTACCCCAAAATTTGTAACGCAGGTTCTCATGAGTATAACAGTACTTCATATGTGAGCATAAACCACTGCATGGGCACACAGCGGGGCTCAGAAGGGAAGGAGCGCCAATTAGCTTTTTCAATGCAGATTTTGCTGAAGAAGTTTCTGAGCGTCAGGTGTGTTTGCCGAGCCCCTGTAGTGCCAGCGGAGTAAAATCTCGCCATAAGTCACCCCATTTTGGAAAGTGCACCCCTCAAAGAATTCATCTTGGGGTAGGATGAGCATTTTGGCCCCACAGGTATTATAGGAAAGTATTCAAAATTGGCCAGTAAAAATGAAAAACTTGAATTTTTCCAATAATATGTTGGTTTAGTTTGAAATTTCTAAATTTCACAAGGAACAGGAGAAAAAATCTACCACAAAATCTGTAATGCAGGTTCTCCTGAGTACAACGGTACCCCATATGTGGGCATAAACCACTGTATGGGCACACAGCAGGGCTCAGAAGGGAAGGAGCGCCAATTTGCTGGAGCAAAACCGCAGCTAGTAACAGTTATTAGAAGGCAACCTTCTGTGGTTACGGATAAACTGAAGTGCTAATAGGTAATCTGAGGTGGGTACCTGTAATCTGGCGTGGTTTCGGGCAATCTGGAGGGGGTCACTGGCAATTTGGGGTGGTTAGAGGCAAGGTGCAGTGTTCAGAGGCAAGGTGCGGTGGTCAGATGCAAGGTGCGGTGGTCAGACGCAAGGTGCGGTGGTCATAGGCGACGTGCGGTGGTCATAGGCGACGTGCGGTGGTCAGAGGCAAGGTGTGGTGGTCAGAGGCGACGTGCGGTGGTCAGAGGCGACGTGCGGTGGTCAGAGGCTACGTGCGGTGGTCAGAGGCAAGGTGCGGTGGTCAGAGGCAACCTGCGGTGGTTGCGTGCAATCTGGGGGGTTACATGTAATCTGGCATGATTACGGGCAATCTGGGGTGGTTATGCCCAACCTGCGGTGGTTAGGGGCAACCTGGAGGGGTTACAGACAATCTAGAATTGTTACGGATAGAGTGAAGTGCTTATAGCTAATCTGGGGTGGTTACATGTAATTTGGGGTGGTTACAGGCAATCTGGGGTGATTACGGACAATCTGGAGGGGGTCACTGGCAACGTGTGGTGGTTACGGGCAACATGCGGTGGTTACGGGCAACGTGCGGTGGTTATGGGCAACGTGCGGTGGTTACGGGTAATCTGGGGGGTTACGTGCAATCTGACGTGATTACGGACAACCTGGGGTGGTTACGGGACACGTGCGGTGGTTACGGGCAACCTGCGGTGGTTACGGGTAATCTAGGGGGGGGGGTAGGGGTAATTTGGGAGTAAACTGCAATTATTACTATAATAAAAAGTGTGTGTTTTATTTTTTTGTATGTTTGTCACTTTTTGTACTTTATACATTCATTTTCACTGTATTACTATGATTACTGTGATATTTTCTATCACAGTAATCATAGTTCAGTGACAGAGACCAAATTGGTCTCTGTCACTTTAAATTTTCAGAGCTTGGCTGGTTGTGGAGCGCATGCGCACTTCATAACCAGCCAGGACGCCGAGGAGGAAGGAGCTCCGTGGATCCGGTGAGTATATGGGGAAGGGGGGGTGACTGGGGGACGGGGGTGACAGGGGGGGTGGGGGGCGACTTGGGGGGTGGGGGGACATCACTTTTTATCCCCTGTCACCAATTATTCATGGTGACAGGGGATAAAAAGTGCCGGCGGCACATGGCACAAGCGATCAGCGGTATATAGTATATACCGCTGATCGCTTGTACCGGGACCCCACAGGGGGGGGGTCCCGATGACTGCCCCATGCTCTCCGCTACCTCCGGTGGCGGAGAGCATGGGGCTTTCATTCATTTTTCTTTTTTGATCACTGTGAACAGACATTAGTCTGTTCACAGTGATCGCGGCGGCCATCTTGGATCCGATGGCCGCCGCGGGAGGGGGGGTTAGTGACTGGGGCACTAGGGGGCTGATCTGGGGTCTGATTTTTACTTATTTCATCTCCCCCCACCGTGGATTCACGGTGGGGGGAGATGAAATACAGCGGCGGCACCGGCCCATTAGTGACCGCCGTTTCGGCGGTCACTAAGGGGTTAATGGGGGTCAGCTGCGGAATCGCTGTCACAGATGAGAGCGGGATCGCTGTCCCTGCAGCGATCCCGTTCTCATCACAAAGCCCCGTCTCCATTTTGTGAGCCTGGGTGAATGAAGCCACAGTGGGCAGGAGCTCCTCCAGACCATCAGGTAGGAGATATATGAATGGCTGAGCCAAGGTCAACTAACGGTGGGAAGTGTTGTAGCCCACAAAGGGAGGAACCTTTTCTTTGCAGTGCAGCAGGGAGTCATACACTTTGTATGGCACATGTGATAAACCTCACAGTGCACAGGTTTCTTGGAACATGTTGTACCAATTGTTGATCCCTTTTGAGGACGCGACTCTGTGAGCAGGCATCAACGACATCATCCCACTCGTCCGTGTTCTTGAAAGTGTGGTGAACAACATCATCAGCAAGGAATCCCAGGCCACCACTGCAAGGCTGAACATCCTCCTCCATGAATAGTCTGTTCGCAATCATACTGGCCTGGGTGCAATCAGGTACTGCCTCCTCCTCCTCCTCAAATAGTCTGTTCTCAATCATACTGGGCTTGGTGCAATCAAGTGGTGCCGCCTCCTCCAATAGTCTCTTTTCAACCATACTGGGCTGTTTGCAATCAAGTGCTACTGCCTCCTCCTCCCCCTCCCCCACACTGGGTCCAATACAGTACTATTACTGCTGCTGCTTCCACTGTCAAATGTCTGTTTTCCACCCTACTGGGTCCAAGGAACTTTGTGTCCTATGTCCCGTGTAATCACTTACACCTTGGCTAATTTTTTTTTCACTATTTTTGCACTTTGATTTTTTTCCACCTTTTTCATTGTTATAGCAACTGCAACTAAACGAAACTATACCCTATCAGACTCCTACTATTGTAGCTGCAATTATTCAGCCGTTATAGCAAGGTTCAAGAAAGTTTGCCGGATCGAACCGAACCAAACTTTTCAAAAGTTCGCTGATCCCTAATTATGACCAAATATTTGCTGTCCACTTCAGTACTTTACAGTCTGTGTCTTACCAAATGTGTTTGCCTAAATGGTTGCACAGAAACAGTGAAAAGATACAGTTGTTTCATGGACTCCTGCTGTTCAAAGGTATATTCCTGCACTGGAACAATTATTTGACAAAAAAATTGCTGTACTTAGTTGCACCACCCTGCCACATGACACTGCAACTCCACATTATTAAGCTTTGTTCACACACTGTATTTGACTCAGTATTTTGGTCAGTATTTTTTCAACCAAAAAAAAAAACTTGTGCTTAATAAATGAAACACCCATTTGTGTCGCAGTTTACCTGGATTCCATTTTCACATCCCTCTCTGATGTGCTAAAGTCCACCTCTGAGCGGAGACCTCTGTCCAGTTCATGGGAGACATGTAATAGCATAAGCCACCCTACATTTGGGGGGTGGGGGTTGTATACCCCCTTTGTCAAGCGCTTGACACTTGAGTGCAATAAGATAGGAATGATATCCTCTCATTGCTTGGATTTAAAATTTTCATACTAAAAGAGGTTAAAAATTTTGTGCTAAGTACAAGTGTATTGCAGCATAAAAAAATTAAAGGGATGCATCTAACATGCTCTTATGTCCCATAACACACAGGGCACTGAGGATGAAGGTAACTTTTCTTACCTTGATCCTCAGCTCCATTTTTTGGAAAATCTATTCCCTATGCAAAATAAATGGTTTAGTGCACTGGGGCAGGGCTACAACCCTCAGTGCCCCTAACCGCTCCTGCCACCCCTCCTAAAAAAAAAATTTGGGCGGCACTCTGCAGCGACATCACACATCACTCATTACTGCAGAACATCCCTGGATTAATATTTATCTGAAGAGGTAGGCGGGTCAGGGCAGTTTGGTGTACTAAGGGTTGTAGCCCCCAGTGCACCAAACTACCTAGTTTGTATAAGAAATTAACAATTTTTCCCAAAACGGCACTAAGGATCAAGTTAAGGAAACTACCTTCATCCTCAGCACCCCATGTGCTATAACAGCAGGTTAGATGAGTTTGGGGCTAAGAAAAAGTGTTGACACCACAGGAACTGCCCTCTTATCAAGTCACCAGCCAATTCAGTTCACCACTGACTAGACAGTTTTGGTAGGGACCAGGAGCCATCAGAACAGTAGCTATGGGGGATAAGCACAGTTACGTTTGCTTTTTTTCTTTATTTTTCCATCACCTTAGCTCACTTAAGGACTGGGATATCCCTTAAGGCTATGTTCACACTACGTAAAAGTACGACCGTTATTGCCATTGGCAACAACAGCCGTACTTTGTACGGAGTGGAACACTGCCTATTTTTCTATGGGATGCCGGCCGGAGAGTATACACATCGTATACGGTCCGTCCGGGATCCCATGTGGCTCCGCAAAGAACTGACGTATCAGTTTTCTGCAGTCGCTATTCAGCAAATTGCAGCTGCAGAAAGATTTGTCACACAATGAAGCGCGCGCTCTGCCCATTTGCTTCATTGTGTCCTATGAGAGTTCTGATGTGCCTGCATCAGAACACTGCGGCCGGAAAGATCATCCGGCCACTACTGCACTACCGGCCGTGATGATCTTTGCAGAGACCGGCCGGGTCACAGAACGGCCGGTCTCTTATGCTATCTGAATATAGCCTAAGGGTGCATTAACTCATACAGAATCTGCAGCAGATCCACAGCAGATTTGATGGCGCATATTTGATGCTGTGTTCAGTCATTTAGTAACAGTGACATCTGCTCCATCAAATCTGCTGCAGATCTGCTGCAGATCCTGTACGTGTGAACGCACCCTTAAGATGTTCCCACTGCAAGTAGCCAATACATGATTCTGTATGAAATGACTCAACTCAATTGAACCTAAAACAAAGTTGTGCTAAATAAAATATTCTTATACCTGCAACTGGGAACAATATTTGTAAAGGGTTACAGAATACCAATGTCACTGTATTCTTAGTTCTCAAGGAATTTATAATACTGTAAATTACAGACCGTATCTGTAAATACTTTGGTGCAGTGTTGATACACATATTTCTATATTTTGGAAAGAACTTATTTTCTTATGGGAAAAGAAAAAATGGTACTCATGAGAATGTGACTTATATAAGCTCTTTGATGATGACAGGAGATTGTGCTTACTATGTGCCAAGGTGAACATTTTCAAACATGAAGGAAAATTAGATTTGTCTCCGTTAGTTGAATCTCTTTACTATCGTTTATAGACATCTTATATCTTCCTTCTCCTCTACACATGAATCAATTTGATAGAAGGAACAGAACAAAAAGGTGTCAACCAGGTTAGTCAATCCTTGCATTTTACATCCTAACAGATGACATATGAAGCAATGAATAAAATAAAATCTCATGCTACAATGTGTACATCATTATGTTCTCTTTCCATTTCTTTTAGCCTTCTTTGCAAATAAATAAATAAATAAATAAATCTGCTAGTTTACAGAGAGGTTATGTGTAAAATGAAAGTATAGCATCTGTGTACTCTCTTATGACTATAGATGTCGATATGCTTTTTTTTATAACTAAAACTCCTAATTAAATGGCTTGCTATTCTCTATATGGACAAGAATGTCAGTGTTGCATGAAAGCCTCTGTGACGCATACATGCTATAGTTATATTCAAAGAAGTAAAGGGAATAATTTAATAGTCGCAGACAAGATGGCTATTTTTTCTATCTTCATTTTAGTAAAGCCATAAGGGATTATTAAGCTAAACTATGTTATGCTACTTTGAATTTTACTTGAAACCAAAACCATGCAATACTTTATATCATAACTTAGTAAGAATACTACTACTACTACTAATAAGAGGAAGAATCTAAATTATAATATACAGCCAATTAGTATTATTTCTGTTGTAAAAATATTATACATAGAACCAGGAACAGCTGAAAAAAGGGAGCTATAATACTTCAGTCAGTGGCGTAGCTACCATAAAGGCAGGGTAGGCAGCTGCTATGAGTCCCATGCTGGAGGGGGCCCGGGGATGCCCGTGAAAGATAAGAGCTGTCCTGTTTCCTTCTGGTTAACCCCTTATGTACTGCAGTGTGAAAGTGACCCAGTGTTCACTTACATGCTGCAACACAAACAGGGTTAAAAAGCACAAGACAAGGAAATCTCTGCTTCACTGCTCTGATAACCCCTGACCTCTGTTAGACATGTTGTGACAAGGCACAAGGTATGGTGGTCGATGACAGATACGTGTCACCTTGGTTCAAAGCCTCGGTGAAGTAGACCGGATAGAATTGGTCAGTAACATAGGTTACTCACAGGTTTAGCATACCTGCTTTCAAGCAGTTGTTCCGGGCCGGCTTTTTACTGGAGCAGTCTCAGAGTTGGATGGGATGACTGCTCCCACGTATCCATCCCAGGTTTTTCCCTGGCATATAACAGCCAGGAAATTAGGTGAGCTGTGTGTGGTGTGTAACTCCAATGCTTGAGCTTGTATGGAGGTTCTGCTGTGCTGGTTCCAGGCAGAGAAGCTGGAGAATTTGCTGTAGCCTAAAAAGACTGTTCTGGTGAGAAAATCCTGTTTTCATAGAACCCTTGTGCCTGAAGCTGGGCTATCTTTATGTTATTTGCACCTGCTGAAAAAAAGCAGTTTTGTTACTGCTTGGACTTAAAACCCATTTATTTTTAACTCTGCTGTGTCTGTGATACCTGTGACGGAGCTAACCCCCCACTACATATATAAATATATATATATATATATATATATATATATATATATATATATATATATATATACACACACACACACAGTGCTTTGTGTTGTGCGTAGGGGAGGGGGGCCCCGTACAGTATTTTGCTATGGGGCCTCATGAATCCTAGCTACGCCCCTGACGTGTGCAGATAGATGATAGATAGATAGATAGATAGATAGATAGATAGCAACAAGATAGTCCACGGCACTCCCAGGGTTAACGGTGAATTCAGTGATTTATTCAAAAATACATGGTACAGCACTCCAAACACACGCAACGTTTTGGCAGCCTCACGCTGCCATTTTCAAGCGTATAAAGTGAAACACATACTGGGTTTAAAAACATCAGTGTAACAAAGTGATTGGTTGCATTGATTACAAATTAAACACAATCAGGTGATATGCAAATCATGTAAAACAAGTGCGTGACAAGAATACCGCCCACTCGTGGGCGTGTAAATTCACATAGGTGTGATACAGTCATGTGAGGCACAGGGTTACCACCCCTAGTGCAAAAGTCTGTGACACACAGTGTCCATGATGTTAAAAAGTCCTTATATGTAAAATAAAATCCACTTGAAAAGGGCTTACGTTCACATATGATAACTCATCGAAAATACAAAGTAATATAATGATAGTCCATGCTTTCATTGGATCAGGACCCACCACTTGACTCGAAGAAAAAGCAATCATATCACCATGACCCATTCTAGAAGCAGATTTGCAGGAGGCAATATTAATCATTGTATAATAAAAAGCGGTTCAAACATAAAATATCACAGAAAGCTACATAACCTTTCATTACCTATATTTGCCTTTATTGAATGGGAGAATTCACTGTTTATAACCAGAGGGTGAAAACCTACCTTGATCATATCCAATATACACAGTTGCCGGACTCTTTGAGAATACTGTATCAGAGTGTTCTCCTGTACAGATCTGCACATTTGCATTATTGATCAGGATAGACATTTAGCCTTTGAAAGCAATCATCAAAATGTCTTGTAAAATGTGAGGTATGGAAGCCCAACATAAACAGTAAATAAGCTTTATTTATATAGTAGTTGAAAACCTTTATGTTGCCCTTATACAATAAAATAAATAAAAAAAAAAAAATATATATATATATATATATATATATATATATATATATATATATATTTATATATCTTATTCTTACCTAATCACAACACACAGCCACAGCTAGTGATTGGCTGAGAGGGCTTTGACTGTTGGGACAAGTTTGTCTTGATAGTGGTGGTGGCAACGCTCAGCAGGGCACCTGGAGACACAGCAGGCGGACACCAGGGAAGCACTGAGATTTTTAGAATGTTGTATATAAAGGCAACACTGTATAGAAAAGTTTGTAAATAGTGTTTTAAAGTGCCTGAGTATCCCTTTTAAAAAGAACTCTGGAATTTTTTTTCCAAATCAACTGGTATTAGAAGGTTATTATTACTAAATTACTTCTCTTTTAAAATTTCAAGTCTTTTACTTATCGCTAGTCTTCTTATTCGCTAGCCAATACTCTACAGCAAGTGCTGTTTTCTTTCCAGTCTGACACAGTGCTCTCTGCTGCCACCTCTGTCCATGAAAGGAACTTTCCAAAGCAGGAGAGGTTTTCTATGTGGCAGCAGAGAGCATTGTGTAATGCTGGACGGAAAACACCACTTCCTGTAGGACAATCAGTAGTTGATAAGTACTGCAAGACCTGAGATTTTTAAGGTGTTTGAGGAAAGTTTTTAGTTAGGGATGAGCGAACTTTTGAAAAATTTGTTTTGGTTCGAACCAGCGAATTTTCCGGCTAAAGTTTGAATTTGTACGAACCGAGCCTAAAACAAACCTTGCTATAACGGCTAAATAATTGCAGCTACAATAGTGGGAGTCTGATAGGGTATAGTTTTGTTTAGTTGCAGTTGCTTTTACAATGAAAAAAGTGGAAACAATCAAAGTGCAAAAATAGTGAGAAAAAAATTAGCCAAGGTGTAAGTAATTACACAGAACATAGGACACAAAGTTCTTTGGACCCAGTAGGGTTGAAAACAGACATTTGACAGTGGAACCAGCAGCAGTAATAGTACTGTATTGGGCCCAGTATGGTTGAGAACAGACAATTGAGGAGGAGGATGCAGCAGCACTTGATTGCACCCAGCCCAGTATTGTTTAGAAGAGACTATTCGAGGAGGCAGCACCACTTGATTGCACCCAGGCCAGTATGGTTAAGAACAGACTATTTGAGGAGGAGGAGGAGGCAGTACCTGATTCCACCCAGGCCAGTATGGTTGAGAACAGACAATTGATGGAGGAGGATGTTCAGCCTTGGAGTGGTGGCCTGGGAATCCTCGCTGATTATGTTGTTCAGTGCACTTTCCAGAACACGGATGAGTGGGATGATGTTGTTGATCCCATAGTCATGCCTGTGCACAGTCACGTCCTCAAAAGGGATCAACAATTGGCAGGACATGTTCGAAGAAACCTGTGCACTATGAGGTTTATCACATGTGCCATACAAGGTCTATGACTCAGCTCTCCCTGCTGCACTGCAGAGACAATGTTCCTCCCATTGTTGGCTACAACACTTCCCACCGTTAGTTGACATGTGGTCAGCCATTCATATATCTCCTCCCTGATGGTCCGGAGGAGCTCCTGCCCACTGTGGCTCTGTTCACCCAGGCTCACAAAATGAAGGACAGCCTGAGAGCGCCGGGCCTGACATCGTTGGTAAGACACCGGGGCAGGTTGGACTGCAGTCAAAGCGGCGGATGATTGCAAGGTGGTGGAGGCAGAACTGGCCCCCTAAAGCATCGGGGAGGTAACACTGGCAAGAATTGGCTAACTTTCTGATGGTCTTCTGGGAGGATATTGGCCCAATGGGCAGTAACAGACATGTACTGCCCTTGCCCATAATTAAAGGACTAGACAACAGCACTGGGGTGCACGGTCTTGGACACCAAGAATCCTAATGAGTCGCCAACATTTTTCAACACAACTGTGCAGTGAGGGGACAGCTGATGAGACTTTTTTTTTCTGGGCCAGTGATGGATGGGACTTTTTAACTTTTTTGGTTGCGGCTAAATGGGGTTCTCCTATTATTTTTTGAAGCTTTATTGTAAATATATAAACTGAGATTTTCACTTAATAAAGTAGATCAGCTTGAACACTGAAGTTGCTTTCATGTGTCTTGGTTGATACTCACAGACAGCTGTCACATTACATTTTTGATTAGGCAGCACCCAGGTTTATCTGAGGAGACTAATTTAAGGTTTCAACCTTACAGAAGTGACGTCACACATCTTGATATTCACAGAAAACCAGAATACCAGATTATAGGAGTAATAATCCCTTGTATCAATGTATATTCTGTGATTTTATTTGTTATTGTTATTTTACTAGATTCGTTAAAAACTTTCTCAAAGTTCGGTTTCGTGACAAACCAAACCTTTTTTTTAAAGTTCATAACTAATCTGGTTCGCTATGGTTCGGTTCTCTCATCCCTATTTTTAGTGTTATGCGATAAAAATTAAATTTACTGTACATTTTTTCCAGTAAAATTCCATTTTGGCTCACAGTTTTTCATTTTTACATAGAACACAGGCGCATACCTGTAAATATAAAATATGCTGTCCAGAAATACTCCATATGAGACCATAAACTGATGTATGAGGAGTGCCAATTTAAGTGCAGATTTTGTTGGCATGGTTTTAGGGTGCCAAAATCCCCCAAATAACACATTGTAGCATTATCAACCCTGCAGCAGAGTTTTCAGTTGGCACAATGCAGTCAGGTAATTCCCTTGACATTTCCCAAACCCATTACATTTAGCTGCACAGCCATGGAAACCCATGGCCTGAAGTTCCCAGAGTACAGTTTTTGTGCTGAATTAAAAGCCAGATAAGGTTTTGAAATTTTTTGCTATTGAGGCCACAAAGTGTTGATGATTTTTCATGCACTTTGCACCTCATTGCTTAGCAAATCAGGTGCCCCCTATACACAATAAATGGTACAGCAGTGTGCCCCATTCTACACATGGGGAGAGCACAGCAGTCTGCATCACAATGCTACCAAGGAGGAGGAATCAATTATCAAGCAAAACATTCTGGCCTATTAATGTCACTCCTCTTAGCTCTGGATGGATTTCACTATAAACAATATTCTTTATTGGACAACCCCTTTGAAAGAAATAAAACGAAAATAAACATTTTCTAACAATATTTACAGTTTTTATATATATATAAATAATCCTTAAATAAAATAGAGAGTTAGGAAAAAAATACAAAACAATGTATGGCTATGTTAACACAACGTCAAAAATATTAAAAAGGCGGCTGATGTTCATATTTAAATTAACGTCAGTTTTTGCCGAGATGTAACTGACTGCAATGCAATGCATTGAAGTCAATGGGAAGACAGACGTCCAATGCATACAGCGTATTAAATAACGGACGTTTTTGCCGCAGGCATCAAAATAATGATCATGATCATTATTTTTGGATGTCTTTTGCAAACAGCGGACATGTTTTTATTACTTGATCACACACAGTTTTTCTTTTGTCACCGTTCGTTCCCTGTTTTTACTATTAAATTCAATGGACTTTTCAATTAAGCCACAGCCAAAAGGGTAATTAGTAATTCCAAACTAGAATAATGTACAAACACCAGTCAGTGCACTAAGGGGAGGTCAGGCTGCTAAATAACGTCCGTTATTATAGACTCAAAATGACGGACGTCATTTTAAACGGAGATGAAAAGACGTTGTGTGAACATAGCCTCACTCTTGTTGATGAGCTGTGCTTGGTATTACAGCTCCAGTTCCATTCTGAGCTACAAGATCTGGCACAGCCTACAGTATAAACAAAAGTGGCACTGTTTCTAAGAAAAGATAATAGCGCCACATCATAGCCAGCATCAATGTTCTCACTTTTATGCTCATAGATGCTGCAGCAATAACTTTGTTATAGATGGGGGGGATTAGTATTTAATTGCTAGCTTTTTGTATTCTATTTAATGCATGAGATTGTGTTGTTTCTGTCTAGTTACTTATCGTATACATTTTGCATAGTATGTTATTTCTATCATGTCTTTTTTTTTTCATTTTAGTACAATCTAATATAAAATGTACTGATGGGTTTGAATGGATAAAATTACCACTATAGTTTATACATGTACAGTTTACACCATGCTGTTTTTTTCAAACTTTCATCTCCTAGTTAATAGAAAATGGAGTTACATAAAGCAATTTGCCCGTGATTATGAGCAAAACCAAACACAGCACAGCAGAACAGCTTCAAGGTTTATTAGATTTAAACTAAACACAGAAACCTTTGAGTGGACTTCAATTACAAAGACTTTTTTTTAATGAAAGACTTTCCCAGTCACAGATGATTTTGTAATATAAGCAATCAACTTATTTTTCGAATAGTTTATACTAAAAAAACCTTACCAAAATTCTCTCCAAACATTCTAGTAATAAAAACATAATATTTCAGACAGGTATAATTTTAAATTTAAGAATAAATTTCATTCTGATAACTTTTTTTTTGTTGTTGAAAAAAAAACTGTTTGCCCCTTTACCTTTTTTTTTGCATACTTGTCACACTTGATTGATATTATCAAACAAATTTTATTATTAAAGGGGAAATACAAATATTAACCCTTATTAACTTATTGCCCAGGTCGTGATTGGACATCAGCTTATAGGATCAAAAGCTGAGTCTTCCGGTTTCCATGGCTACCATCGGGGCTCTGCGATCAGTTTGCAGAGCCCTGATGGACACAGGAGAGAGAATTCTCCCTCTGTAGAGGGAGAATTCTCTCTCTGGAGCCCTATAGATGCAGTGGTCATGCTGACCGCAGTATCTATAGGGTTAACTTTCAGCACCAGAGTGCGGCTCCAGTGCTGAGAGTTGCGGCGGGTCCCCTGCTATCACGGATAGCCGGGACCCGCTGAAGATGACCCAGGCGCAGCTTCTACGCCTGTGTCATCAAAGAGCGTTAATAAACGTCGCTGCAGCTTTGGGCATAGGCTGCAGCGACGTTAAGTAACAGTGGGGTGGCGGGGGGAGGTTAAAGGAAAAATACTGCGCAGCCCTATGGGAAAAAGTAATTGCCCCCTTTGCTATAAGATCAACCAGATAACCAAATTCAACTGTCCTCTTTATGCACCACTTCACGCTTGTCATATAATCATTCTGTATCTTTTTATCGCTGCCCCCATCACTTACACCAGGAGCTACATATCTCATTTTATGGAGCCCTGAAACAACAAAAATCACATTTTTTTTTCCAAAGGAAAAAAAAGAGGAAGAGAGGATGTAGAGGAGAGAAATTAAATAAAAAATCACAACCTAGTCCCAAGCTCAGTTCCATGACCTGAGCCAAAAAAGGAACAAAATTAATCTATAAGAATATTCAACTTATCCTGCTACATACTGACAGAGGAAGAGACATCTCTATTTATTAGGGAATTGTCCTTCTGCCCAACAAATAAATTTAATTAATGTTTTCTGGAAAAAAAAATAGGTAGAAGTAAAACAGCTGACTGTGTAAGATGTGGGGAGAGAGCAGGTGAGTGGCTGCACATTTTTTGGACATGCCCGTCCTTACGAGATTTTTGGAGGGAAATAATAGGGGCAATAGAGGAAGAACCTAAGTTAGAAATAATACCTTACACATCCCTGATAATTTTGGGGGATGACTCCCAGCTACTGGAAATAAATAGTGGAAAGAAAAAAATATTGGTTAGGAGATTGTTTCTGGCAAGACTTATGATTGTACGTAAATGGAACTCAAGTGAGACATTGAGAGTGGAAGCTTGGTATAGTTTGGTTAAACAATTTGTAAGATATGAGAGAGCATGGTTAGATGTGAAAGATTAGAATAATAAGTTAAATAACCAAAACTGAGAGGTCTCTTACTCCTAACTTCTTTATTTATATATGTGTGGTCACCCGGGGGGAGGGGGTACAGGGAAGGGGGAAGGTTACAGAGGAAGGGAGGGTGGGGCAGGGGTAAAGTAAAAAGTGATTGTGTATTATAAATGTTAATTAATGTTTTTGTAAAATTATGAATTTTAGGAATAAAGATTATAATAATAAAAAAAAATTAACCGAAACTCTTCCTTTAAATTCATTCATATGCAAATTGTGTCAAGAAACATTTTCAGCTAAATAAAGACAAGTATATAGCAAAAAATAGTATTGTTACTCCTTGTCTCTCTTTAGATACTAGTCCCAATGTGTCCTCACATCTGAATACTACATTACATACCCTTTTGACTTTACACATTGTCTACAACATTGCTCCCAGATTTTTACCAAATCTGTTTTTACAATCTAAGCTCACTAAAAAAAATAAAATAAAAAAGTTATAGACACCATTGCGCAGATAATGGTGGTGGTGGTGGTAGTGGTGGTGGGGTGTCGAACTATCCTGTATGACAACAGAAAAAGAGAAAACATATATTTTGAATAATGGGCTCACTTTGGCCACTTTAAACCATCTTCCCAAAGTCCTTAAGGTATATCAACCTTTTAGTCAGGTCAGTACGGTTACAGTGATATCCATTTTATATACACTACCTTTCAAAAGTTTGGTGTCACATTGAAATGTCCTTATTTTTGAAGGAAAAGCACAGTACTTTTCAATGCAGATAACTTTAAACTAGTCCTAACTTTTAAACAAATACGCTCTATACATTGCTAATGTGGTAAATGACTATTCTAGCTGCAAATGTCTGGGTTTTGGTGCAATATCTACATAGGTGTATAGAGGCCCATTTCCAGCAACTATCACTCCAGTGTTCTAATGGTACAATGTGTTTGCTCATTGGCTCAGAAGGCTAATTGATGATTAGAAAACCCTTGTGCAATCATGTTCACACATCTGAAAACAGTCTAGCTCGTTACAGAAGCTACAAAACTAACTTTGAACAGATTCTGTTTCTGGAGCATCACATTTGTGGGGTCAATTAAACGCTCAAAATGGCCGGAAAAAGAGAACTTTCATCTGAATCTCGACAGTCTATTCTTGTTCTTAGAAATGAAGGCTATTCCATGCGAGAAATTGATAAGAAATTTAAGATTTCCTACAACGGTGTGTACTACTCCCTTCAGAGGACAGCACAAACAGGCTCTAACCAGAGTAGAAAGAGAAGTGGGAGGCTGCGTTGCTCAACTAAGCAAGAAGATAAGCACATTAGAGTCTCTAGTTTGAGAAACAGACACCTCACAGGTCCCCAACTGGCATCTTCATTAAAAAGTACCCACAAAACATCTACAGTGTCAACATCTACAGTGATGAGGCGGCTGCGGGATTTTGGGCTTCAGGGCAGAGTGGCAAAGAAAAATCCATATCTGAGACTGGCCAATAAAAGAAAAAGATTAAGATGGGCAAAAGAACACAGACATTGGAATTGGACAGAGGAAGACTGGAAAAAAGTATTGTGGACGGATGAATCCAAGTTTGAGGTGTTTGGATCACAAAGAAGAACGTTTGTGAGAACAAATGAAAAGATGCTGGAAGAATGCCTGACGCCATCTGTTAAGCATGGTGGAGGTAATGTGATGGTCTGGGGTTGCTTTGGTGCTGGTAAGGTGGGAGATTTGTACAGGATAAAAGGGATTCTGAATAAGGAAGGCTATCACTCAATTTTGCAACACCATGCCATACCCAGTGGACAGCGCTTGATTGGAGCCAATTTCATCCTACAACAGGACAATGACCCTAAACACACCTCCAAATTGTGCAAGAACTATTTACAGCAGAAGCAGGCAGCTGGTATTCTATCGGTAATGGAGTGGCCAGCGCAGTCACCAGATCTGAACCCCATTGAGCTGTTGTGGGAGCAGCTTGACCGTATGGTACGCCAGAAGCGCCCATCCAACCAATCCAACTTGTGGGAGCTGCTTCTAGAAGCGTGGGGTGCAATTTCTCCAGCTTACCTCAACAGATTAATAGCTTAAATGCCAAAGGTGTGCAATGCTGTAATTGCTGCAAAAGGGGATTCTTTGACGAAAAAACAATGTTATTTCAAATACAAATCATTATTTCTAACCTTGTCAATGTCTTGACTCTATTTTCTATTCATTTCACAATGTATGGTGGTGAATAAGTGTGACTTCTCATGGAAAACACTAAATTGTTTGGTTGACCCCAAACTTTTAAATGGTAGTGTAGCTTTTGTTAAAGTTTATGACATTTATACTATAAAAACTGTTAGTGTCTTGCATATTGTAAGGGCAGAAATATTTTTATTTTTTCACCAATGGAGTTAAGTGAGGGCTTTTTTTGCGCCATAGGCTGATGTTTTTAGTAGTACACCTTTTGTGGGGGCGGGATTAACAACAAAATTTTTTTTTTTTTTTTTAATGGTGTTAATCGGACGGTATACGGGTTAATAGACAGCGTGGTTACGGATGCGGCGATACCAAATATATGTATCTCATTTATGGGGATCATTTATAAAGGGGGGAATGGGAAATCTGTATAGTTATTTATCTATTTATTTATTTATTTAATTATTTAATTTATTTGGTTTAATTATTTATTTATGTATTTATTTCTGTGTGTGTTTCTTTTTTTACTTTTATACATATAATGTACTTTTTACTTTGTATATATATAATGCATTATCGCACACCATGTGTGCTGTAATGCATTATATAGGGAATGAGCTGTCAGTGTTACACACTGACAACTCATTCAAACGATCAGGTCCCTGCCTGATCATTACTAACCATAGTAACCCAGACACACCGGGCAGCATTTGGGTTAGTATGGTAACCCCCACAGAGTAGCAGGGGCGGGGAGGTGGGCCTAGAGAGCCGGATCCAGGGGAGGGGAGGACAGGTAGCACGGGGGGGGATTAGAGAAGGAGAAGGAAGGGGGGCAATCACAGTAGAAGGCAGGAGGAGGAGGCAATGTGTCGCAGCGACGTCGATAGGGGTAAGTGCCCAGAGAGAAGCATGGCTCTTCTCTGGGCAGTGGCTGCGGGAGGAGGCTGTGTCAGGCAGCATCCCCCCGCCACCATATCTCAGCTAGGGACAGCGGGGGGGAAGAGCGAGTAGTGAATTATTTGAAATTTTCGAAATTCGATTCCTTTTGACCATGATACTCGAATATTCAATGGAGTGTCGAATCTCATTAAAGTGTATGGGAGAAAAAGGCTTGTTTCTTGGAAACCAAAATTCAAACAACTCCACAATGACACCTCAGGAAATGATGCCAACACCTCTGGAATGCAAGAGAAGTGGCCCAAGTGGCAGTATTACATTACTATCACAGCCCCTCAACTATACATTCACAATATAACCTCTATGTAAAATGGAAAAAAAACAGGAAAACCTTCCTTCCTTTACAGTAGTATGGACAGAATTCACGTTTCCTATGAAAACCACAGATGGTATAGGAGAGGGGGAAATCAAATAGAACCCACTGGCAAGACACGTCCTTTTTAAATTTTGAAAGTCATCTGCCACTTTCATATGCCCTTAACTACACATCAGGGAGTGTGGGTCTCATAGAAACGTTTTAAGGCCAGGTTCAGACGCTGTAACTGTGCGGCTGTATTTGCGGCTGTAATTGTGCGGCGGTATTTTTGGTGGTTCGTGTGTATGCTTGGAAGTATAGGATATGCGGCTGCACAGTGCACACTATGTCTGAATCTACGGCCCGATCGTAAACGGACCCGTAAAAAATGAACAAGACCATTGTTTGCGGCTGGACATACGGCCGAGGATTGACAGGCGGTCCATACGGAGTACTTCAAAAATAGCCGGCAATGATGCCGAATGCCGATGCCTCTAATAGTTAATATATTAAATTAATAAAACACATTCTCTTTGTAATAAAGACACTTTCGTTGTTCAATAATTTATTTCTAACGAATCCATCATTTTGCAATTAAATATACTGTTAAAATAAATAGATATATAAATAAATGTATATTTATCTATATATTTATTTTTTGACAGTATATTTAATTGCACAATGATGGATTCGTTAGAATTAAATTATTGAACACCGAAACTGAATTTATTTCCACTAAAATGTGTTTTATTAATTAAATATTAATTAGTACAGGAAGCTCCATAAGCCGTTAATTCATATTCCCGGCAATAGAGCATTCTGTACTAATCATCACTTAACTTTAATTAAAACATCAAATGTTTCTTCTAATTATGTTATGACAATAGCATTATTAGAAGAAACATTTAGAATTATATGTGCGCTCAGCTGATTGGCTGTTCGGCTAAGCGCACATGCGTTTTTTTTTAATTATTTATTTATTTTAAAAAAACCCGCATAGGGTCCCCCCTATTTTTATAACCAGCCGGGTTAAAAACCAAACAACAGCAGCCTGGTAACACCAGGGTGGGAAGAGCCATTGGTTTAGGCCCTCCCCAGCCTAAATCTTACCAGCCTGCTGCCGCCCGGTCCAGGAGCGCCAATTTTGACGCTCCGGGACCACTGGCACCCGGCTCTTCCCAGTACCCCTGGTGGCATTGGGTACTGGGGTAATAATGGGGGGTTAGTGTTAGCCATTTTATACCGGCTAACACTAGGCCCCAACTTAGTAATGGATTCCGTCTATTAGACGGCTTCCACTACTAAGTCTATAAAGTAAAGAAATAAAGACAAGACACAAGTTTAAATTTTTTTTTATTCAAATAAAAACACCCCCACACCCCTCATTGACCATTTTATTAAAAAAATTAAAACAACAATCGCTGGTCATCGACGTAGTCCATGGAATCCGACGTAATCCCCAGGATACCGATATCTGAAAAACAAAAAGGGAGAAACACACAAAAAAAAACACAAACAGGAGCACAACACCCATCATTGTGAGCGGTGTTGTGCTCCTTACAGTATGCAGCATCTTTACAGATCGCTGCTTACAGTCTGGCCCCCAAGGGGTTAAGGGAGGATGTATTGCATCCCCCTTAACCCCCTGGGGGCCAGACTGATGTCAGACTGCACCCATCCCAGCAAGGAAGGGGTTAAGTGACCCCCCTTCCTTGCTGGGAGGGGTGCAGTGCTGGGGAGGGGGTGGGGAGAGCTCTATACTCACCATCCGATGTCCCGATGTGTCCTCTTTGCTGGTCCGCAGCACAATGAAGTGACTGTACTGCGGACCGGCTCATTATATGTGCGCTCAGCCGAACAGCCAATCAGCTGAGCGCACATATAATTCTAAATGTTTCTTCTAATAATGCTATTGTCATAACATAATTAGAAGAAACATTTGATGTTTTAATTAAAGTTAAGTGATGATTAGTACAGAATGCTCTATTGTCGGGAATATGAATTAACGGCTTATGGAGCTTCCTGTACTAATTAATATTTAATTAATAAAACACATTTTCGTGGAAATAAATTCAGTTTCGGTGTTCAATAATTTAATTCTAACGAATCCATCATTGTGCAATTAAATATACTGTCAAAAAATAAATATATAGGTAAATATACATTTATTTATATATCTATTTATTTTAACAGTATATTTAATTGCAAAATGATGGAATCGTTTACATTTAATTATTGAACAATGAAAGGGACTTTATTACAAAGAAAATGTGTTTTATTAATTCAATATATTAACTATGAGAGACTTCGGCTATAGTGCAGAGGATCGCAAACCCCGGTAATAGCGATTCATGTAAACTGTGTTCCCTGCTTTCCCAGATGCATCCAGAGGTGTTTGCATCACTTTCTTAACATTTTATTTGTTATTTTTAGTTGAACCACATTTCCAAGTAAATGACCGTATGTTTTGAGCCGCATGTCTATTTTTTCCCACGGCCGGAGTTTCACCCGCACATTTACAGCCGCATAAAAAATACAGCCGCACAGTTACAGCGTCTGAACCTAGCCTAAAAATGTATATTCTTGCCCCTAAGGTCAGCCTTTAAGAAGTGGAGTTGAGGCCCTTGAGGTAAGTTCTCCAAAAATTAGCTTCAGGCACTTGAGGTGAGCCTTTTAAAAGCGGAGTTGAGGGTCTTGAGGGGAGTCTTTTAACCCCTAATAACAGAGCCAGACTTTTGTTTTTTCCTCCTTAAGCTTAAAAGGCCATAGTGCTTGCATTTTTTCACCTAGAGACCCACATGAGTCCTTATTGTTTGTGCCACTAATTGTACTTTGCAGTGACAGGCTTAATTTTTGCATAAAATATGCTGTGAAACCAAAGTTAGTACGATTGCAACGATATGTAACTTGTGTAACCTATATTTTATTTGATGGCTTTAAAAAAATTAAAACATTATTTAAAAAATAAATGTTCCTTAAGATTGCTTTAGGACCATGCTTATAGCACTTTTATCCTTTGGTCTATGAGGTGTTTTTTTGTACCAAGATCTGTACTTTCTATCGGTACCTTTTTTTTGCATATATGGCAGTTTTTGATCGCTTTTTATTACAATTTTTCTGAATTTGATGAGACCAAAAATGCGCACTTTTGCACTTTGGAATTCTTTTTTTGCATATACGCCATTTACCATGGGAGATCAGGAATTTAATAAATTAATAGTTCGAGTGATTATGCATGCAGCAATACCAAATGTTTTTCTTTGTGTTTTTTTTATAAAATGGGGAAAGGGGGGTGATTCAGGCTTATTTTTACGTGAGGGGATTTTTTATTAATAATTTTTTTTATTTTTTTGCAGCCGAAAACAATAGATTGCCGGGGCGGGATCAGCACCATTATGACGCAGACCCCAGGCCGGCTCAGATGCGGGGATCCACCAGGTATGGGGAGAAATAGCCTTTTAAATGCACCTGTCACCTTTGACAGCTGCATTTAAATAGCAAATTAGCTGGCATGGCAATCTGACCATGCCCGCTAATTGCCACTGTCCCGGGCTGCAGATAGCTGCACGGGGCTGCATTTACGCCCTGTATCCTTAAGGGCTTAAAAGTTAAGTTGAGGCCCTTGAGGTGGCCCTCCAAAAATTAGCTTGAGGCACTTGAGGGGAGCCTTTTAAAGCACAGTTAGAGGTGTGGGGATTAGTTTAGATGGCAATAGAAAAGTCTCTGTCCATATGCAGTTTACCCAAAGAGCAGCCTTTTTATTTTATAAGGCAATTGAAAACCCAGCCTGGAATTCGTGGGAGCAGTCATCCCATCCAGCTCTAAGACTGCTCTAGTGAAAAACCGTCCCGGATTAGCTGTGCAAACAGCCATATTATATTTCTTTTTTAAATGTCAGTAACCTAGGGTTACTGACAAAAGCTACCGGTTTACTTTACCGAGGCCAGGCACCTCAATGACACATTTTTGTCATATATTATGATACCTTGTACCTTCTCACAAGGCCCTTGAGGTGAGCCTTTTAAAAGCAGAGTTAGGGGCCCTTGAGATGAGTCCTCCAAAAATTTATTTTGTGGCCCTAGAGGTGAGCCTTTTAAAAGCAGAGTTTGAATCCTTGAGGTTAGCCCTAAAAAAATTGTATGGAAGGCCCTTGAGTTTAGCCCTCTAAAAAATTATATGGAGGCCCTTGAGGTGAGCCCTCGAAAAAATTGTATAGATGGCCATTGAGGTAAGCCCGCTAAAAAATTATTAGGAGGCCCTTGAGGTAAGCCCCTAAAAAAAATATGAGCATGGCCCTTCAGGTAAGCCCTTTAAAACATTATATGGAGGCCCTTGAGGTCAGCCTCAAAAAATTATGAGCATGGCCCTTCAGGTGAGCCTTAATGCATTTTTAAATGGCCCATTTCTGGAGCAGACACATGGCTTTTCAGTTTTGGCTGCTTTTCACCAGTGGAGAAGCAAAGTCTGGGTCAATCTAGTGGCTGTTAATTTTTTGGAGCATCAGCCGGTCAACATCCAGTATCGTTTGAACTCAATTTTGTGGACAATGCAGTTGTCTGGGGAAAATCAGCCCAAAATAAAGTCAGCCATGTTTGCCAGGCTCTGAATAGGCATGACTTTGCTGCCACCACCGGAAGGATCACTCTCCATTTCCTTTTCTTCCTCCTCCACCTCTTCTTCGCCCCATCTCAACTGAACCAATGGGATGCACTCAACTTCAATGCTACCCTTACAAGTATAGGCGCCAGCCTCTTCCATGTCCTTGTCCTCTTCCTCCTGCAATTACTGCTGGGAACCTGACATGAGTGTGGTCTGACTGTCTATGTCTCCTCCTATCCCAAGCGCTCTCTCTTAAGGAGATGAGGAATTTTTTCAGGATGCATGGAGGTGGAATGGTTACGCTGACCATGGTGTTGTCACAGCTGACCCTCTTGCTGGACTCTTCAAATATGCGTAAGATTTCACATATGTCTGCCTTCCAAGGCCACTCATGGTTGGCATAATAACGGAGCAGATTTGGAGGAAGACGTGGGTTTTGGAGTTGGTATTACATCAATACTCTCGTATATACAAAAATGACAACATATAGAACGCTGAATTCCACCACATGCTGACGTCACACAGCAGCCGGTGAGATGGTAAATGTATGCTCTGCTGCAGTTTTTGAAGGTTAGCACTGGCTATAGTGCACTTAAGAAAGTGGGCGTCCAAGTGCCAAACTTTCACCAGTAGCTTGGGGAGATTGGGGTAATTTTTTTGAAAGCGTTGTACCACCAAATTAAACATCAGTGCCAGGCATGGTACGTGTGGGAGTTTGCCAAGCTCCAGAGCTGCTACCAGGTTATGGGCATTATCGCACACGATGCCTGGTCCTAGCTGCAGCGGTGACAGCCACATTTCCATCTGCTGCAATATGGCGTCCATCACCTCTAGGGAACTGTGCTTCTTATTGCCCAAGCTTATGAGCTTGAACATGGCCTGCTGATATTTTCCCAAGCCAGTGCTGTAGCGTTTCCAGCTAGCGTCTGAGGGCAATTTATGGTGGACAAGAAGAAGGAGGGGTTGTCAGTACCCATGCCGGCAATCTTGGGTAGGGGTAGAAGGTAGTCCGTCCCTGCTTCCTCAACATTCACCCAGTGTGCCATCAGTGAGATGTAGCCTCCGTGGCCACAAACGTATTGTCAGGATATATAGGACCAGCAAGACAAAGGACAGGTGCAGCCCTAATACTGGCACCCACCCCGCTGCATCTGCCTACTTGCCACAGCAGTCCTAGCAACAGTTGACAACTTGTCGGCGGTCCCTACCCTATATAGTGTGAACACAAAACAACAGACAGGACAAACGCAACACAATACAGAAAGGTCAGAGGTCCAAGTCAGCAACAGGAGGGCTGCGCAGTACAAAACGTAATCCAGGAGAATAGTCAAGTCCAAAAGCCAAAGTTCAGGTAACCAAAAATACAATGCAGGGAAAACCGCTAGATCAAGGAATACTATGAAATAGGCTCTATCTCAGGCAAGGAACATGAGACAAGTGAGGATACTTATGCACCCTCTAGTCTCAGCCCCTGACATGATAGGGCTAAGGCTCCAGGTCCTGCCCAGATACAGACAGCTAACTGGTAAGTCAGCTGTCAGTCAATAATCAGTAAACACTCAAAACACCTATGCTGATCAGCCAGAGAGTGAAAAACTGGGCTCTGCTACCACATGGAATAACAGAGCAGAGCAAAACCTGAGAAGCAGTCTGTCTGCTATGGACGCCGAGCCAAAGGCATAGCCCGAGTCCTAACAGAACCCCCCCCCCCTCTGAGGAGGGACCTCTGGACCCTCACGAGGACCTCCAGGCTTGGTAGGATATGACAAGTGGAATCTCCTAACCAAGCTGGGAGCGTGGAGGTCTCGAGTGGTCACCAAAGTACGTTCTTCTGGGCCGTAACCCCTCCAGTGTACTAGATACTGTAAGGAGTTACAAACTCTTCTGGAGTCCAGGATTTGCTCCACCTCGAATTCCAACTCTCCCTGTACAACCACTGGAGGAGGTGGAGGACAAGAGACCGCTGGAGGAATATACCTCTTGAGCAGACTCTTATGGAACACAGGGTGAATTTTAAGAGAACGAGGCAATTGTAATCTAAAGGAAACAGAATTTATTACCTCAGTGATGGAAAAGGGTCCTAGAAAACGATGAGTGAGCTTAGCGGAGGGTACTCGGAGACGTAGGTTCTTTGTGGATAACCAGACTTTATCACCCACTACGTAGTCAGTGCCAGGGCTACGTTTATGGTTGGCGTATTTTACTTGTTTCTGTAGAGCATTTCGCAGAGTCACCAGACTCTGTGCCCAAACTGTGCACAGTTGTTTTGTTAGCTCACTAACTGATGAAAATTGTACTTCTTGGTTAGGTACAGCAGAGAACTTAGGATGATAACCGTAATTGCAGAAAAAGGGGGACAGTTGTGTTGAAGCATTAACATGATTATTGAGGACGAATTCTGCCATTCGTAGGAATTCAGACCATCTCTCCTGGTTGTCAGCAACTTAGCACCTTAAATACTGCTCTAGAGACTGATTTAAATGTTCGGTTTGCCCGTTGGTTTCGGGATGAAAAGCAGAGGAGAAAGACAACGAGGTACCCAATTGGCTGCAGAACGCCCTCCAGAACTTTGACACAAACTGAACCCCTCTGTCCGACACAATATTCGTGGGTATGCCATGTAGGCGAAGGACATGTCGAATAAACAAACTTGCAAGGGTTTTAGCGTTGGGCAGTTTTTTCAACGCTACCAGATGGCACATCTTGATAAACCTGTCCACAATTACCCAGACCACAGTCTTCCCCTGGGAGGAGGGAAGGTGGGTAATAAAATCCATGGACACGTAAGACCAGGGTCTGCTAGGCAGAGGGAGAGGTTGGAGAAGATCCTCTGGCAATGATCTAGGGGTCTTGGCCCGAGCACAGGTCTCACATGCTTTTACAAATTCCTGCACATATTTGTTCCAGGAAGGCCACCAACATGAACGAGACAACAAATAAGAGGTACCTGATATACCAGGGTGACCAGCCAAGGCAGTGGAGTGAATTTCATCTAATACTTTTAACTAGGGATGGTCCGAACCGAGTTCGGTTCGGGTTCGTACGAACCCGAACCCTCGGTAATGATTCCTGCTGTCTGCCCGCTCCGCGAAGCGGGCGGAACCAGCGGGAGGACCGCCTGGAAAACTGGGACATAGCCATAGGCTGTATCCCAGTTTTCCAGGCGTTCCTCCCTGCTGCCGAGCGTTCGGGTTCATATAAACCCGAACCTCGGCAGGTTCGGACCATCCCTACTTTTAACCTAAGATGCAGCGGTAAAAACTGTTTTTCAGGAGGTAAATTCGCAGGCGCAGTATTTTGAGATCTCAAAATTAAAGACTTTAAGTCCACGGACATACTAGCTACTACCACGCCTGGTGGCAGAATACTTTCGGGTTCTAGCTCTGGTACTTCATTGACACCAAAGCTTCTGGACAAGGCATCGGCTTTTACATTCTTAGCCCCTGGGCAGTAGGTAACAATAAAATTAAACCTAGTAAAAAACAATGCCCAACGTGCTTGACGAGGGTTTAGCCTTGTTGCCTTGTCCAAATACAAAAGGATTTAGGATCCGTCAGAACCGTACCCTGATGTCTTGCTCCCTCCAGAAAGTGTCTCCACTCCTCGAAAACCCACTTTATGGCCAGCAGCTTCCGGTTCCCAATATCATAATAAACCTCGGAGGTGGAGAACTTTCTGGAGAAATATGCCACTGGTCTTAAATTGGTATAGGGTTCTTTCTCTTGAGACAACACTGCCCCAACACCAGCCTCAGAAGCATCAACCTCTACTACAAATGGAGACTCTAGATCTGGGTGCACCAATACAGAAGCGCAAGAAAAGCTTTTTTTTTTAACTGTACAAAGGCCTGTTCGGCTTCTGGCCACCAAGAGGTTGGGTCTACCCCCTTTTTAGTCGACCCAGTCAGAAGCTTAACAACAAGGGAGAAATTCTTAATAAATTTCCTATAAAAATTGGCAAAACCCAAAAATCTTTGGTCTTTTTTTTGAGTTATGGGTTTAACCCATTCAAGCACGGCTGAAACCTTTTTGGGGTCCATCTGCACTGAATTGGGAGTCATAATGTACCCAAGAAACCCAACCTCTTTGACGCCAAACAAGCATTTAGAAAATTTAGCACAGAGAGAATTTTTTTGTAACCTGGACAACACCTCACGTACATGTTTTTGATGAGACTCCCAGTCCGGGGAGAAAATGAGGATGTCGTCCAGGTAAATAACCACATATCAGCCAAACAGATCATGAAAAATATAATTTATGAACCGCTGGAAGACGGCAGGAGCATTGCTTAGACCGAAGGGCATTACCAAATACTCAAAATGCCCTTCTGGAGTATTGAACACCATTTTCCACTCGTCCCCCTCTCTAATCCGGATCAGATTGTAGGCGCCCTGAAGGTCAATTTTAGAGAACCATTGGGCACCTACTACCTGGTTGAGAAGATCCGGGATTAAAGGAAGTGGATGCTGGTCCTTGATTGTGATTTTGTTAAGTTCACGGTAGTCTATACAGGGTCGTAGACCACCATCTTTTTTTCAACAAAAAAGAATCCAGCACCCATAGGAGATACAGACGGACGAATGTGACCCTTTTTTAAACTTTCCTGTAAGTACAAGCGCATCGATTCTTGCTCTGGTGCGAAAGGTTAAAAATGCGGTCTTTAGGAAACCTTGCCCCAGGTACGAGATCGATGGCACAGTCATACAGGCGATGGGGAGGCAGGGCGTCAGCAATTGCCTCATCAAAGACGTCACTGAAATCAGAAATGTATCCAGGCAAGGTAACACCATCATTAACTAGACAAACAGGCGGATCCACTGGACTTAAGTGAGAACCACAAGAACTGCCCCACTTAATGAGTTCAGTGGTTCTCCAGTTGAACACTGGATTATGAAGGCGCAACCAGGGCAACCCCAGAATGAGGTCTGACGCCAACCCATCCATAACAAAAAAAGACATAATTTCATGATGCAGACATCCTACCCTCAAGGTAATATCGGATGTGTGGAACTTAATCCTTCCTTCTCAGCTCCAGTCAGCTCCAGAAACAAGAAATGGAGAATATAACGGGATTAACTCGAGACCTAGAGACACAGCAACAGAAGCTAGTATAAAAATTAATGCGGAACCGGAATCAACCATAGCGCTTCCTGAAAAAGAATTGTCACAACAAAACAAGGTAATAGGTAACAAAAATCTATCAACTGATTGCAGAGGTACCTGGGTGCCTAAATGACCCTCCGGACAATCACTCAGGCACTGGCGTTTCCCCCGACTGCTGGTTAGGCTTCGAGGGACAATCCCTGATGAAGTGGCCAGGTTCCCACAATATAGGCACAGGGATTTTTCCAAACGGATCTTCCGGCGGGCAGCGGCCGAGGTGGACCACAACATCAAAGGCTCCTCATCTGGCAAAGGTGGAGGAGAAGACACAGGAGTCCTGGGAAGGATCAGGGAAGGCCTGGCTAACTGACTTTGGCGTGGTACCACAGTCGTCACCCCCTGATTTTCCCGCCGTCTCTCTCTCAGACGTCTGTCTATGGAAATTGCAAGTGTCATTGGGTCACTAAGTGAGTCGGGGGTAGGGTGACTAACCATGACATCCTTTATCGCTTCTGACAACCCCTGGCGATAAAGGGTCTTAAGTGGAGCATCAGACCATCCAGTCACCGCACTCCATTGTCTAAATTCAGAGTAGTCCTCTGCTGTGCGGCGACCTTGCTGAATAGACAACAAATGGGTTTCAGCAAGGGCGGCACGGTTGTGATCATCATAAATTTGTCCTAGGGACAAAAAGAAATTCTGGACTGAACTCCATTCAGGGGCTCCAGGAGGTAGGGAGAGAGCCCAATCCTGAGGGGTCCCCTGGAGGAGAGATACAATCATAGCAACCCTCTCTGCGTCCCCAGAGAATGGGTTGAATCTAAAGTACAAATTACAGGACTCCCTGAAAGACCTGAATTTGTCGGGGTTCCTGTCAAATCTGTCGGGCATAAGCATCTTAGGATGGGAGGTCAGAACAGGAACTGTCACAGGGACTGGTGTTGTAGTTGACTGAGTCGCTGTCTGGGTCAGGTTGTCAACACGCTGTGACAGCTGCGCCATGGCGCCCACCATGCCCTCCATCCGTGTCACAATATTGTCAAAAAGGCAGGGACAGCACACCTGGCAAAGTAGTGGCGGCTAGGGACGGAATAGCATGGTTCAGCCAGAGCCTCTCGCTTGTGTGAACTGACGGGGCTTCCTACGGCGCCGCACGGGATCCCGGCCGGAGCGTATATGATGTGTATACGCTCCAGCCGGGATCCCACAGAAGATAAGGCTATGTCCACACCGCACAAAGTACGGCCGTTGTTGCCATAGTGTGAACATAGCCTCAATTTACATTTTTTATCGTGCAGGAATAATATTGGTATATTTTGCTGGATCGGACAATTACGCATGCACAATATTAAATATGTTTATTTTTACATGTTTTACTTCTAAAATGGGAAAATGGGTGATTAAAACTTTCATTGAGACAGAGGCTATATGATAGTCCCCCTATGGGACTACTATATGCAGTCATTAGATTGTGAAAATGCATTTGATGAGAAACTTAAAATTATGACAATTGCCTGTTGTGTTATGCCTAGCATTGGCCTGTGGTGCAAAGCAGGACTTAGGGGTTCAAATAATTAGATACAGTAACACCAAAGTTATGCGCCATCTCTTAGGCCCTGCACTAGGCATGAAAGAGTGTATCAGTTTTAAAGGTGCAATTTACCCTGCTTACCCAATCTGTGTCTGCAACGGTATCACACACCAGTCACTGACTGGCTGAGCGGGGAATCCTTCAGCCAGGTCTTGATTAGAGATGATCGAACATCGGGAATTGTCAGGTTTGATGAAACTCGAACCTTCTCGAATCTTCATAATTTGATTCCTGATGCCTTCCCATACAATGTGGAAGGTGGAGCCAGCCTGAGTACTGCCTGGAAAACAGAAATACAGCCTATTATCTAGGCTGTATCCCTGTTTTCCAGGCGGTACCTGGGCTGGCTCCACCTTCCACATTGTATGGGAAGGCATCAGGAATCAAATCCCACGATCGGGAAGGCATCGGGAATCAAATTACGTAGGTTTGAGAAGGTTTGAGTTCGATCGAACCTGAAAATTCCCTATCTTCAATCATCTCTAGTCATGATGTAGGAGCAGGGGGAGACATGTCGGTTTTTGCTCGCCTGTTTTCTATAAAGAACACTTTCATTCACATCTTGCAATTCGCAAACTGTAGTGATTCCTCTATTACTGATACAGTATATACTCACATATATATGCTTTATATTTTGGCAGATGCTACTAATATTATGCATTGAAACCAATTCACCATTTTCACAGTTATCTTTCTTCATTCATTATTTATCCATAAATCATGATTCTGTTAAAACATTGTAAAAAAAAAAAACTACTAAGTCATTAAGTACTGTAAATTCTATTAATTCGAGAAATTTTTTTAAAAAAATATGCCAAAATGTGAATTTAAAATCTCTCCTACCTCTTATTCAAACTTCCATTTGTTAGTTTAAACAAAATGGGAAATCAAATATATTTCCATAAATCATTTGGATCACTTTTAAAAGTTTTATTTTTCTCATCTTGTGTGCTATGATACCTGTAGAATAATAGACAAAGGGACTAACTGTGGCCCTGCATGTCTCGCGGATTAAGCTGTGAGTGGTCATTGTGTTTAGTTTAATAGATCTGCTGATATATGTAATCCTGACCTTAAAGCACATATTACAGAAGAAAAGAGGACTCTGAGAAACAAGTTGACCTTGCTACCTTTTGTTGCAGTCTTGGAGTGCAAACTTGTTTTAATTAGCAGTCAGCAAGCGGACTGTAACTTCACTGAAGGAGCATTGAAGAATCACTGCCTATTAACAACCCAGCGGTAAGTAAGGCAGCACAAATACTTATAACCAAATAGTGTGCATTTCAGAAGTGCAGAGGATTAGCTATTGGGCACACAGCACAGTGGAGGAAATTGCTTTATTCCCAGTACTGCTGAGTACCAGGAGGCAATCACTGTGCCTCTAGCCCATTAACAGCATTCAGAGTGTTGCTTCCCATAGAAGGGGTTATTGGCTAACCACTGGGTGACCAATTAAATGCTATGAATAAGTCCCAAACCAAACAGCATGGAGCCTGTTTGTGGCACAGTGGTATCATTACTAAAGTGAAAAACTTGATGAGAAAGGAACATATTTAATTATAGAACTATACAAATGGCTAATTAGGACCATAAAGTGAAATCAATGACTTTCTAGTGAATTTCTGAATGTTACTTATAACTGCTCAGATTCTTTGGAGACCATGAAAGTGATCTAGTAGAGTAAAATACAACAGCAATGGTATCAGATCATCATTAAATTAGAAAAAAAAGCCCTTATTTGACCTGGTTGCTCAGGTAGCATAGGTTCTAAAGACACTTCCTGATTCATTTCACTGCAAGGGTTTCTGTACTTCAAACCCCTGGTCTCTCATGAGTTCTGCCTGAGTGCACAATAATAATTCTTAGGGGTCGGAATGTAACAAAATGATCTGCTATACTGAATGCCTATCACTTCTAAGCACTTAGCTTTCTCTGAATCATTTACTTCTGCAGTAACATGCATACATGAGTCTGCATGAGTCTGTACAATTTACATTGCTAAACAAATATCAACCTCATCTCGCAAATTAATCTTGATACCTGCTGAAATCTATTGTATGGAACAGCTTAATCTGTATGCATTACAGAATTAGAATAATGTACTTGAGCTAAATCTCAATAATTAGATAACATGTAGGCAATGCTTAATTACTTTTAATGGCCTTTTTTGTAGTAGTACCATACATGGAACAGACTTTCATATGTTTTAGTATCCTTACATTTCATGTTTTTTTTTTTTTTGCAATAAACTTTTTCTGTCTATTGTCCATCTTTCTAACATTTTTATTTTGTCTATCTAATAAGAGTTCAATAACACTCTAGGCTGAAGTGATTTTTAAGATATTTGCAAAAGACTGCATTTATGCGTTCCTTTTTTTTTTTGTGGACATATTGTCCACAATTTTTAGTCTGCGATTTACACCTTAATGCATCCTTAATGCATCCTGAAAATACATCATTAATGCATCTATAATTTGTCCCTATCATATTATTTTTGGATCCAGAAAAGTGGAAAGTTATTTATTGAAAAAAGGTGAAATGGTCACCATATTTTGCAGACATTACAATGTAACATCCGCAAATAACGCATGATCCCAGAAACTTCTATTGGTGTGTACGTGCGGCACAGATCACAGCCAAATTCAGGTTTCATAAAATTTCGGACATGTGAATTGGGCTTGGGATTTGCAAATAATTTTTTATGGCCATCTGCAATCCGCAAAAATGTGTTTGTTAGGTACCTGTATTCGTCTGTATTTTTTGCGATTTGTAAAAAGTGGGAAGGTGAATGTAAAAAAGTGGGAATTGTCAAAATTTTGTCATTAGCTTTCCCAACCCCTAAAAAAGGTCACATGTCTGTTTAGCAGCTTCCACTCGTTGTGAGATAGTAGTGCTGGATTCCTCTGCTCATATCGTGGTGGTTTCTGAGTTTTCTCACTGCAAAGATGGCTGATCCTTTTGATTATGTGTTCTTGTAATGGCTTGTCTATTGATGCTTTGGACAGCAAGCTATGCTGGAAGAAGAACTGGAAAAAAAAGAGGAGGAAATTTTGGGTTCACTTCATTGTCTCTTTGCAGCCTAAAAAGGGCATTTTCATCAATTGTACTGTAACCTACGGCAGCACCCTAGCAAGTTCCACAACTATTGATGCATGTCTATTGCCACCTTTGACTGTCCGTTGGAGCTGTGTTTAGGACTCACGTTCAAGGGCACAGTCATTTGTTTACATTTGCTTTTGGCCACTTTTTGCTTGCTACATCTGCAATACTGTTTAATGCCATGTTGCATTAATAATTTATGTTTTCTTTTCTGTTTTCATTTTGCCGTGGCACTGTCCCTTCTCAGTGACAACCTACTCAGCCAATTACTGACTGACTGAGAAAAGACAGTGCCACGATCAGTGAATGGCTGAGTGAGCTGTCACTCTTGTGTCTCCAGAGTGACAGCTTGCTCAGTCAATCACTGGCCACAGCACTGTCTCTCAGTTAGTGATTGCCTGAGGAGGCTGGAGGTGGCTGAAGACATGGAAGAGGACACAGGTAAAATTGGAGAATATCACAAGCCTAATTTTTTGAAGATTTGTTAATCTCTACTGAAACCTTCTCAGTTGCGAGTCTGAAAACATGAGATTAGCCAGATATCCCTCTCTCCAGAGAAAGAAGCCTGTTGCCAAAGGGTGCCTCCCAGTGGGGTGAACACCAAACAACCCTGATACATAGCCCCTTAGATCTTCTCTCTTTTGTGAGCATTGGGACCCAAAAAGGGAAACACCAGGGTGGCCCCTATAAGTCAAAGTCTAACTCTGTTGCAAGTGTAGCGACATAAGACAAGGGTAACCAAGGCCAGGCATCCATCCACAGACAGCTGTTTCAGAGTATTTGAGGGTATCCCTTGTCAGTGTGGAGCAGGATTCTGGCTATTATAGGCAATGAAAAATAGACAAAACACAACAATCACTGAACTCCGGGAGAACAGTAAAAAAATAAATAAAAATCCAATGGAGTACTCATTTAGGCTGGGTTCACTCTACGTATATTTCAGTCAGTATTGTGGTCCTCATATTGCAACCAAAACCAGGAGTGGATTAAAAACACAGAACGGCTCTGTTCACACAATGTTGAAATTGAGTGGATGGCCGCCATTTAATGGCAAATATTTGCTGTTATTTTAAAACAACGGCTGTTATATTGAAATCATGGCAGTTATTAACTGTTATATGGCGGCCATCCTCTCAATTTCAACATTGTGTGGACAGAGCCTTTCTGTGTTTTTAATCCACTCCTGGTTTTGGTTGCAATATGAGGACCACAATACTGACTGAAATATACGTAGTGTGAACCCAGCCTCAAGAGTCTCCACTCATTGCCTTCTACAAAATTATTAGTATATCTATACTGCATAGATCTGAATGAGAGATCAGTGTAGTCCCAGAGGGACTTCTAGTAAGTGTGTAAAAAAAATTATATATTTTTTATTAATAAAGAATCCCCTCCCCTAATAAAAGTTTAAACCACCCCCCCTTTTCCCATTTTATAAATGAAAATAAATAGACATATTTGATATTGCCACGTGCATATTTGCCTGAACTATTAAATTATCACATTCCTGATCTCGCATGGTAAACGGTACAAGCGCAAAAAAATTCCATAATTCAAAATTGTTCATTTTTGGTCGCATCGAATCCAGAAAAATCGTAATAAAAAGTGATCAAAAAGTTGCATATACGCAAACAAGGTAGATAGAAAGTACAAATTATGGCACAAAAAATGATACCACATACAGCTCCATAGACCAAAAAATAAAAGCGTTATAAGTATGGCAATAGTAATAGAGCTATTTTAAGGAACATTTATTTTATTTCAGCGCCTTACATGATTGTGCCAGATGAAGCTTTTTTGTCGTTATTACCTTTTTTTATTTTATCTTTTTAAAGAAAGAAAAATTGGTACCATGGACACAAATATCAACAAAAATCTAAAGTGTAATTATAAAATATTTTGACCATTAAGTTTCAGTTAGCTTAGGCCATGTTAATATTTTTTGCAATAAACAATAATAAGCTAAATTGAACAGTTTTTTAATACATGTAGCTGAATGTCCTCTCAGCCCTGTGTCTGCCTTTGTGTTACTTGTCCATTCCTGCTTGCCACGGCGCCCTGGAAATCCATACTGTGGCTGAGCTTGGGATGGATTTCAGACATCACATAGTTATAAGTACTGTAGGGCAGGGCTGTTTTGGCTAGCGGGCGCTGATAAAAACAACCTAAGTGTATGAAATAGTTTATGCATTAGTTATAAATTTTATTCCTAAAGGACTCTGGTGGGCCCTGCCATGTCAGGGAGGCAACAGGTCTCAGGTACACTGTACTCACAGACCCCCAGCTTCGCACTCCTTCAGGTCTCAGGCAGAGTCTGACTTGGGGTCCTTGTGTCTGCAGTCCCTGGGCCTGCTATGCCTGCCTAGATCTGGGCTCGGCAGTGACCTGTGCAGGGCCCCACCCCCCAGCATGGAGCTGATAACACTACCAGCGCTGTATCATCACTGAGCAGAGGAAGTAGTGGATGAAGCTGAAGAGTTTGCTGTCAGTGCAAGACAGGCTGAAGCTGCCAGAGCAGGCTGTCAGCAGAGGTGGGTGTGAAATGGCCTCAATATTACTGATTAATGCTTGTTCACATTCAAGCATGTCATGAGGGGACAGAAGCTCCCGGGTTCATCAAGACTGGGGGCCCCATGACAGAAGCCCCCATTCCCGGCAAATTAATGTCATGTCCCGATAAGCCCCTCCCTCTGAGCCTGCCTACTCTATCACTGCCAGAGTACATAGGGCAAAGGGGCTGTACATCATCTCTACCAGTTAGAAGTCACCCAGCTTACCCAGCACCCTGTAGTCAGTATGTGAGAGGTCACCCAGCTTTCCTATCACCCTATAGTCAGTATATGAGAGGTAACCCAGCTTTCCCAGCACCCTATACTTAGTATAATAAAGGTCACCCAGTATCTTGTACTCCTATAATCATTGTGCTGCCCAATTTGGCTTAGATAGATAGACCCAGTAGGAAATATATAACCACCAGTTCATGATATCTTGTATTGCACACACATATGTACCATCTTAACATGAGAAAACAACCAGCTACCACCTTTAACTGACTAAAGGTTTATTACCTACAGTATATTACCATTATGTGTACATAGAGATAGTCTGATTAAAGGGGCTTTTCATGGTTAAAAAATAGTTGCTTTCTTCCAAAACCGATAATATGTGGTATTACAATTTGGTTCCAATCTCTTCTGTGGAACTGAGCTGCAATACCCCACACAAACTGAGGACAGGGGTGGTGCTGTTTCTGGAACTAAGAAGCTATGGTTTTCTAATCTTGGATGACCCCCTTTAATTTTTATGTGAGTCTGTGTGTGAAATGTAGAAAGTCTTTTACACTGCTCTCAATCCTTATTCACTATGATGTAAAAGAAAAGAATAAGAGTACCTAACTGTATGGATATGGCGGCGGTCTCCACAAGTCGAGTATACAAACAAGAAAAACAGGAGAAATAACTATTGTGGTAGACCTAATTGATGCAAAAAAGGGACTTTATTAATATAAGCATAAAGTGCAATGAAGTGATATATATAATTAGTCCAAATTTGTGCAGTAGAAGTACAAAAAGATTATAATAGGCTAGGGTACTGTCGGGGAGGTAGCCCTGTTATTCCCTACCTAACGTATATTGAGGACCTCTGGGTCAGACGTCCCTTAGACAGGCGGTATCTGGCCCTATACTAGACAGTCGTGGAGTCAAGGTACAGACTGTCTGAAGATGTGTGATGTATGTGTGATCAGAAGATCAGAATGGTTCCTTCTGGTAAGTATACAGCAGAGAGTCACATATGAGGTGATGTGCCTCAAGTGAGTATATTTATTTCTACAATGCAAGATAACTGAGATCCTTCACAGGTTTCCACTTCCGACGCGTTTCCCCTATGTGGTGTGCATAGGTTCATCAGGGAATGATGTGGAGATGCTGTCAATATTGTTCTCAGTAAGGAGATCTCTAGACAGATGCCATGTTTATATGGGTGGAGGAATGATGATAACCATATTAGGAGGTCCTGATATGAGCTAGTAGTGATATTGCTTGTAGCCCATTAGTCAGGTCCAGGATAGGTACAACAGATATCTTGGTTAGTAGTTTGTAGTAGAAATTAGTAGTTCTGCAGTTAGTGGTTAGGTACAAGTGGTCCAGGTATCTGCCATATAATCGATAAAAATGATGCATGTGTTGGATGCCTGGAAATTACTAGTGTATATCACTGATAGATGATAAACTGATAAACATGCATAAGAAGAGACCAGGGAAGAGATGTCTCCTGGTCAGGAAGATGGTGGGGAGCTCGGCAGAGTTAGATGTCTTGTGATGTTCCCCTTGTCCAGGCACGTGCAATCCACGTCTTACGTGGATTGCACGTGCCTGGACAAGGGGAACATCACAAGACATCAAACTCTGCTGAGACGTGGACCTGATATGTGAATCTCTGCCGTATACTTACCAGACGGAGCCATTCTGATCCTCTTATCACACATACAGTACATCACACATCTTCATACAGTCTGCACCTTGACTCCACGACTGTCTAGTATAGGGCCAGATACTGCCTGTCTAAGGGACGCCTGACCCAGCGGTCCTCGATATACGTTAGGTAGGGAATAACAGGGCTACCTCCCCGACAGTACTCTAGCCTATTATAATCTTTTTGTACTTTTACTGCACAAATTTGGACTAATTATATATATATCACTTCATTGCACTTTATGCTTATATTAATAAAGTTGCTTTTTTGCATCAATTAGGTCTACCACAATAGTCATTTCTACTGTTTTTTCTTATTCACTATGAGTAATGGAGCAGAATATTCCCTTTATTTTTTGAAAAGCATTGTTGTTTGATGAGGCTCTATATGGGTAACATCATCGGTTGGGGCCCACTCAGACTCCTAGCTATGCCTCTGGGTCTGGTGTAAGGTTGTCCTGATCCCACCGTCATACTGCTACCTCTACATGTGTGCAGCCTATATTCTCAGCTATCACTATGAAGCCATCTTTGTAGTGATATATACACATCCCTGCTTTACTTGTAGAATTCTATCTGTCATAGTGACTGACTATATCAGTGTTCCTACATTTCCCATCATGTCCTGCCATATGAAGGCTATCAGGGCATGCTGGGAGCTGTAGGTTGTCCCAGTTAGTTGTATCATCACAGATCACCCATCTTCCATCAACTGAGACCCCACCAGCAACCCATTGATTCGAAGTAGAGATAGTGGTGTTCACTGAGGGAGAGGAGAGGCCACACCCACTTTCTGTCAGCCAGGAGAAAAATGTATTTCTTTTTTAAGTCAAATAACTAGGGATATCTCAACAAGTTCACAAGTTATCCACACAAGTTAGGGCTCTTTATAAAGGGTATGTGGGCTTTTTATTTGAGTAATTTCATTTTTTGCTGACCTAAATTATAGTTGAGCTTTAAATGCATGTTGAAAGAAGATTATGCAGTCTTGGTATGTCACTTTGTTGGCTGGTTCTCACTGCTCAACCCAGCATAAAAGTAGGGTGTTTTAAAAACTTTAAATTGGTCTATGTTCCTGACCAGTGGGGTGCGGTCAGGATGGGTGATGAAGGAGGAAAGCACCTCTAAAAGTGCTGCATTAAAAAGACTCTATGTGCGTAATACACATGAAGGTTTTTGTCCACCCACAGGGACCTAAGCAATTATTCTACCTGAGAACTAACTGTATTTCTAAATTACTATTATTCCAGTAAGTGGTGCTTAGTTCCTGGATGCATCACTGAGCTTAAGGTCATTTTTTTCTTTTTAATTGTTTTTAAAGCAAATTATAAATGTGTGAATGGCCCTATAGAAACCTATGGTGCCATCATTTTTCTGTAATTTCGAATCCACAACTACGGAAAAAGAATATGGGTTTGTGAATGAGGCCTTGGACGTAGACATAGAAAAGGTTTTTCAATGAAAATATTTTTTAAAGCCACAGACTATTACTGTAGGACTAGTATGTGACCAAAGCTACTGAATAAAATAGGACCAAGATTACTTTAAATGTTATAATAATTTTTAAAGGGAACCAGTCAGCTAAAAAAACAAAACAAAAAAAAAAAAAAAAAACTTATTACAGCCTAGGACAAACACAATAAAGTTATAGATAATCTCATTTTATTGGCATATATTTATTTAAAATGCTAAAATCCCCCAAAAAAGAAGTCTGTATCAGTGGGGGGTCTAAGTGCCAAGACCAATGTCTCCCAATTGCTAGAATAAAAAAGCAGAAGAGCTCATCAGAGCGTTTTATCTCCACTCTAAACAGCTACTGCAATCTGTGTCTATGGGACTTTCGGTATACACGACAAAGGTTTCATAGACGTTTGTTAATACTATGTATACTGCTTGTTATAACAGTTTAGAATAGAGATGGAAGTACACAGTGTGGGGGCTGCTGAGAGCTTTTGCCCCTGGATTCTAGCTATCTTTGGGGGTCCTAGCACTCGGACATCACCAATTCAAACTTCTGACATGACTCTATGTCTGGCCTTTCTACCCCTTCTTGCAATCATTTCCATAGTGTCTAAATCTGGGGATATTTTTAATTCCCCCCTCCAGTCTCATTGATGTTCCAACAGCCACCAGCTCCTCAGCACAAATTATCTTAATCTTGTACCCTGAAAAGGGCAGTTAGTAAAGTCTTTGGGTCTTCCTATCTTTCCCTGCCCGCAGTTTCAACCTCTCTCTACACTATCCAGCAGCAGAATGGTGGCAGGACACTTGACCAGCCTTACTATACACCAGGGTTACATGTCCTGCCTAACCAATCACAGCCATGCCCCTATGGGGCATGACTGGAAATGCCAGGGCAACGGTGAAGCATAGTTTGCAGATTGCTTGGCAGCCTTTCAACAAACTTTTTTGAAACAAACATGAAAATACACATGTTACTGTTTGTGTATCTGTGGGTTTGGGGGTAAACTAGAACTTTGTTTATGTTATGTTTTTATATGTTCAGCCCCATCCGCTCTGCCTCTCAGCCTCCGGGCAATGCAAGAGTTACTCTGCTCTCTGCAAGCTTGATTCCTGCAGCTGAGCTGTGTGGTGTTTCCCTTGACTGGCAGGTGTATTTACCAGTCAAGGTCTTTGTAGATCTGAACGTCGGTCCAATGGGGATCGGGACAGGGCTCCTGGTCCTCATAAGTATTCAGCATGGCCAGCAGCAAGTCGCTAGCTATTAGAGCAATCAAGGCAAAGCGTACTTCCTCTGTTATCTGCTGTGTGTTTTTCTGACCTTGGCCTGTTCCCTCACTATCCTGTTTGCTATTTCCACTGACCTATTGCCTGTTTTTGTTTACCTGTCTTGCCTGCTCATTTAGTATTTTTGCTGCCCGCTGTTACGGATCTTAATTGTTGACCTTGTATATATTCTGTTTGTTTATCGCTGTTCTATGTTTCACCATGTTGAGTATAGGGACTGTCATCATGGCTGTCCGCAGTCGCTTAGGACTGTCTAGGTAGGGATAGTGGGTGGGCTCGGCTTAACCCCTTAAGAACTGGGCTAATTTTCGTTTTTGCATTTTTGTTTTTTTCTCCTTGTGCTTAAAAGGCCATAGCACTTGCATTTTTACATCTACAGACCCACATGAGCCCTTACTTTTTGCGTCACTAATTGTACTTAGCAATGACAGGCTGAATTTTTCCATAAAATATACTGCAAAACCAGAAAAAAAATTATGTGTGTGGTGAAATTGGGAAAAAAAGAAACACAATTCTTTTTCTTTTGGGGGGGGGGCTTCGTTTTTATGTCGTGTGTCCTATGGAAAAACTGAATGTTATATATGTTCCTCAAGTCGCAACATGTATAACTTTTATTTTATTTGATGGCTTGTAAAAAATTCAAACCATTGTTAACAAATATATGTTCCTTAAAATTGCTCTATTCCCATACTTATAGCGCTTTTATCCTTTGATCTATGGGACTGTTTGATGTGTCATTTTTTGCGCTATTATTATTTTATTACAAATTTTCTCGATGCAATAAAAATGCAATTTTGCACGTTGGGATTTTTTTGCGCTTACGCTGTTTACTGTACAGAAATGGGACAAATTAATAGATCGAGCGATTACGCAACCGGCGATACCGGCGGTTTGTTTATTTATTTTTATTGATAAAATGGGAAAAGGGGGGTGATTCAAGCTTTTATTAGGGGAGGGGATTTTTTTTATTAATAAAAACACTTTATTTTATTTTTACTAACAGTAATATGAAGCCCCCTGGGGGACTTCTATATACACAGCACTAATCTCCCATTGAGATCAATGCTGTGTATATAATAGAGCAATGATCCATCAGATCGGTGCTCTATTATAATGGTCTGCAGCAGACCATCTGAATAGATTGCCGAGCTGGGATCAGCGTCATTCCGACGGTGAGCCCCGGCCGGCTCATTAGAACGGATCTCCCCTCCGCGATCACATCGTGGGGGGGAGATCCCCCACTAGACACCAGGGACAGGGGGCACATATACTCTTCAAATGCAGCTGTCAGTTTTGACAGCTGCATTTGAATAGTTAATTAGCCAGCCGCGGCGGCTTATACCTGCGGTCCCTGGCTGCACATAGCAATTGGGGACTGCGGGCTGCAGAGAGGACTCACGCCGGGAGCCCTCTCTGTTTACCCTTAATGGCCGAATGACGGGTATACCCGTCACACAACGTTAAGGGGTTAAGGTTCACTGTCCGTTTCTTGTCTAACTGCCCTTTGCTATACCTGCGCTGACTATATATATATATATATATATATATATATATATATATATATATATAAAACGTTCATCTTGTCATAACATGCTACATGGGCAAGAGTACAAGAATTAGTGGTAAGGCATGCAGACAAGGACGTGGGCCTAATGATATTGTGCGGCATATGGGTGATGTGGTTAGAATAGTTTCAGAATATTCATCCATAAATTGTTTTTAGCCCCTTGATATGTTTTTACAGACCACTCACAATGTTTCACTACTTCTTGAATCTATGGAGTACGTTTGCCAAATTGACATTTGTTGCACACACAACAAGAAACAAGAAGGGTCTCTGCTGATGGCACAAACCAAACGTGTTATATATGTGTATTTTTGTGTGTCCAAGGATTGTAACCCCTTACTGCCACAGCATGACCCTGCTCTGAATCGCACAGCTCCTGGCTAATTATTTAAATGCTGCTAGGAAACTGCCCCTAGAAAAGGCTTCCCTGGTGTCTAGTGGGTGGAATCCCCCCCCCTCCCCACACACACACATACACATACACATGGGATGCTACCTATCCCCTTCCCAGTTGTTACATATCTGCACCCCTGTTGTTTCCTATCCATATCCCTGTTGTTAACCAAATTGAACTTTATTTTACAGACCACTACCCCTTTCTCACAGCACAACCTGTAAACCACCATGTCTTGTCATCAGCTTTTTGCCAGAAAACGTGCATTTTCTGAGTTGTCTTTGTTTGCCCTGGACATGGTCGTCTGTACCAGCCGACTTACTTGTTGTGGGCCCCTGGGTGGCTGGGGCTGCTTGTCCACCACCTCTTCCTCCAGACTCTCATTGGCTGCACAATAGTTAAGCCATGTATGGGCTCGGAAAGTGAGTGCTGTTCTAGCAGACACAAGCTTTAAAACTATACCATTTTTCGAAATGCATGTTGAATAGCATTAGTTTAATATTTTTTTTTTAAAAAGACATTTTTTACCATTGTCCCTCCAAAAAAAGGATTAAAGGAAAAGTCTGGGCAGGGAGCATTTTTTTCAAAAGTGTAGGGAAGGATGTAAAATAACATGGTCTTACCTCCTTGGATTCTGGTGGGGTGACTAGGTGAGCAGGCCTGGAACGGTCCATCCCAGGTCCCCTCTTAAACCACAAAGTGGCATGGGAACGGGGGACCTGAGCAGCAGTATGGGGGCACCTGTACTGGAGTCAGGGAGGTAAGAGCATGCTATTCTTTTTATCCTGCCCCTTCCTGGAACTTTTGAAAAAAAGCTCCCTGCCCAGACTTCTCCTTTAGTAAAAGTTAATAAATAGGTAACGTGAATCACCACAATGGCAGCAATAAAAAGTAACAGTAAAAAGCATAAATAAATCTGTAGTTTACTCTTAGAGGGTGGCAATAAAAAAAAGAAAGAAAATTGCATGGTCCAAATTAGGCATGTGAATAATTTATGTTAATTTATACTAGATAGTCTAAAGATACAACACATTAAACAAATAAGTCACTGTGACAAACAGTATTTAAATGGGTAGTTGAGCAAAAAAAAACTTTCAAATTTGTAATTTATTTCTGTTAAAAAATCTCAAGTCTACCAGTGCTTATTAGCTGTTGTATGTCCTGCAGGAAGTGGCATTGTTTCAAGTCTAGACAGCAGGAGAGGTTTCTATGGGGATTTGCTACTGCTCTGTCATTGACATAGGTGGCAGCAGAGAGCACTGTGTCCAACTGGGAAGAATACACCACTTCCTGCAGGACATAAAGCAGCTTATTAGTACTGGAGGACTTAACATTTAAAAAAAATAAATTAATAGAAGTAAATTAAAAATCTCTGGCACCAGTTGATTTGAAAGAAAACATTTTCTGCTGAACTATCCCTTTACATTAAGATTACCCCATTGTGAATAATATGCATCTGTTTTTTCCGTTTCTAAGATCTCTTCCAAACATTTGCAGCATTGTATTTCTTCGTTACAAATAATGTTGAACTTTACACCAGATTCTTGTTAGGTCCAGATTATAGGTATTTTGAACCCATGCCAATATCCTTGAGCTTTAGATTTATTTTATTTTAGAAAGAAAGCTGAAATTATTTTATGTCTATTATACACATGAACTGTAATTTACTCAAATTATGAACATTATATTGAATAAAATGGTTATAAAAATCCTCAGTAAACACCATGTTGTCTAAACCATACATCACATACATGTATTAATGTGCTAAAGGCAACACATGGTCATTAGGGACTTGTGAAAACACCATTGAAATGATTGTATATCTTATGTAATGAATGGGGTATTTCCTCATATACATGAATAACTACCAGCATTGCCTGATCTGTTCAAAGCAAAAGTACAGCAATCTTGTTAAGCTATTGATGACAGGCATGACATTATTAAGTGTTAAATGTTTGCTGCAAGCTTGAGCCTATAAAAAAATAAGCTAATCATAAATCCTTGCCTGTGGATGTATTTATTTTCCTAGGCTGTGCTGATGCTGCAACACCATTCAGTTGAAAATCGGTTCCTTAAACTAGTAGGAATGAGAAAAAGCTAGAAGAAAACAGCTGCCAATCAATTTTTCCTGCCATTGTTCTAATAAGCTCATTTATATTATGTCAAAGGGGCTTTATAAATATGAGAATTATAGTCGTTTTTGTACCATTCAAATCAATGATGAAAGTTCAGCATGATTTTGATGACACTCAGAACACACTAAGCATTATGAATGGCATCATGAAATTACCCATTTATCAGTGCAATTCAGACACTAAGCAGATATCCGAAGTGATAATTATAAATATTTAAATTAAAAAAAAATCTGTAAATCCGTTTCTAACAAAGAAATCTTCCATTTACATTGGTCATAATTTCCTTATATTGTTGAATTATTATGATGAAAGCATACAAATGTACAGTACTTAGACTCAGATTAGATTATAGCATTGGTTGCTGGTATATGCATTTGGAGAATCATTGAAAGTTTCATCATTTTTAAATTCTTAGTTTCACCTAAATCTTCTGTGTGACCACTTCCCTTAAAGGGATACTTAGGAAGGTGACAACATTTATATGTCAGGGAGTCCTGGGGTCTGGGAAGAAATGCAAATCAGCAAACAAAGGGTAAACAGAGTCTAGTGCAAGGTCAAGCACATAGGTGTCAAACTCAGGCCCTCCAGCTGTTACAAAACTACAATTCCCATCATGCCTGGACAGCCAAAACTAAAGCTCAGGACCTTAGTTTGACACCTCTTGTCAAGCACAAGAGGTAACGCAGTACAAGAGGATGAGGCAAAGGCAAAATCCAAGAGTCAAATCACAAGCAGTACGATAAGGTTTCGCTGGTGTAGCTGGAGACCAAACACTGACAACTGTAGGACGTTTCCAGAACTCCCGCTCCAAGCCCCTAATAGGAGCAAGGAGTCTGACAGCAGCATTAGACACCAACAGCAGCCAGAGACCCCTTCTCTGTACTCAGAATGGAGCAAGCCTCAGGAGCCAGATGGCAACACCTGAAGGCTTAACCCCACGAGCTTCAGAAAAGAAGAATAGGAGAAGGCATAAAGCCAGGTGTCGGCTCCCTGGCAGCAGAGTGTGAATAAGGTCAGAGAGAGACCAGGCATCGACTTGTTCTTTCAGCCGAATTCACACACACAGAATGAACTCTGCAGAATATATATAGCTTAAAAAAAAACTATGTATAAGAAGGACATAGATAAACTAGAGTGGGTGCAAAAGAAGACAACAAAGGTCACAGATGGAAGTAGTGCACAGATTATGAAATTGATTAATCGCAATGTAAACATGTATGAATTGACAGCTTAGGAATCCTTTGAGTGATGGTTATATATCTGGACCTTTCTACATAATAAGGGCACATCCTCTAAATCCAGAGAAAATTAGGTTTCATCATCATCCTGGACAAAGATTCTTCTTAGCAAATGTGTGTGATGGTTTATTAATTAAACAATTCTAATACTGATTTGCATGCCTTTCATAAAAAGTATAAAATGACTCTGGGTTCTGGATTTCTGGAGTTGGTACTTTGACCTAGGGATTTATTCTTATTGCCACATTTTGAGTAGGAAATTAACTTTTACTGTAGTATCCGGCAATTGACATCAAGCAACAGGGGCGTAACTAGAAATGGCTGGGCCCCATAGCGAACTTTTGAATGGGGCCCCCCTGGAGTCACGGCAATAATATTAATAGTACTACTTATATACTTACATCCAGCCAGGATAACAGTGTGTGCGTTATATACAGCCAGAACAGTAGTGTGTGTGTTATATACAGCCAGAACAGCAGTGTGTGTCTGTTATATACAGCCAGAACAGCAGTGTGTGTGTTATATACAGCCATGACAGGGAGAGAGGGTGGGGGGGTGTTATATACAGCCAGGACAGGGAGAGAGGGGGTGTTATATACAGCCAGAACAGGGGGGTGGAGGGGTGGGTGTTATATACAGCCAGGACGGGGGGGGGGGGGGGGGTGATATATACAGTCAGGACGGGGGAGAGGGGGGGTGTTATATACAGCCAGGACAGGGGGGGAGATATATAAACTGCCAGAACAGGGAGAGAGGGGGGTGCTGTATACAGCCAGGACAGGGAGAGAGGGGGGTGCTGTATACAGCCAGGACAGGGAGAGAGGGGGGGTTATATACAGCCAGGACAGGGGATGGGGGGGTGCTGTATACAGCCAGGACAGGGAGAGAGGGGATGTTATATACAGCCAGGACAGGGGATGGGGGGGGGGAGTTTGATATATACAGTCAGGACAGGGAGAGGGGGGGTGTTATATACAGCCAGGACAGGGAGAGAGGGGGTGTTTGACATATACAGTCAGGACAGGGAGAGAGGGGGTGTTATATACAGCCAGGGCAGGGAGAGAGGGGGGTGCTATATACAGCCAGGACAGGGAGAGAGGGGGGGGGTGCTGTATACAGCCAGGACAGGGAGAGAGGGGGGGTGCTATACACAGCCAGGACAGGGAGAGAGGGGGGGTGCTATACACAGCCAGGACAGGGTGGGGGGGGGGTGTTATATACAGCCAGGACAGGGAGAGAGGGGGGGTGCTATACACAGCCAGGACAGGGGGGGGGGGTGTTATATACAGCCAGGACAGGGAGAGAGGGGGGGTGCTATACACAGCCAGGACAGGGAGAGAGGGGGGGTGCTATACACAGCCAGGACAGGGAGAGAGGGGGGTGCTGTATACAGCCAGGACAGGGAGAGAGGGGGGGTGCTATACACAGCCAGGACAGGGGGGGGGGGGTGTTATATACAGCCAGGACAGGGAGAGAGGGGGGGTGCTATACACAGCCAGGACAGGGAGAGAGGGGGGGTGCTATACACAGCCAGGACAGGGAGAGAGGGGGTTGCTGTATACAGCCAGGATGGGGGGGGGGGGGGTGATACATACAGCCAGGACGGGGGGGGGGGGGGTGTTACATACAGCCAGGACAGGGGGAGAGGGGGGTGCTATATACAGCCAGGACAGGGGGGGGGGGTGTTATATACAGCCAGGACAGGGAGAGAGGGGGGGTGCTATACACAGCCAGGACAGGGAGAGAGGGGGGGTGCTATACACAGCCAGGACAGGGAGAGAGGGGGTTGCTGTATACAGCCAGGATGGGGGGGGGGGTGATACATACAGCCAGGACGGGGGGGGGGGGGTGTTACATACAGCCAGGACAGGGGGAGAGGGGGGTGCTATATACAGCCAGGACGGGGGGGGGGGGGGGGGGGGTTATACACAGCCAGGACAGGGAGAGAGGGGGGGTGCTATACACAGCCAGGACAGGGAGAGAGGGGGGTGCTGTATACAGCCAGGATGGGGGGGGGGGGGGGTGATACATACAGCCAGGACGGGGGGGGGGGGGTTACATACAGCCAGGACAGGAAAGGGAGTATATACAGCCAGGACAGGAGAGGGAGTATATACAGCCAGGACAGGAGAGGGAGTATATACAGCCAGGACAGGAGAGGGGGTATATACAGCCAGGACAGGAGAGGGAGTATATACAGCCAGGACAGGAGAGGGGGTATATACAGCCAGGACAGGAGAGGGGGTATATACAGCCAGGACAGGAGAGGGGGTATATACAGCCAGGACAGGAGAGGAGGTATATACAGCCAGGACAGGAGAGGGAGTATATACAGCCAGGACAGGAGAGGAGGTATATACAGCCAGGACAGGAGAGGGAGTATATACAGCCAGGACAGGAGAGGGGGTATATACAGCCAGGACAGGAGAGGGGGTATATACAGCCAGGACAGGAGAGGGAGTATATACAGCCAGGACAGGAGAGGGGGTATATACAGCCAGGACAGGAGAGGGAGTATATACAGCCAGGAGAGGGGGTATATACAGCCAGGACAGGAGAGGGGGTATATACAGCCAGGACAGGAGAGGGGGTATATACAGCCAGGACAGGAGAGGGGGTATATACAGCCAGGACAGGAGAGGAGGTATATACAGCCAGGACAGGAGAGGGGGTATATACAGCCAGGACAGGAGAGGGGGTATATACAGCCAGGACAGGAGAGGGGGTATATACAGCCAGGACAGGAGAGGGGGTATATACAGCCAGGACAGGAGAGGGGGTATATACAGCCAGGACAGGAGAGGGGGTATATACAGCCAGGACAGGAGAGGGAGTATATACAGCCAGGACAGGAGAGGGAGTATATACAGCCAGGACAGGAGAGGGAGTATATACAGCCAGGACAGGAGAGGGAGTATATACAGCCAGGACAGGAGAGGGAGTATATACAGCCAGGACAGGAGAGGAGGTATATACAGCCAGGACAGGAGAGGGAGTATATACAGCCAGGACAGGAGAGGAGGTATATACAGCCAGGACAGGAGAGGAGGTATATACAGCCAGGACAGGAGAGGAGGTATATACAGCCAGGACAGGAGAGGGAGTATATACAGCCAGGACAGGAGAGGGAGTATATACAGCCAGGACAGGAGAGGAGGTATATACAGCCAGGACAGGAGAGGAGGTATATACAGCCAGGACAGGAGAGGAGGTATATACAGCCAGGACAGGAGAGGGAGTATATACAGCCAGGACAGGAGAGGAGGTATATACAGCCAGGACAGGAGAGGGAGTATATACAGCCAGGACAGGAGAGGGGGTATATACAGCCAGGACAGGAGAGGAGGTATATACAGCCAGGACAGGAGAGGGGGTATATACAGCCAGGACAGGAGAGGGGGTATATACAGCCAGGACAGGAGAGGAGGTATATACAGCCAGGACAGGAGAGGGGGTATATACAGCCAGGACAGGGGGGTATATACAGCCAGGACAGGGGGTATATACAGCCAGGACCTGTGTGTGTTTCCTTCCCCTCCTGTCTGTCCCGACACAACACTGCAGCGCTAGTCACAGATCACAGGAAGGAGATAATGCTGATCAGGCTGTACAGAGCTCCATGATACTCACATTCCTGCAGGTCTTCTCCCATCCCCCGAGCTGTCTGATCCCTGTGAGGAGGCTGGGTCCTGAGAGGAAGGAGACTGCCTCACTGCTGCCCGGCTACTGACACACAGTAAGTAGGGATCACTGTGTGTCAGCTATTACCTGCAAATGGTAGCAGCAGAGATCCAGAGCAGGGGCAGTGGGGAAACAGGAAGTTGGGAAGAGGGGGGTGGGGGGCCCGGCCGGCTTCACTACACACTATTCTCCCGGTTAGCAGATGTCAGGACAAAGTCCCTGAACAGCTAACCGGGGACATGACAGCCTGCCCGGGCCCCCTGATGTGCCGGGCCCCGTAGCAGCGGCTATGGCTGCTACTGCGGTAGTTCCGCCACTGTCAAGCAAGTAGACTCCAGACCAGTAGCAAAATTAGAGGGGGGCAAAGGGGGAGGTCGCCCCCGGGCCCACCAAGGCTGGGGGCCCCCCGGGCCGGTCCCCCCCAGTACACTTAAGGGCCGCAGAGGCCGGATGTTAATTAGGCTGCTCTGCCACTTTAAGGCTGCCGGGAAGTAGAGGCCGCTGCACTCAGGACAGACACTGCAGCTTCCTGTCTGTGTGTCTGCTCACTCTATACCAGGGCAGAAGAGACACAGACAGGACCCCCTCCTCACAGCCCGGGCCCCTCCCCCACTCCCTCACTACCTCCTCCGGCTGCTTCCTGCTCTCCTGGATGTCGGGACAGGAGAAGAGGAGGGGCCCAGAGTCCAACTGTGAGGAGAAGATCAGAGAACTGCACCACATGGCCCCCTCAGAGCTTCCCTGCAATTACAGTAAGTGCTGTGTGTCCTGGGTGCATGGGATGTGTGTCTGTCCTAGGTGCATGGGATGTGTGTGTGTCCTGGGTGCATGAGATGTGTGTGTGTGTCCTGGGTTCATGGGATGTGTGTGTGTGTGTCCTGGGTGCATGGGATGTGTGTGTGTCCTGGGTGCATGAGATGTGTGTGTGTCCCTGGGTGCATGGGATGTGTGTGTCCCTGGGTGCATGGGATGTGTGTGTCCCTGGGTGCATGGGATGTGTGTGTCCCTGGGTGCATGGGATGTGTGTGTGTCCTGGGTGCATGAGATGTGTGTGTGTCCTGGGTGCATGGGATGTGTGTGTGTCCAGGGTGCATGGGATGTGTGTGTGTCCAGGGTGCATGGGATGTGTGTGTGTCCAGGGTGCATGGGATGTGTGTGTGTCCTGGGTGCATGGGATGTGTGTGTGTGTGTGTGTGTGTGTGTGTCCTGGGTGCATGGGATGTGTGTGTGTCCTGGGTGCATGGGATGTGTGTGTGTCCTGGGTGCATGGGATGTGTGTGTGTCCCTGGGTGCATGGGATGTGTGTGTGTCCCTGGGTGCATGGGATGTGTGTGTGTCCTGGGTGCATGGGATGTGTGTGTGTGTCCCTGGGTGCATGGGATGTGTGTGTGTGTCCTGGGTGCATGGAATGTGTGTGTCCCTGGGTGCATGGAATGTGTGTGTCCCTGGGTGCATGGAATGTGTGTGTCCCTGGGTGCATGGAATGTGTGTGTCCCTGGGTGCATGGAATGTGTGTGTCCCTGGGTGCATGGAATGTGTGTGTCCCTGGGTGCATGGAATGTGTGTGTCCCTGGGTGCATGGAATGTGTGTGTCCCTGGGTGCACGAGATGTGTGTGTCCCTGGGTGCACGGGATGTGTGTGTCCCTGGGTGCACGGGATGTGTGTGTCCCTGGGTGCATGGGATGTGTGTGTGTGTGTGTGTGTCCCTGGGTGCATGGGATGTGTGTGTGTCCCTGGGTGCATGGGATGTGTGTGTGTCCCTGGGTGCATGGGATGTGTGTGTGTGTCCCTGGGTGCATGGGATGTGTGTGTGTCCCTGGCTGCATGGGATGTGTGTGTCCCTGGGTGCATGGGATGTGTGTGTGTGTCCCTAGGTGCATGGGATGTGTGTGTCCCTGGGTGCATGGGATGTGTGTGTGTGTGTGTGTGTGTGTGTGTGTGTGTGTGTGTGTCCCTGGGTGCATGGGATGTGTGTGTGTCCCTGGGTGCATGGGATGTGTGTGTGTCCCTGGGTGCATGGGATGTGTGTGTGTGTGTGTGTGTGTGTGTGTGTGTGTGTCCCTGGGTGCATGGGATGTGTGTGTGTCCCTGGGTGCATGGGATGTGTGTGTGTCCCTGGGTGCATGGGATGTGTGTGTGTCCCTGGGTGCATGGGATGTGTGTGTGTCCCTGGGTGCATGGGATGTGTGTGTGTCCCTGGGTGCATGGGATGTGTGTGTGTGTCCCTGGGTGCATGGGATGTGTGTGTGTGTCCTGGGTGCATGGGATGTGTGTGTGTCCTGGGTGCATGGGATGTGTGTGTGTCCTGGGTGCATGGGATGTGTGTGTGCCCTGGGTGCATGGGATGTGTGTGTGCCCTGGGTGCATGGGATGTGTGTGTGTCCTGGGTGCATGGGATGTGTGTGTGTCCTGGGTGCATGGGATGTGTGTGTGTCCTGGGTGCATGGGATGTGTGTGTGTCCTGGGTGCATGGGATGTGTGTGTGTCCTGGGTGCATGGGATGTGTGTGTGTCCTGGGTGCATGGGATGTGTGTGTGTCCTGGGTGCATGGGATGTGTGTGTCCCTGGGTGCATGAGATGTGTGTGTGTGTCCCTGGGTGCATGGGATGTGTGTGTGTCCCTGGGTGCATGGGATGTGTGTGTGTGTGTCCCTGGGTGCATGGGATGTGTGTGTCCCTGGGTGCATGGGATGTGTGTGTCCCTGGGTGCATGGGATGTGTGTGTGTCCCTGGGTGCATGGGATGTGTGTGTGTCCCTGGGTGCATGAGATGTGTGTGTCCTGGGTGCATGGGATGTGTGTGTGTCCTGGGTGCATGGGATGTGTGTGTGTGTCCTGGGTGCATGGGATGTGTGTGTGTCCTGGGTGCATGGGATGTGTGTGTCCTGGGTGCATGAGATGTGTGTGTGTGTCCTGGGTGCATGGGATGTGTGTGTGTGTCCTGGGTGCATGAGATGTGTGTGTGTGTGTGTCCCTGGGTGCATGGGATGTGTGTGTGTCCTGGGTGCATGGGATGTGTGTGTGTCCTGGGTGCATGGGATGTGTGTGTGTCCTGGGTGCATGGGATGTGTGTGTCCTGGGTGCATGAGATGTGTGTGTGTCCTGGGTGCATGGGATGTGTGTGTGTCCTGGGTGCATGGGATGTGTGTGTGTCCTGGGTGCATGAGATGTGTGTGTGTCCCTGGGTGCATGGGATGTGTGTGTGTCCTGGGTGCATGGGATGTGTGTGTGTCCTGGGTGCATGGGATGTGTGTGTGTCCTGGGTGCATGAGATGTGTGTGTGTCCCTGGGTGCATGGGATGTGTGTGTGTCCTGGGTGCATGGGATGTGTGTGTGTCCTGGGTGCATGGGATGTGTGTGTGTCCTGGGTGCATGAGATGTGTGTGTGTCCCTGGGTGCATGGGATGTGTGTGTGTCCTGGGTGCATGGGATGTGTGTGTGTCCTGGGTGCATGGGATGTGTGTGTGTCCTGGCTGCATGAGATGTGTGTGTCCTGGGTGCATGGGATGTTTGTGTGTGTGTGTCCCTGGGTGTATGTAATGTGATGTAAGAAGAGATAAGTAAAACTTATTGTTTAAGGCTATGTTCACACTACATACAGTAAGTTCCGTAGTAATCATGGCCGTTGTAACAATGGCCGTGATTTCTACGGAACTTATGTAGTACCTCCTTCTGAGGAATCCCGGCTGGAGTGTATACACATAGGTAGAGTTTATTTAGTAGTGTTCTCAAACCTGTGACAAAACTACAGCTCCCATCATGCCCTTCTGGCAGGAGATAGTGGGGATTGTAGTTTAGGAACAGCAGGAGGGTCACATGTTGGAGAATACTTTACTAAATAAACTGTACCCCTAAATGATTGCTTCCTAACAGTGGCTCCTGAGCTGTTACCAAACTAAAACTCATCATGTCCTGCCACCAGGGTACAATGGGAGTTGTAGTTTTGCCACGGGTAGGGAAACCATAATTTAGGAGGGAGGTTTATTTAGTATAGTGTTCTCCAACATGTGACCCTTCAGTCGCTACAAGACTAGAACTCCCATCATGTCCTGACATAATGGAGGTTGTAGTTAAGGAACAGCTGAGGAGACACTGGTTGGAAAACAATGATTTAGGAGGTCAGTAGTAAAGTACATTAGAGGGGACAGTGGTACAGTACATTAGAGGGGACAGTGGTACAGCACATTAGGGAAGGACAGTGGTACAGTACATTAGAGGGGACAGTGGTACAGTACATTAGAGGGCAGTGGTACAGTACATTAGAGGGGACAGTGGTACAGGACATTAGAGGGCAGTGGTACAGCACATTAGGGAAGGACAGTGGTACAGTACATTAGAGGACAGTGGTACAGTACATTAGAGGGGACAGTGGTACAGTACATTAGAGGGGACAGTGGTACAGTACATTAGAGGGGACAGTGGTACAGTACATTAGAGAGGACAGTGGTACAGTACATTAGAGAGGACAGTGGTACAGTACATGAGAGAGGACAGTGGTACAGTACATTAGAGAGGACAGTGGTACAGCACATTAGAGAGGACAGTGGTACAGCACATTAGAGGACAGTGGTACAGCACATTAGAGGACAGTGGTACAGCACATTAGAGGACAGTGGTACAGTACATTAGAGGACAGTGGTACAGTACATTAGAGGACAGTGGTACAGTACATTAGAGGACAGTGGTACAGTACATTAGAGGACAGTGGTACAGTACATTAGAGGACAGTGGTACTGTACATTAGAGGACAGTGGTACAGTACATTAGAGGACAGTGGTACTGTACATTAGAGGACAGTGGTACAGTACATTAGAGGACAGTGGTACAGTACATTAGAGGACAGTGGTACAGTACATTAGAGGACAGTGGTACAGTACATTAGAGGACAGTGGTACAGTACATGAGAGGACAGTGGTACAGTACATGAGAGAGGACAGTGGTACGGTACATTGGAGGGCAGTAGTAATCTAGTTTATTAGGTAGGCAGTGGCAAACTACATTGTGGGCATAGTATAATACGGGGACAGTGGCACTATTTAATATAAAAACAGTTCATAAGAGGCACAGTTTATACAGGGGGGCGGTGGTACAGTTTATTAGGACAAAGGGGTACCATTTATTTAGCACAAAGGGGGGGGCTAACTGCAGATGGAGGCACAAAGTGGGGGCCCAACTAGTGTTGAGGGCATAAGGGGGGGGGCTAACTACAGAGGGCAAAGAGAGGGAACACAACTACAGATGGGGCATGAAGAGGATGTCTTACTACAGATGAGGACACAATGATGGATCCTAACTACAGATACAGGCATAAAGAAGGGATCTAAGTATAGAAAGAAGCACAGAAAAGGAAAAATGACTACAGATTGGTCTTCAAAGAAGTCTCTGTTACTGTTTAAGTGCACTATGATGGAGAGTTTGTATAGAGGTGGTTAAAGGTGCTGTAAAAGTAAGGTGCTGAAGATGTTTGTCTGGCAGATACTGCTGTGATGATTTGTGGTTAGAAGAGTCTTCACAATGAAAAAGAAAAGGAAACCTGACCCACTCTCATCAGAGAAGACGTCACCTGTGAGTCACTGGATGTGCCTGCACTTTACTTACACCTCTATTTGTTTGGGGTCTACTGAGGTTCCCTATGGGTAACATAATAGGTTGGGGGCCCACTCAGACTCACTCGCCCCCCCTAGGCTGAACCCCTAGCTACGCCCCTGCTCCAGACTTTCTAAATCTTCCATATACCAATCCCATGGTATATTCTGAACAACTGAAAATAATCTGAACAAGTAAGAAATGCTATTACTTTTGTTGTATATACAATACATGGTTATATCTAAGTACAGTATGTAAGTATTAGCTTTGTATGTATGTCTTTTGAACCTTACTATAAATTCTGGGGAAGATCTAGAACTTATACAGTGACTGGTCTCGACGACATAGACATAGGAAGCAACAGAAAAAAATGTCTTCAATTGAAACTTTTCTTCCAATAATTTTAAGATAACACAGGGAGATATGAAATTACCTTTTATGGCGCATAAAATATCTTAGTTTTATAACTATATGATCATTTTAAAGCAGCCTGCCTAAATGACGGATATATGCTTCTATCTCAAATGAATACCCCTGTATTTTCTTATTTGATGTGATCCTACCATTGCACTGTTGATATCTGCAGATAGATGAATAGAGTTTAAAATCCAGACGTAAAAGTCTCTTACATTTATTTGAAGTCTTCCGTGATTGACAAGGCTCCCTTAGAACAAAACCGGCAGTGGAACTATCTTTGATATTGGAGGGGCTTTTATATATTTCACATAGCCCTGATTATATGAAGCAACCGCGTGAAATCTATCTTTAACCATCTCTAAAAAGTCTTATTCATATGTTTTATTAATATTATGTTAGGCAATTTAGAAGGGGAATCATCTAAACTACTTGTTGTTCAATGAGTTTGTAAAGATTATTATATACATTTCCCATAATAAATTAGAAAATGTAATAAATTATGGGAATATTATATGCCACAGATCAGGAACAAAATGACATCTAATCAACCTAAGATAAAAAAAGTAAATAAAATATGTTTTATGAACATTTAAATATTATTTAATAAGTAGTAGTAACATTTTATTGTGGATTTCTTATTATATCTGAATAAAAGGTTTTAAGAAAATGTTTAAAATCAGAACATGTAATGTAATATCAAGTGTTTGTGGCTTAACACTGTAAAGGAAATATATCACAAGCATTTATATAGTACTTTAAGCATGTGGTCAGATGGTTCTTCTTAGAAGGGTAACTGTCATTTATTTTAGCCACTGAGCGCTTATGTTCACACAGCGTCAAAAAAGGAGAACCACCCGAAAGAAGAATAATGTACCATCAGCCGTCATTGTCCAGGCAGTTTCCTCCCTCTGCAAGGAGCAGGCAGCTTGAGGGATATAAGCACAGATCAGTTTTGCTTTGTACAAAGTCCCTGGCAGGCTTTATCTGTAACTTTAAAGCTTCTTTTTAATGCTGGGAGGGTAAACTGAGGTCAGGTTGCTGATGAACTCACTGTGATTAACCCTCCCGACAATACAAAGTTGCTACTAAGTTGCAGATAGGGATTTGTCAGCCGTCTCGAGAGAAAAGCTCCTGCAGCACCTCAGAACTGGTAGAAGGAGACTGAATAGATAATACGTATGGAATGAATTACTAGTTTTACCATGGGTAGCAACATATGAAAAGGTATGTTTGAGCTGAGTAACCCTATAAGGCCAAAATTAGCTTGGACCTTAAGGGGTTAAAGTAGGTTTATTGGCAACATTTATCGATGACTTATCTTTATAATAGGTCATCAATATCTTCTGCCTTCCCCAACATCTGGCTTCCCCACTCCCTTGCTGTTTCCTAGAACTTTGTCGCAGCCATAAACTAAGACAGTACACTGTTCATTGGGGCACATTTATTAACTTTATTGAGAAGAAAACTGTTTTTCCCATATAAACCTATTTAACAACCTAACAGATGTGCCAACTAGGGGTGCCGCCTCTGTGGATTCAACATATTTACAACAGATTAGGGCCAGAAAACCACAAACACACCCGACTGAACCCCACTAAAATATAACTTTTATTAGCTAACTAGTTAAAAAATGTGAATTTTTGTGCTCATTTAAAACACACACCACCTCAGTCTCCTAAAGTAATGGGTATAGTAGGAGCACCTATCATGTGTCACAGTAAGGGCCCTATTCCACTGGACGATTATGGTTTGCATAATCGTTAACGATTAACGATCTCAAACGACCGCTATTGCGAAAGACCTGAAAACGTTCACTCATTTCCATGGAACAATAATCGTTACTTATGATCGTAATTGCGATTGTTTTTTCTTCGCTATTTATTCGCTATTGCCTTTTATATCTATTGTAAACGACCGAACAATGTCTTATTCAATACGAACGATTTGCGAACGTTTTGCGAACGAGCAACGATAAAAATAGGTCCAGGTATTATAAAGCGATCAACGATTTCTCGTTTGGTCGTTAATCGTTAACTGCATTTCAACCGAACGATTATTGTTTAGATTCTAACAATTTAACGATAATCTGAGCGATAATCGGCCGGTGGAATAGGGCCCTAAGGGCCCTATTCCACAGTAACGATAATCGGCCGGATCGGCCCCATTTGGCCCGATTTGGCCGATTATCGTTCGGTGAAATAGAGGGAACGATCAGCCGATGATCGTGTCATCGGCTGATCGTTCATTTAGGGCCAGACCTAAAATCATCGTTCCCCCACCGCCCATCGCTACGGTTGAATAGCGGTGCGTGGCGGGCGACCGACGATTTGACAGCAGCAGCAGCATCATCATACATTACCTGTCCAGGCTTCTCCACGCTGTCTTCATCCCAGGGCCCCGCGTGCTCTATCTTCTGAATGGCCGGTCAGCTGACGGAGCGCTCAGTCAATCACAGGCCGGGACCGCCGCGGCCTGTGATTGGCTGAGTGTGGCCTGTCAGCTGACCGGCCATTCAGAAGATAGAGAGCGCGGGACCCTGGGATGAAGACCGCACGGAGAAGCCTGGACAGGTAATGTATTACTGCTGCTGCAAGGGCTGCAAGGACATCGGTAACGATGTCCTTGCAGCCCTCGCTCAACGATCATCGGGCCGTGGAATAGGCCCAGTAAACGAGCGGGGATCTAGCAGATCGCCGCTCGTTTACATCGTTGATCGGGTCCTCCTCGGCCCGTGGAATAGGACCCTAAGTATCAGTAGCTGCAGACTACTGACTTTGCTATGCGGCATGTTTTTAATTGCATACCATCATCAGCCTTAGTAAGTGATATTCTCAGGTAGTCAGTAGTCTGCAGCTATTGATACCTACTGTGACACTTGATAGATGTTCCTACTATACCCTTTACTTTAGGAGACTGAGGTGGTGTGTGTTTTTAAATAAGCACAAAAATATTTCATTTCAAGTTATATTTTAGTGGGGTTCTGTCGGGTGTGCTTGTCCCATAGAAACCTGTCACAGTTCATCTTTCATTTCTTTAATTATCCTGGCAAAATGAAAGCTGAGCTGTGATTGGTTGCTATATGATTACCAGACAGTTTTTTTTGCCCCCAGCCAGATTGATAAATCTCTGACATTGTGCAGTGGCCAAGCTGAGTTACCTCAAAAATCTGCTTCCTGCTAGATTTCACTGCATATGGCGCTACAGAGGATTGGTGTGAGTGCCAAATGATGACACCCGACCAATCTGATATTAAAGGGAACCTATCACCCCCCGTGCCGGGGTGACAGGCTCCCGACCCCCCGCTATAGCACCCTATACTCACCTGATCCCGCCGGGTCCCGACTCTGGTTCCAGTCGGGTCACGGATAGCTCAGCCGCTGCAGCCTGGCGTGCGCACTGAGAGACGAGTCCAACGCCCATAGAGAATGACGGAGCGCTGGACTCCCTTTAATGAGCTATTCTCACAATAGGTCATCAATGCATTTTTCCTGGAGAATAGCTTTAATTAAATACATATGAAGCTTTTGTTTTAAGTTTTCTGTTATGTCCTAAACAGCATAAGGCCCAGTTCCCACTGAGCAAAGCTAGCGGAATTCCACGACGGAATTGTCCGCCGCGGAATGCCGTTAGCCTCCCGCTCATAATGGGAGTCTATGGGAGGCGCACGCTACTGCTCTGTACGCGGTGAAGAATGAACATGTTCATTCTTCAGCGCGGACAGGGCAGGAGCGCGCGCCTCCCATAGACTCCCATTATGAGCGGGAGGCTAACTGCATTCCGCGGCGGACAATTCCGTCGCGGAATTCCGCTACCTTTGCTCAGTGGGAACGGGGCCTTAGGCTATGTTCACACTACAAAAGTTCCGCAGAAATCATACCCGTTATTACAAAGGCAAAGATTTCTGAGGTACTTACGTAGTGCTGCAGGCTGAGGAAATCCCGGCCGGAGTGTATACACATAGGGGGGACATTTGTGAAGTCCAGCGTTTTTAACGCCAGGCTTACAAATGTCCCAGCAGCTCCGGAGCTCAGGGGATTTATGTAGAGGCGCATTGCCTCTACATAAATCCCAATCGCATGGAGCCCGTCTTGAGCTGGCGTAGGTTCCAGTGCCATTTTTCCACCAGAAAAATGATAAATGCGGCGCACGCAGAGGCTGCGCCCCCTCTGCGTGCTGCCGCACCACCCTCTTCGCCCCCTCTCCGCCCCACTGGCGAAGATGGGGCAGATGCGAACAAAATATTCGCAAAAATACCCTTTGCGCATATATTTTGACACCAATCTGCCCCATCTGCGCCAAAAAAAGGCATATTTGCCTATTCATACATGTCCCCCATAGTATACATTCTGCCGGGATCGCTAGCGGCGCTGTAGAAAACTGACATGTCAGTTTTCTGCGGCAGCTATTCAGTGAATAGCGGCCGCAGAAAACCCTGTCAGTTCACACAATGGAGTGAGCAGCTCCGGCCACCTGCTCCATTGTGTGCTGTGGGAAGTTCTGAAGCGGGCGCACATGGATGCGCCGCATCAGAACTCAGCAGCGCTAAAGATCATCCAGCCGGTACTGCAATAACGGCCGGGATGATCTTTTCTAAGACTGGCCGTTCCATGACCCGGCCGGGCCATGGAACGGCCGGTCTCATACAGCGTCTGAACATATGCTTTTTTATGAGCAAACATTTTAAGGCTATGTTTCGTAGTCTATACTAGTCTGTACTTGCAATGCTTTTGTCTACTGTTACAATGCAGCACATTTACTTACACTATTGTTCCCTTTACTGTAGCTCCCCAGTTGTTACAAAACTACAACTCCCATCATGCCCAGACAGCTGTAAGGTAAAAATGAGCCCTTCAGCGAGGGAGACACCCTCTACAATGTTATTTTACCATGGGTAACAGAAGGAGGTTTAATGCAGGACACTCAATCGGGCACAAAAACAGAGCGTAGCACTATATTTATTACACTGAAATATTGTGAATATGTCTTAGTGCGTAGAAGACAACTTGTTAGAAATGTATGCTTAATGTTTTACCTTATGCGAAAAAGTATACTTTTTATACAATACAATTGAAAAGTCCCATATGTTAAACAATTCAAAATAGACACAAAATTCTGGATTATATTTCTGCCATATGTCATTTGTAAAAGCTTTGGCAACAAGTCTATTTGTGTAAATGTAGAAAGTGCTTTATGTAAAGCTGCATTACTTTCAGGCTGCTCCTACATAAAAGCAAGCAATCAAATTGTGGCAAATATATTGTTAGATGTAAAGAAACTTGGGGAAATTATCATTCAGTATATGCATAATAAATTCATAATATTGCACACATATGTCTTTTACACACCCATATGTTTAGAGGTATGTTTGTCTAAACTGTTGAGCTACATAATAAGCAGTTCCAAACAGAGTAAGTATATATACCGTATATATATATATATATATATATATATATATATATATATATATATATATATATATACACACACACACACACAAACACTCTGTCACACAAGAAAATATATGCACCCAGAAGGAAACAAGCTACTACACGAAACGTAACATGTATAAGGAGATAAGCAAATTATTACAAATTAAGAACAAAAGATTGTTTTATTAAGAAGTTATGGCATGAAAACGGTTACAAATCAGTAAGTAGTAAAGCCACCTCTGTCAGCTATACAAGCCAAAATACGACGAGGCATCGAATCAATTGGGTCACCTATTACCCCCTGTGGAAGATCATGCCATAATATTTGCAACTGGGCAGCTAATTCACCAGTATGGCTGCAGTTGCCTTCCAAGCATGTCCCAGAGGTGCTCTATTGCCAAGAGGTCTGGTGACCTGGCAGGCCATGGGGTACTTCATATCCTTGAAGACATTGTTGAGAGAGTCGAGCAGTCAGTGGACTAGCATTGTCTTGCTGACAAAATGGCACCTGGGCGACTTGATAGTATAGGCAGTACAACCAGTGTTAAAATGTTGTCCACGTAACTGCAAGCCGTCATAGTGCCATAGTGCCTTGATGGATGACTAGAAGTGATTGTGTTCCCCAACAAATCGCTCCATACACTGTCACATTGTCAGGTAGGGGGTCTGGGATGACAAAGACGAGTGCAGCCCTAGAAATGACACCCACCCCAGCTGGCCTTAGCTACTTGCCACAAGAGCCCTAAGCAGCTGCGGACAAATAGGCAGCGTTCCCTAACCTGACGCAAGTAAAATACACAAATAAACAAGACGTACAAACAAGCAAAAGCAAAGGTCAGAGGTCCGAGTCAGTAACAGCCGGTCAATAACAGTTCAGAGTCGTGATCCAAAGAATAGTCGGGGTCCAAGGTCAGGTAAACAGAAGTGCAAAGTCAGAGTAACGCTAGGTCAAGAAACATTAGGATAACCAGGTTCTGTCGCAGGCAAGGAATGAGACCTCAGGGCTGATACTTATGGAGCCATTAGTCCCAGCCCCAGACTTGATTGGAGAAATGAGGGTAGCTTCACATGTACCGGATTCGCAGGGGATTTCACACTGCATGTTTGCAGCAAAATCCGCTGCCAATCCTGGTAGTGTGAAGTTCTATGGGGTTACATATCCGCATCAGAACTTTCATTCTGCTGCAGATATGTAACCCGGCTCCTTTAACCTTTCGCCGCCCACAGTACAGCAGCACCGATTGGCTGATGGGGACCGACAGGAGCCGGAAGCCTCACACAAAGCCATGGCGCCGAGCAAGTAATGTATGCTCCAGGCCGAGGGGGGTTAAAGAGGCCAGGTTAAATATCCAAGGCAAAATGAAAATTCTGCTGCTTACATGTAACCCCATAGAACTTCACACTACCAGGATTCACAGCGGATTTCTCAGCAAACTCACAGCGTGAAATCCTCTGCGAAACCGGTACATGTGAAGGTACCCTTAGAGTAGGAAAGGCTATACTTGACTTCAGAGAAAGAGAGAAGCAACTGCTTAAAGTGTACCTGTCGTTATAACTTTCAAAATCTAAAACAACAGAAGTTGTGATATAAATTCCCCAGGCTGAGTGCTCACAGAGAGAAGGCAGTCATGTGATTGATGAATACATTGAGCCGTGACTCTCTGTAATTGGCTGGAATTCCTGTGTTTAATCTTTTTTTTTTTTTTTCAACCAGCACAGGTCAGAAATTCTGCCTTCAGGAGACTGGACCTGGATTTCTGGTAAGTTCAGCTTTGTTTTACAGCATGACAACAAGAAAAAATTATAATGAACGTATATTGCAAACTTGTTGTATATCACATATACTGTTGATTTAGATTTTGAAACTTATAACAACAGGTACACTTTAAGAAGTACAGTATGCAGTCCAATTAGTATCAGACTCTGCTTTAATAGATGAAGAGGAAAGACGTGTTTACTGATGAACTCTGCAGAATCTTTCACACAACACCTGAAGGGACGTAGGCAGGAGCATGACCATTGATGTGGAAGACCAGAGGCCTAAGGGAAGGTGAAGTCAGGAGGCTCATAAGTAAAGTTGAGTTAAGTGAATCTGGTGAATCAAAATTCACTGCAAATCGCATTGTCAATTTGCCTTGTCAAATCGCATTGTCAATTCACAAAAAAAAAAAAAATGGCAGTCACAAATAGTGTATGGAGCGTCAATGGGCAGGAGAAAGGGATTAACCCCTTTAAGACCCAGCCCAAAATGATCCAAATGACCGTGCCTATTTGCATTTTGTTTTTCTTTTCCTCCTCCCCTTCTAAGAGCTCTAGCAATTTTTTTTTCTACAGGGCCACGTGAGGGTTTGTTTTTTAGGAACATGTGTACTTTGTAATAGCGCCTTTCATTTTATCCTAACATTTATTATAGAACCCCAAAATATAATTTATGAAAATATAAATTGTTGAAATTGGAGAAAAGAATGCAAGATTATAACTTTTCGGGGGGTTCCTGTGCCTACGTTATGCACTATACAATAAAAGCGACATGATACCATTATTCTATATGTCAGTCTAAACACAACCATATGCAGGTTTACACAGATTCTCAAATATATATTTTTTTTTAATGATTTTTTTTTGCAGCTGCTGGCTGCTGACTAGGGCTCCTAATGAGCGCTAACTGTGACACCTACTGGCTAGGTGTTTGCAGTTCCTGAAGCCGCACTTGACACTAAAGGGCCGCAGAGAAAATGCACAGACTTCTGGTGTATATCTGCTGTTCCAGCCCCGCGGCTCCCCTGCTCCTCTCCTGCTTGGCCCAGATGATGTCACGTCTGGAGCCAAGAAGGAGAGAAGAGTGCCGGCGCCGCGGAGTTGGAAGAGAAAGCCTGCACGAAGTACTAAGGGTAAACAAGGGGGTACTAAGGGGCATACTAAGGGGAATACTAAAGGGGTACTAAGGGGCATACTAAGGGTATACTAAGGGGGGAATAAGGGGCATACAACATAGGGGCATACTATATACCATGTGGGGGCTAAAAAGGAAGGGTTATATTATGTGAGGGCTACAAAGGGGGACTATACTATGTGCTTTTGTGGGGCTCCTGCACAGGAATGGGGCCTATACTATTTAGGAACTGCTAAGGGGGAAGACTACACTATATGGGAACTCCCCTATGAGCAGGGCCAGATTAAGGTTGGTGAAGGCCCTGGGCGACAATTTTGTTGGGGCCCCCTATTTTTTCCCCCCAAAGATAAACCATACAGTGATCTATACAGGTGGCTACTTACTGTAGGGGACTTAGCAACTACCCTTCTTCACTCCTGGCTGTATGTCTCAGCATCCTCCTCTGTTCTGCATGTGATGGTCACTGGAGGCTGCAATGCAGAGGAGGATGCCAGGCCCTAAAGACAGAATAGGGGAGGGGTGAGCATCGGGGTGTGTTCCCACTTAATGCAATGCGAGAACACAGTCTTTTAGCACTGCTTGTGCGCTCTTGCCCACCGTGTTAGCCACCACAGCTAGCATATGCAGTTGCAGTTGTACTTACACTAGTCACAAGTTATACTGGACCACTAGAGCAGGGGAGTTGGCCTTGTCACACATTTGTGCTTACATGACAAATCAATTACAACCCCCAACATCCATTATATTTTAATGCATGGTGGGGGTGGTAATCTAACCTCCAAATCTTTTAAAATTTTTTAAAGAGCAATAGGTTAGGGACATTATGCTGCTGAGCTTGGCTGGCCAAGGGGCCTTTACACAGAGATTTTTCTGACAGATTTTTGAAGCCAAACAGCTCATAAAGGAAAGACTGAGATTTCTCCTTTTTTCAAATCCATTCCTTGCTTTGGCTTCAAAAATCTGTCAGATAAATCTCTGTGTAAAGGCCCCCTTAAGCACATCGATGTACAGTAGCAGAGCCGAAATTCAACACAGATATAGCAGAGTCGAATTTTAAAACAGATGTTGCAGAGCTGAATTTCAGTACAGATGTAGCAGAGGTAAATTTCCCTGAGGTGATTTGATGTTTTTCCACTGTAATGTCCCTGCAATGTCCCCTAACGTCAAGTCCCTTCTGTCAAGAAGCTTTTACTTGGGCAGTCCCATGCAAAATATAGGGGGGCTGGCCTGCCTGAAGGAGTTGGACTGGAGCCAGAGCACACTGGAGAACTAAACATGTCTGGTCTCCTTATCTGGCGTCCTGGTCCTGTGACTGGCGGCTGGAGCGTCAGTGTGGTGCAGCTGAGCTGAGGAAACTGGTGGGAGAGTAATGGGATTGGTGAATGGGGTGGTTGTTAGGACCAGGGGTTGAGAGTGGGGCGGCAGTGTTAAACTGGGGTACCTTGGGCCCACCAGGGTAACTGACTCTAGGGATTCACCCTACATAAACAGATTTAGGCAGCACCAAACATTTCATATTTGTACAGCGACTTTGCCTATAGCCATGTATGTGAACAGGGGGATTTCACACTTGCTAAGTGCAAGGAGGGGGGGGGGGGGGGCTCCTTTCAACCTGACAGGAATTCCTTCTTCTTGTAGTAAACTACTGGGTGTAGAGAATTCTCCTAGTACTTATGCTGTATTAACAAATAGAATTATTTTCTCATGCAATTTTGCCACGATTTCAAGCTGACACAGTAAAACTCTGCTATGAAGAAGCAGCATGTGTATTATGGCAAAGAGCAACGTTTCCCTTTTCACTTCAGGGTGCCCTACCAAATAGTTTTCTACAAAAAACAAAAACATGTAATTTAGTCACTCACAGGTGACGTCTTCTTTGATCTGAGGCGTCACTTTCACTTTTCCTCTCCATCCGGCCCGGAGCATCATGATGATTTCTTCCAGCTACAATTCGTCTCTTCATAACCTGCCAGACAAACATCTTAGGCTCCACACATTTACAACAACTTCCCTCCCTTTATCCTACATATAGGCTCCCCTACAGTAGTAATTCTGCTGCTTGGTGCCATAGTATATACCCCTGCTCTGATATATGCCCCCATACTATATACCCCCTGCTCTGATATATGCCCCCATAGTATATAACCCCCTGCTGTGATATATGCCCCGATAGTATATACCCCCTGCAATGACATGTGCCCCCTTAGTATATACCCCCTGCTCTGATATATACCCCCATAGTATATACCCCCTGCTCTGAAATATGCACCCATAGTATATACCCTCTGCTATATGTTCCCCCATAGTATATACCCCCTGCTATATGTGCCCCCATAGTATATACCCCCTGCTCTGATATTTGCCCCCATAGTATATACCCCCTGCTCTGATATATGCCCCCATAGAATATACCCCTTCTCTGATATGTGCCCTCATAGTATATACCCCCTGCTCTGATATACAGCCCCATAGTATATAGCTCCTGCTGTGTTATATGCCCCCATAGTATATACCCCCTGCTCTGATATATGCCCCCATACTATATACCCCCTGCTCTGTTATATGCCCCCATAGTATATACCCCCTGCTCTGATATATGCCCCCATAGTGTATACCCTCTGCTCTGATATATGCCCCCATAGTATATACCCCCTGCTCTGATATGTGCCCCCATAGTATATACCCCCTGCTCTTATATATACCCCCTTAGTTTATACCCCCTGCTCTGTTATATGTCCCCATAGTATATACCCCCTGCTCTGATATATGCCTCCATTGTATATACCCCTGGATCTGATATATTTCCCCATGGTATATACCCCCTGCTCTGATATTAACCCCCGTAGTATATACCCTCTGCTCTGATATATGCCCCCATAGTATATACCCTCTGCTCTGATATAAGCCCCCATAGTATATACCTCTGCTCTGAAATATGCCCCCATAGTATATACCCCCTGCTCTGATATGTGCCCCCCATAGTATATACCCTGCTCTGATATGTGCCCCCATAGTATATACCCCCTGCTCTTATATATACCCCCATAGTATATACCCCCTGCTCTGATATATGCCCCCATAGTATATACCCTCTGCTCTGATATATGCCCCCATAGTAAATACCCCCTGCTCTGATATACACCCCCATAGTATATAACCCCTGCTCTGATATATGCCCCCATGGGATATACCCCTGCTCTAATGTGCCCTAACAAAAAAAAAAAAAAAACCTCATACTCCCCTGATCTGGGCAGAGGGGAGTGAGGTCGTTGGCAGGAGACAGGACCAAGACAGGAAGAATCCACTCACAGCTCACCAGGAGGGAGTCTGAGCACGCTGGGCAGGAGAGGTATACAAAGGATTAACCCTACACCTCCCTCCATCTCTGCACAGCATGTAGTGCTGTGTCCAGGGGAGATTTTCAAATGCTTTTAGCACAGGACTGGCTCTCGGTCACCACTTCCGAGTTCCAGCTGGTGGAAGCCCCCTAAAGGTGGAGGCCCCGGGACACGTGCCCTGGGTGCCCTCCCTTTAATCCAGCCCTGTCTGTGAGTCACCGAATACCTGCAATAAAATCACTTATAAGGTCTGCAGAGCCTGTGTACAGACTAATCTACTGCTATATGGTCAATGCTGAGGGTGAGTACTGCTCTTTGTATAGTGGATGCTATGTAGTAATGATATGGGGGTTTAAGTCACTATGTAAAGTTGTGGTGATAATATTTGTTTCCTATAGATTGGTAATAGCTGATGCGGTTATGAGGGGTGTGGCTATGGAGGCTCGGCACATTGCTGTGACTGTCCCTCTTTCCTCCCAGCAAAAGTTGAGAGGTATGCTGTAAATCTCCTCTTGAGCTACTAGATTATTTATCACTAATCCTATATAAGGCCTAAATAGTGCGGTTTATGCGCACTCAAAACTGTCCAACATAAAAACCAAAAGAAAAAATTACGAATGCAAGACCAATGTATAAATAAGTACTTATCTTTTATTAGAATATCAAAAAGAAATTATTTCAATTAAAAATACATAACAGGGGGGCTGGAGCTAATACAAATCCCCATGAAAGCGGTGGATTACCTAGGTTCTTATACATACGGTACTATATCACAAAGTAAATAACAGTAAAAATGGGGAACCTATATATACACATATATACTGGGCACTGGGTTGATACTGCATACAATAAATAAATAAATCTCACAGTGAGTACACAAAAAGAAATACCATCCACAAATAATACATATTACCCATACATGTCCTTAGTATACGAGTCCACCTCACCATACACCTGACACGTGTTTCGCGTGTTGCTTTATCGAGGGTGATGTCCCAAGTACTGAGCTCAAACCTTATAAACCCCATACAACCAATCAAGCACATGCCCATCATGTGTATCATATAGAGCAATCAGTAATGCCGGAGAACCGGAAGTGATATCCCTCAGTCACGTGACCTTGCTCTGTCACATGATGGACACATGTCCACATATCCAGGTTATTCCTACACATAAATTCATTATGACCCTGCCTAACTTCCCCCTTCACAAATAGCATTAGTGTCTAATTCCTCTCATTTTCAAACGACATGTATACCTTAGTTGCCATATACGTGGACCGCATCGTAAAGCCGGAAATGACGCGCGTCACATGACCGCATCACATGACCGCGTCATTACCGGAAAAACCTGACGCCGAAACTGCCACTCAATGAGCGTCATCCGGAGCAGGGTTGTATGTGCGGTCATGTGACATCCCGCAGGTCAGGTGACTAGCCCGGAGTCACATGACCGCACATAATGTAAACATGATGAACACTATCAGTAGATTATTTATCACGTGAAGCAGTATTCGCAGCGAGTTAAGCAAAAATTTGCCTAGGTCCCCTTTATATGACTGGAAAATCTCTGGATCCATAGGGATCATGGAAACCCTTCAGTGTTTTTCCTAAGGGTGTCTGTTCCTGAAAATAGGTCAGGGTTGTAATGTCGGACTGGCCCACCAGAGGACCGGAAAATCGTCTAGCTCAGAACTTGCAGTTACAGTGACTGAAATGTAGTTTCTCACTGGTTCTTTATTGGTGGGTTATTTCCTCTGGTGGGCCCCAGGTACCCCATTCCAACACTGCAGGGTTTTATAGTTTCTGTCCTATTTTTGTCCAGAATTCCGGCATGACCCCCCCCATAGATGTCTATTAGGAAAGCCTCCAGAATTCGGGATTTGTGTTGTTGCACAGCTCCTTTTAAGCTGTGCGGTGCGCAACCCTACAGCTTAAAGGAAGGCCCTGCCGGGTAAGAAGGGCAAGTGTACGGAGCTCTGATAGCTGAATCCAATGATGAGCGCACTGCCGAACCACCACCACATACCCCCTGGAACCTCACTACTATGTGATGATGACTGCCCTTTCCCCCGACCTCACTCTGCACTGATTAACCCTTCTCGCCCAAATCCATGGAACCCAATAGAGAAGCGCCCCTTGTGTTGCAGCTTGTGTCTCGCGGCTTTCTCATCCAAGGACACAGTGCCCTGATCGCTCTCCCCAGATGCGCTACACTTCGATGAGAATGATGACCTGGAGGTGTTCAGCAAAGTATAGAGGGGGTTGGGGGGGCATATATCCTGGGCTACAACTACAACCCAGCATGCCCCCAGCTGCACAACTACAACTCCTTACATGCCCCGAGCTGCCCAACTACAACTACCAGCATGCTCCCAGCTGCATAACTACAACTCCCAGCACCCCCCTGCTGCACAACTACAACCTCCAGCATGCCCCTGCTGCACAACTACAACTCCCAGCATGCCCTCAGCTGCACAACTAAAACTCCCAGCATGCCCCTTGCTGCACAACTACAATTCCCAGCATGCTCCCTGTCGCACAATAACAACCCCCAGCATGCCCCCTGCTGCAGAACTACAACTCCCAGCATGCCCCTTTTTTCAGAACTACAACTCCCAGCATGTGTAGTACCCAGGAGTAAGGATACCGTTTATCATGGTCCTGGATGCTACACATGCCCCCTGCTGGAGAACTACAACTCCCAGCATTTCTACTGTCCAACCTATTATGCATACCATTGGAATTAATGCATATGGTATAATACTGTTGATATGTGTGTGATGGTCAATGTGTGATATGTGTGTGATGGTCAAAGCCTTTTGAGGCCTTCTGATCAGGATTTTCTGACAGTAAAAACTGCCACAGCTGTTTAAAGGGGACCTTAGTTGACAAGATTTGTAAAAAAAAAAAAAAAAGAAGCAAAAACTGGCATTACAAAAAATATTTCTGTGCATTACAGTGAGTTGGCACATCTAATCAGCTCAAACGCTCGCCCAGCCTGGCCACCCAACACTACATAGGCTGACAGCTTCCTGAGGCGGACACTTCACAGCAGTGCAGCCAGCAGAAAGCAGAAGCAACCATTCACGTGTGAAAGCACACTAAATAAGGCAAGGTAACTTGCCTTTCAGCAATAGATTGCTACTGCCGGTAGCCTTTAAAGTCTCTTATATCAAAGTTAGAGGACATCAATCTCTGTGATATATACCCATGATATAAAACCATCAAGAACCCTTCTTTTAGCCTTATACCACTAAAGAAACCATGAGAGCCATTAAAACTTCACACAAAAAGTACCCTCGAAACATTGTACAACATCTAACATTGTGAAATTCTAAAAACCCCAAGAACTGTTATGAGCCAGTCACCATGCATGTTTTGAAATATGGGACACAAGTGCTAGTATTTCTTGACAGTGCCAGTGATTTAAAACTCCATGGCTATGGTAACAAGAAGGATAATGTTCTCTTTGTTAAACAGTCATGGGAAATTGTGCCTTGGTTGATAATACTGTTCTTGAAGCATGGGTTGCATTTTGTCAAGTCATTGAGCTGCTGTGTCTAATATATGGGTGTGTTGGAAATAGTTTACTTGGGCACCAAATTTGAAGATGGGGTTCTTTAAATGTATCCAAATTGACTATGGGTATTTCCTACAGCATTATTATATTAATTTATAATAATTGGGGTGTACTGGGGAACATTACTTGATATTTAAAAAGAAAAAAAAATACTGATGGTTTGCAAATATTTTAATGGGTCATAAACACAGGTACATGCATGATTGCTGATTGCTGTCTGATGTTTCCGTCCTTAACAACAGGCACGGAGGTAGTGAAATCCTGTCCTATTTATTCTTGGTTCAATTTGATTAAGGTAAGCCTCTCCACACTGGGGCAAGACAGCCTTCTCCTCCTGGGTTTCCCAATGGCCTTGAAATATAACTCCTCCTCCTCCTCCTCTTTCTCCTCCTCTCTGGGCTTAGGTACACATGGTAGACCATAGAACTGCTGCCTTGGTTGATGATGTTCCTCAATGCAGTCTGAAACAGGGAGATGATGTCATTGACACCCTAGTCATTGCGGCTGACAAACAGAGTAGCTTCCTCAAACGGTACCAGAAATTGGCAGACATCATGCATCAGCTTCCAATGGGTGACCAGAAAAATTGCAATTGAGCATAAAGCTACCAGAATGCGTTAAGAGGAATTGGTAGACTGCTCATCTCCATTCATACAGCCAGTCCAACATGTTAAGGTCCAAGTTTTACCGTGTTGTCACATCGCAGATGAGCCAATGTTCCTGAAGTCCACAATGACATTGGATCTGGCAAAGAGCGTTTCATGCTATGTAGGAGTGGCTGAAGTGGGTGTAAGTCCTTCAAGTCCTGGGAAGGAGTGTAGGACCCATTGAATGGGTAGATTCAGCATGTGTGTCATGCTAGGAACATGTGTCATCCCTCCATGCTGCAGTGCCCTCCATGATGAGTGATGTGACCTCCATTCGTTGTTGCTGTTGCTGCGTCTCTCCCAGAAGAATGTTTATCTAATAAGCAGTGATGCACATATACTCATCATATGTTATAACATCATATGTCCGCACTGAGATGCTCCCAATTAGAGACACAGAGAAGAAGAAGTTGCCAACCTTATTTTACAGTGTTAGGGCTGCAGTGACATCCCATGCTCTGGGCTGCCGCACTTGCTCTCCTCCTGCAGATGCTGTAGCCCCCATGCCCAGGACAGGCACCGCTCCCTCTTTGGCCCCTTGGAGCGCCTTACTGCTCCACTCTCCTGTCCTCCTGGCCGGAGCGCAAATCCCCACCTACTAGGGCGGGTGCTCCGGCTTCCACAAATTGAAAGGGAAAGTACGCCCCTAATTGGTGGCTGCACCCAAACGCTTCCCTATAAATCCTTGCACTTCCCTGACCCCTCTGTTGGATCCTCTGCATATTTCCTTTAGCGTGAGGTCCCAGCCTGCCTGTGGGTTCCTACCCATGGTTCCTGCCCCCTGTCTGCTGCTGTGTTCCTGACAGCCATCCTGCCTATGTGCGCCTCCCCAGCCACAGTTAGCAAGACAAGCCAGGAGTAGAGCTTGCCACAGCAAATCCAGCCCACCTTGCGGTGAGCACTGATGAAGTCCAGTGGCCCCTTAGACTCTGCTCCCTTGTGAGGCTTACGCCATCACTAGCGGCGGTTCAATGGATCCCCTACTTCTGCCGTGACATCCAGGTATTGTAGCTATGCAGAGCTGGAATTACCTTATTGGCCATAAAAATAAAGACTTGTCACTCTCCATCTTGGTTAGGCACAAGCAATCAGCTCGATAAATGGCTTGGACTTGCAATGGGAGAGTCTACAGGGTAACCATGTACTGGAGGAATGGGATGTGGGACCAGCTCAGGGCCCAAAATAAATAAATATATGTATTGTCTAGTTATGTATTGTCTTTTTTTATTTTGTCTTGTTTAGTTTTCATTTGTTTGTGTATGATGTCTGTGTTTGTGTATGATGTCTTGTTTAGTATATTTAATTGATCTGCAACATCATCATTTTAGTCCTGGATGAAAGTTTCCTCTCCTAAGCTGTATTCGCCCATTGGCATGCATTTCGATCCTGTTACTTTGGCAGAAGCTGCCCGTCTGGCGCTCTCTATTTTTCCAGCCTAGAAACCCCTGGAGTTACAACGCTGCCTTCCAAATGCTGACTGACCTCCCGTTCCTCAAAAATATCTTTTGTGTACATTGGATGAGAGAAGAGGGGAGTGCTAGGCTTGCCAGAAGCTCTCTGGCTGATGGTCCTCCAAAGGTGACTTGTGGCTGAGACACAACAGGAGATGGACCAAGGAAAGGCCCTGCCCTTTGCACAGATAGGTGTTGGCACTGCTTCAGGAGGACCCTTCTGATGATTGTTGGCTCCAGATTGACTACTGACTGCTGTGGAACTTGAACTTTTAAATATCCATTCTAAAATACCAGCCTGGCTGGTATTGACCTGAACACTGGGTGTTACTGGGAGCTAAAAACTTTGTCCAAGCCTGGTAATATCATCACTATCACTACCCTGTGTTCCACCACTTCCACCACCCCCCACCCCACCCCGACTGCCGCCACTGCCACTGACCAAACCCTGAAAAGGCCCCAACTTTTTTTGACACTTCAACATTGTGTCAGAGGACAATTTATTTCAATTGAAATTAAATGAATAAAAATAAAAAATTAAAGGGGCTGGCCACTTTATAGTAAAATAGTTCAGTGTACAGTATTAGTAAGTGTGCTCAATGTATATACTGACAGCAGCTCCCTGTGTACCTCATAGACCTAAAATCAGACTCCCCTTCACCAGGCTGGGCTGCCCTGCTCTGTTTTGTTTCTGTCCACAAAATGTCTGACATGGAGGAGTATGTGACCATGCCCTGTCTACTGTGTTCTCCATAGACATATACAGGCTCAGTGGTGGACACTGGGGGTGGGGCCTGGTCACATGCTCCTCCACGTCAGCCATCTTATGGACCAAAACACCACAGAGCAGGGCAGCCCAGCCTGGAGGAGGGGAGTCTGATTTTAGCTCTATGAGGTACACAGGAAGCTGCTGTCAGTATATACAGTAAGTACACTTACTAATACTATACACTGAGCAATTTTACTATAAAGTGGCCAACCCCTTTAAGTAAATCAAAATTAAAGTTACACTTTAATTTGGAGTCACTAACAGGAAATACAAGGGGAGGTACAAGGGTAACTTGTAGGGGTTTGGATGGGGATTTGAAAGAGAAAAAAAAAGGTTTATTTACCTCTGCACGCTCCCCTGGTGTCCTCTTCCGTGACACAGGGGGAGCACAGACAGGTTTGTATACATTTGTTATATTTGATTCACGAAGACTGCAAATTTGTGCAGTAAAATTTGTGAGCCTCACAAAATTTTTTTTACAAGATTCGCTCATCACTAATTGCCACGTATACCTTGACTATACCAGTAAAAATATATGTGCTATATTATGTGACTATTCTTACATCTTTTAGGTAATATAATAAAAAAACGAGAAAAAAAGAGTATGCTATCATGAAACCAGATATGTGTGGCACAATAGAGAAGATTAATTGTAAAGAGCAAATGCTATATAATGAAGACATTCAGCATCCTTACCATTTTATAATAAGGCAATCCTAATGTGCCCTTGCGCTGATAGAGATATTCATTCATTCTGTGACACTCGAGACACCACATATCATCATGCCATCTCTTTTCCTTTATCCATTATGTTATTACGGTAGTAGGTTGACAGATAGTTCTACTATAACAGCAGGAAGGAGAGAGATATCCTGTCAATCACCTGCACGTGCAGTCTGTGACCAATGGTTTGTTGTGTTTTTTTGTTTTTTTTTTCTTTTTTCTTTTTAACTCATTTAGGCTGAGTTCATAGTAGAGATGAATAAAAATTTGGGCAAAGCTAATGGAAAATCATACAAAATGACTGCCTCCATGAACTATAAGAGCACATTGCAGCAGGTAGTGTTCAGGTAGAGCACATTTCAGGTAGTGTTCCTCCCCTGACCGAGAGTTACCACCTGTCTCGTAATTCATATGAACAGAGATGTTTGCATTTTGCTCTTTTACTGTAACCCTCTGGCCTTTCAGAAAGTCCACTCTCAGGGAAAATAGCAACAGCCCTGGGTCGTCTTCATTTGTAGTCAATTTATCTAATCATAGATTGATGTACGCTCAGGTCTTTGGCAATGTTTATGCAGGTTCTCCTGAGGTGTTTTGAAAACTGTTTGCAACAAAGCATGGTTTATAATAACCAATCTTGTTAAGAAGAACAGATTTAATAGTAACCAGGTTTTGTAGGCCTTAAAAGGGTACTGATAGAAAAAAAATCAATCAATCATAAACATAGTTTTTACACTTACCATCCCTTCTGAGTCTGTCTCTGTTTGAATTTCCCGCTCTTTGCAGGTCTGTGAAGCTCCAGTTGGTGGCTTCATTTTTTCTTCACTTCCTGGTTTGGGCTTTCCTATGATGCACTTTGTCTCCTGTGATGTCTAACTGACTCTGTAGAACTGTTAGATGGCTTACACCTTGTTCAGCCATCAGAGCTGAGCAACCGGAGTCATCTGACAAAGAGGGAGGCTGGCATAACAGGGCTTAGACCAGCCTCCCTCTTGATGATGTCATTGTCACAAAATGGCTGCCACAGAGGAGCCTGGGGTCAACAGTCATCAGGTGAGAATGAGTTTACTTCACTTTCTGGTGGGGGGTTGAGGGGGGGAAAGAAGGGAAGGGGGGCAGATAGGTGATTGAAGCATATTACAAAGTTATATAACTGTAATGAACTTCAATTACTGGGAAAAAGCTTTTTGCTGGAGTACCCCTTTAAGTAGGCATAGGAACCATGAAAATCCACACTTCCAACCTTATCTCCTTAATTGAAACCATATTTCACCTTTTGCTTATTAACTCTTGAAGAAAACATTAAGGGCCCTATTAAACAGTACGATAATCTGCCGAATCAGGCCGATTTGGCAGATTATCAAAGAAATGATTATGAGTGGATGAGCGGATAGGTGCAGCATATTTTTTTTTAATGAGCAATTTTATTTATCTATGTTAAATGTAAAAATAAACAGCAAACAGGCATCAAGACAAGCACAAAAAAATGGTTACAATACAATTTTCGGTACACAATACTCCGCGGTAAGTACAAAATTCTTAACCACCCATCCATTGGAGTCCTGTATGCAATACATAATCATATTTTCCACAGTCCCCCCTTCCCCACACCCCATACCCTCTTCCCCCACCCACCCCAGAGATCCGGCCAGAAAAAGAAATAAATAAATAATTAGCTGGATAATTCATTCCGTTATCTATTTCCAGCTATTCTATAATCTCATATGTTTGCCAACTGCCTTTCCCTTCTTCTTTTTTTTTTTTGCTAACCCTAACTGGTAGGTTTGAATCTTATTTACAAGGGATCTCCATTTGAATCTTATTTACAAGGGATCTCCCAATCATTTGCAAAGCCACCCAAGATCATTTTAACTTCCTCCTCTCCCACTATCATACTCAATCCCTCTAGGTAGTTCTTAATTGACAAGATACAGCATAATTAACATGCGTGTGATTTAAAAGGGTTTTCCACTCCTGGTGAGACTTACAATTCCATACTTGTTATTATCTATTTAGACTCCCTCTCCTAGTTCTGAGATTCTGCTCTTTGCTGAAAACACAACAAACTGCCTGTGAGCTTCTCTCTCCATCTCCCCCTCCCCCCCATCCAAGACAGGTGATGTAAAAAGTCCATATCTACAACTTTTTAGCAACTTTGTAATGCTGGGAGAGTTAATCACAGTGAGTTACAGCATTACAAAGAAGCTACAAGGTTGCAGGTAAAGCCTACCAGGTTCCTGTTTACATAAGCTAGGGAGAGTGGAGCAGGGAGAGACAGAGAGAAAATCTCACACACATTTTTTCCCCCATGAGAAAGCAGCAGTTTAGAGCTGGGAAAAGGAGACCAAATAGATAATATCAAGTATTGAATAAATTGGCACCATGGGCAGCAACATATGAAAATAAAAATGTAAAGGAACCACAAAACATACAGTATAATCCTAAACATTTCAAAGTAACAAACAAGGATATACAGGAAATGTGCCTCATGACTTTTTATAGATAGATTAGCATTTTTGTCCTGATAAATAGATACCTGTGTTGTTTTTAAAGTTTAGTATCTTCATTCAAATCTGATGTAAAAGTCTGTGCTCTATATGATTTTCTTGCATCACTGAAGTCCTGGTTGTGAATCCAAAAAAGGGTCTGTGTGCTTTCACTTCAAACACATATACTGAGCACTATGTACAACAGTCTATGAATATTATATAGTTATAGGTGGTAGCATGTGTTGGCACTATATTTGTAAGGGCAAAAGAAAATAATAATACATATAACCACTCCGGCAGCTTATCAGAAATCCACTGTTAATAATAAAATATAGTGTAAATAGGTGTAAAGATTAAACATCCACTGTATTGTTTCCAGTATAAAGAAAACAGATCTTTCCTAGCTTAAAGAAACTCATCCATGATGTGATGCAAGTTGTGCAAGTGAACATGAGATATTCTATGCTAAGACGTTAGATATTATCAATAAGAGATGTTCACCTAATGTTTATTTATATATATGATGCTGCAGAATGCCATATATTTCCTCATAAATGTATGATCCAAATTAATAAATGTTGAAGGGAAGCTGTGATATTAATTTTTAAAGGTTAGAGCGGCAGACATTATTGGTAAGCTATTAGGGTATAGAAATATATTGTACTTATCCAGGAGCTAATGGTGGTTGCAGAATATATAAAAACTCATCCAAGTGTCAAAAAGCTGCTCAAGTGCCATTGGCTGGCCTACCTTCTTGTCTTCACTGACCTCCCAGACCCTCCTAATTGACATACCAAGCCCTGTAGGTTTGTCAGGGCTATCAGCTATCCAACAAGGTCTGCAGCTCTAACCAATAAATACAGTTGACAAATTCTCTGTAAGCAGTGCTTCGTATAAATCCATGCTTCATATAAATCTGTTTTCATATTTTCTATTTTGAAGAAAGGGTAAGATAAACATATAGTAGATGCGTGGAAGAAACTTCCAGCAGATATGCCTGGAATAAACATATACTGTATTTATCCCAAGATAATAGGAAAGCAAATACTAAAAGAGGCAGACTAGATTGACTAGCTGGTCTTTTTCTGCAGACAATATTCTTTGATTCTATGTTATCACATCAAAACTACTTTCTTATAAAATCATGCTATATCATAATATCATACAGCATTTCAATTTATTGCATAAATGTACATAGCAATAGAAAACAGAAATGTACCGTATTTATTGCTTTATAAGACACACTTTTTAGCAAGAAAATATCCTGCTAAAAAGTGTCTGCGTCTTAGATTCAGGAGACAGGGCAGCCCGACACTGTGAGACCACCCTGACTCCTTCCCTGATGGCCCAGAAGGCTGCATAAGCTGTGCAGTCCTCTCCCTTCTCCTGTCGGTACTGATCAGTGAGATCAGTGCCCGGGAGGGGATATACACGGCAACCTGCTGAAGGACCTTCGGAAGCTGAAGGATCTTCGGTGATGTCACAAACATGTGATTAATCACATGACTGTGACATCAGCAAAGGTCCTTTAGCTCACATTCCCGCAGGTCCTACACTAAATGGTCGTGTCTTAGTACAGAGCAGTGTGTGTGTGTGTGTGTTACCCTGTGTGTGTGTTGATATAACATTGTGTGTGCTTGTGGATATGTTTGTACAGCTGAGTGTGTGTGCTACAGCTGAGCTGAGAGTGTATGGTGTAGCAGAGCTGAGTGTGTAGCTGAGCTGAGAGTGTATGGTGTAGCAGAGCTGAGTGTGTAGCTGAGCTGAGAGTATATGGTGTAGCAGAGCTGAGTGTGTTGTGCACAAAGCAGCTGTGTATGTGTAGATACAAGACACTTTCAGTTTAATAAACTTTGACCCCTTCACTGCATTATCCCTTTCATGACCTTAGACCACCAGGGAAGTTTAATTAGCATAGCATTAATTAGCGTCTTGTAGACAGGTGCGTCCTATAAAGCGAAAAAATACAGTATTTTATTTGTAATCATATACGTATGCATATGATTTTTCTGCTACTGTTAGTAATATTTCCTTTAGAACTTAAAGGACTACTTCTTGATTGTTATCTCTAAAACATTTAAAATATGATGTCTTATTCCTTCCTTTTATAACCTGTCAAATAAATAGACAATAATGTTGGGGGGTGGGGGGTTTATAAACTTCGGGGGAGATTTATAAAACATGGTGTAAAGTGAAACTGGCTCAGTTGCCCCTAGCAACCATTCAGATTTCATCTTTTATTTTCCAAAGAGTCTGTGAGGAATGAAAGGTGAAATCTGATTGGTTGCTAGGGGCAACTAAGCCAGTTTCACTTTACACCATGTTTAATAAATCTCCCGCAATTTTATTGGAGAACAAGATGACAATTAATTATCCCTCTTAATAGACTTAAAAAAGCACTGCAGCAGACGTATTGGCTTTTATGGGGTTTGTGGACCTAGAAGGGCCTTTTTAGTCTTGCCTTCTACCACTGTTCTTTCTAAGTTGTTCAGCAGAACAGCCATGCAGCTCAGAAGCTACCTCTGATTCTATGAACTCTACTCTTAATGATCACACAGAGTGCTACTGAACGTCTCTGCCTTATCATAGAGATAACTGTGCGTCAGTACTGTTAAAGCTATAGTCCTCTCAATTCCTTCCTGAATTGGAGACGGAGCCTGGAGAGATGAGCAACCAATGGACTTCAGGTATGAATGATTAACTTTTCTACTGTCCTCCACAAATATCTTAGAATTAAAGGGGTATTCCAGGTTATTTTGATATTTACTCTACTGATTTGTCTTATAATTAGTGATGAGCAAGTACTAAAATGCTCAGGTGCTCGTTACTTGAGACCAGTATTTCCCAATACTCGGGTGCTCGTTTCAAGTAAAGAACCCCATTGAAGTCAATGGGAAACTCGGGCATTTTTGCAGGGGACCCAAGTTCGGCAGAGGGAAGGTCCTGTGAAAACCTGTCAATCACAGAAAATGATGGAAACACAACGGAAATGGACAGGAAACAGCAGTAATACAGGGATCGGCATTACCGGGGTTAGCAATCCTCTGCAATAATGCCGATCCCTGTATTGGTTAATATATTTAATTAATAAAACAAAGTTTCGTTCTAAAAAAGTTATTTTCGTTGTTTAGTAGTTTAATTAAAACAAATCCATACTTAATATACTGTTAATATATATATATATATATATATATATATATATATATATATATATATATATATCGCACTGAAAAGATAGGATTTTAAATTTTTAAAAAATAACTTTTATTCTTCATTTGTTAAAAAATTCTATATTCAAAAAGTCACCAGATGCTTAAAGACCTAATTTCTATTTACACAGCCTTCACCAATAATTTAGCTTGTACAAAAATTCAAAGAGTTTCTTTCCCCTCTTTACAATAAATATATATCCGTGCACCTTTGTTCTTTATATTCAGTCCACGTATTTTATTTACAGTTTATTTGTATTCTTTATGTCTCTTTCTTTTTAAAGTCTTTTTATTATCTTCAATGTGAGTGTTCAGATCACTGCGTTTTTTCCACAGACATTTTTAAACAAAAAGAAGTGAAGATTTTACTTCCCTTATCTCTTTTCTCGGGTTCTCTTCACATCACATAGCTTTCAGCTATGTGTGAAGAGAACCCGAGAAAAGAGATAAGGGAAGTAAAATCTTCACTTCTTTTTGTTTAAAAATGTCTGTGGAAAAAACGCAGTGATCTGAACACTCACATTGAAGATAATAAAAAGACTTTAAAAAGAAAGGGACATAAAGAATACAAATAAACTGTAAATAAAATATGTGGACTGAATATAAAGAACAAAGGTGCACGGATATATATTTATTGTAAAGAGGGGAAAGAAACTCTGCATTTTTGTACAAGCTAAATTATTGGTGATGGCTGTGTAAATAGAAATTAGGTCTTTAAGCATCTGGTGACTTTTTGAATATAGATTTTTTTAACAAATGAAGAACAAAAGTTATTTTTTAAAAATTTAAAATCCTATCTTTTCAGTGCGACATAAACATATATAGGAAATTAACATTGTGTACAAATAATCAGAGTGCTCTATATATATATATATATATATATATATATATATATATATTTACAGTATATTTAATTGCACACGTATGGATTTGTTTTAATCAAAGTATTGAACAACGAAAATAACTTTTTTAGAACGAAAACGTGTTTTATTAATTAATTATATTAACTATTATATAGAGCTCACTGTAATAATTAATACTTTAATTAAAACATCAAATGTTTCTTCCGATTATGCTATCACAATAGCATTATCCCCCAGGCCCCCCTTCCTGTGTTATAACTCCGATCCCCCTGGCCCCCCTGCCTGTGTTATAACTCCAACCCCCCCCCCAGGCCCCCCTTTTAGTGTAATCATTCTGACCTCCCCCAGCCCTCCTCTGAGTGTGATCATTCCGATAAACAGATCACTCACCCCCACTGCCGGTGTAATCGTGTTGCTATAATGGCCCCGGCCTCGACACCTTTTTCAAGCAGCTGTACTCAGCTGACAGGCGCTCTGTGTTTGAGGCAGGAGAGATTTCTTTCTTGCTCGTACAGAGCGCCTGTCAATCGCCCTGATAAAACTCAGCTGACAGGCGCTCTGTACGGAGCAAGAAAGAAATCTCTCCTGCCTTACACACAAAGCGCCTGTCAGCTGAGTACAGCTGCTTGAAAAAACTGCCAAGACCGGGGCCAGCGCAATGATTACACCGTGGGGTGGGGGAGAGTGATCTGTGTATCGGAATGATTACATTGAGAAGGGGGCCGGGGGGGTCGGAATGATTACATTGAGAGAGGGGTCGGAATGATTACATTGAGAGAGGGGTCGGAATGATTACACTGAGCAGGGGGTCGGAATGATTACACTGAGAGGGGGGCCGGGGGGAGGGGGGGTTGGAGTTATAACACAGACAGGGGGGCTGGGGGGGATCGGAGTTATAACACAGGAAGGAGATGGGTGCGACCTCCTTCCCACTGACAGGCCCTCTCTGGAATGGGACATCATGTGACGTCCCGTGCTCAGGGAGGGACGTTTGTAAGGCTCTGAAAGCTTGCTAAGTGCATAACTAGAGGCCAGATGGGTCGGGAACCTCACCACACATCCAGGCCGGTGACGTCACAGAAACACGTGACTTATGTAAAAATTGAGAGAAAGAGACAAAATTGGTTATAGAAACCAATGATACATATTAATTATATTACAAGACAACCTAGAATACCCCTTTAAATATTTTACCAACTTAGACCATCCAGCATTCTTTTAGTTCTTTTAGACTCATGTTTACCTTTTTTGGTGGGGTTCGTTACGGTTTGGTTCACAAGTTTTTAAATTTTAAAACTTCTTTAAATCAATTGACAAAGGTTCTAGCAGCTGGATTGGAGAAAAGCGTTTTGATGGCTAAAAGAATATAACCTTTAACCTCTTCCCCCAAAATGACGTCCATGGACGTCATGAAAAGCAGTGCCAGACTGCATCATAGACGTCATGCTTTCCCTGCCTCTCTCCTCTGTCCCTAGGTGAAATTCGGCAGCACACAGCCTCCTCCTGCTGCCACTGCCCAGAGGGGAGCCGTGCTCCTCCCTGGACAGTTAACCCCATAGACCCGCGGTCGTTGCGACCGCAGCATCTATGGGGAGATTCTCTGCCTCCCGATCGGGCTGCGGGAGAAGGCTGTTGCACATTGCCTCTTCCTCCCGCCACCACTGCTTAGATGCTCCCCCCTGCGACCCCCTCCCCAAGGTCCCCGTCCCATCGTCCTCCGTCCCCGTCCCCACGGGCCGCGCCATAGTCTGGGTTACTAAGGTTAGTAATGATGTGCACTGAGGCAGGGACCTGATTGTTTGAATGAACAGTCATTGTGTAACTGACTGCTCATGCACTATATAATGCATTACAGCACATGTGCTGTAATGCATTATAGATATACATGAAAAAGTAAAATTGAGAAAAAAACATAAACACAAATAAATACATACATAAGTAATTAATTAAAATAAATCATTAAATAAATACATGAACAAATAATTAAAATAAATCATTAAATAAATAAATACATAAATAAATATAAATAAATAAAAACATTCCCGATCCCCCCTTTATGAATGATTACCTACAAATAGGATACATATATTAAGTATCACCGCACCCATAATGGCCCCATCTATTAACCTGTTACATTAATTATGCTGCCCGATTAACGCCATTAAAATAATAAATAAAAAACTAACCAAAATGACAATTTTTTGTTAATTTCGCCCTATAAAAAATATAGATAAAAGCTATCAAAACGTCACATGTTCCCAAAAGGTGTACCACTAAAAACGTTAGCTTATGCCGCAAAAAAAGCCCTTACATAACTCCATTAACAAAAAAAATTAAAATATTACTGCTCTTACAATATGCAAGACACAGTTTTTTATAGTATAAATGCCATAAACTATAAAAAAAAGCTATATAAAACGGATATCACTGTAATTGTTCCGACCTGACGAATAATGATAAGATGTCATATGTAATGTATAGTAAACAGCGTACAAAAAACTGCTATAAAACAGTTGCTAAATTGACTTTATTTGTACCACCTCATAAAAAATTTTATGAAAAATGATTAGGGTGTCACATGTCCCCCAGAATGGTACCAATGGAAAAGCAAATTGTCTTACACAAATATTTTGGCACCGCAAGGCCTCTGTTACATGGTATAATGGCTAAAAAAAAACTGAAATAAAAATAGGCCTCAAAATTCACCAGGTCTCTGTCATGTCTGCGGCCTGTGGTTGAGTTAGGTGACGCACTGGGGCCACATATGGCGGATTTCTAGAAACATTGGAATACGGGGAATAAATATTGAGTTCCATTTCTTAGTTAGTATTTGCTGTGTCAGAGGGGAAAAAACTGATTAAAATGGAATATCTGCAAAAAAAAAAAAAAAAAATGAGAATTTTAAATTTCCCCTCCAAATTGCTTTAATTTCTGTGAAACATCTAAAGGGTTAATACACTTATGAAATGTTACTTTGAATACTTTGAGGGGTGCAGTTTTTTGAATTTTGATCCTAAAGAAATATAATTTTTTTTTTTTTTTTTTTTACTAAAAACTACTGAGTGTATCAACAAAAGTATACCCCTAACATAAAGAGGAGTATGTCACGAAAAAAACAATCTCAGAATTACTGTGATAATTAAAAGCAATGTAGAGTTATCTCTACATAAAGAGAGACAGGTCAGATTTGAAAAATAGGCCCTGGGCATTAAGGCCAAAAGAGGCTGCGGAGGCAAGGGGTGAAAGCCAAAAGTAAGTAGCGCATCAAAGGCTTATTGCCAGTTCACCCAGTTAAATGCTTTTTCAGCATTGATAGTGAGGAAGGTAGCTGGGGTATCCTCTAATTCACAATACTGGAGAGTAGATATAATGCATCTCGTATTATTAGGCACTTGATGCCCAGAGGTAAACCCAACCTGATCTAAACAACTTTTAAACTTGCAGCCCTGTGTCCAATTGGTGTGGCCTTGATTGTCTGTGCCCTAGACCTTTGACTCCTCTCCGTACCTTCTCCAGGCCCTCTTCATCATTAGGAATGTCCCTGTGCAGGATTTCTCCTATTCATCACTTGTCTGAACACTGCACATGTGCTGGATTCTAAAGGTACATGTGCAGTGTTAAGACAAGTGATGATTATGAGAAAGGAGACAGCTCCTGTCACTGATGTAAGTGCCGCAATCGCTGCACTGCAGGAGTTAATGGCAGGTCATAGCGCTATCATGCCATCCTGTCATTAACAGTGAGGACCTGGCTGCATATAGCAGCCGGTCCCCACGTGCTTTGAAGTGAGCTCAGCTCCTGAGCTCACTTTATAGCACCAACGGACTCCATGACGTAGGGGTATGGTATGGGTCCTTAAGGGGTTAAAGGAGAAGTCTGGCCACATGCCAAAAAAAAATAAATTTGCTTATTCTTTTGGGATACCACATATTACATCCCTGTGAAGCCATCCAGCCTAAAAATGCCATTTTTTTCACCCACAGATGCAGTTTTCCCAACCATGGTGCTCCACCTTACTTCCTTTTTAGCCAAAGGCTTGCTAAGCTCAGCTACTACAGTTCCCAGTGGCCCCCTTGGCACTATTGTCCTCCCCCTGGCAATGCCCCCGTCTGTTTTCCTCCTCTGCTCTTTTGTTAATGTATATGCTATAATAGCTGTTCTCATGTTACATAGTAGACCCTACCCTGCCATCCACATCACAGCCCATTCCCTTGGATTAAAAGCGGCTATCTGACAGTACAAATGGTTGTGGGGGGGGGGGGGGCAGATTGTGGGTACAGAGTCGATTCAAATGCTATATTTCATTTGCACCAGTCTGTATACTGTCTAAACACAGTTCAAATTTTTTCTGCCCTGGTAATTTATTCTTTACCACATCTTCTGAGTTCTTCTGGTTCTTCATTTACTGTTACCTTTGTTTTGTTTGTTATTGACATCCTGCCTTTCCACTTATCCTTTGCTTTCTCAGTCTGTGTTCTGTGTGTCTTGTTCAATCATCTGCTAGGTCCCTGACCTCCTATAAAGTGTATGTTTGTCCTGTAATCTATGCTGGCTATTAGTCTAACCTAAGCGCACTAAGTGTACCCTGCATTTAACATCTCTGTGTCGCTTCACCTGATTACTCTGATCTTGGCTCTTGTACCTTTGACTACTCTTTTAAATTCTGATTCTCTGCCACATTGTCCATTAGGTTTGACCCTTGTCTGTAGGACCATCCCTTGGTGTTTTGTCTGTCTTGTGTTTGTTCTGTGTTTTACACCTCCAATCATCGCCCAGTTGTTTACAGTCACCTAGGGCTGTCTTGAGGCAAGTAGACAGGGATGGCTGGGTGAGGCAAGTCCACGGCTTACTGTCCATGTTCTCCCTATAACCTTCACAATAAATAACCAACACCGCACTAAATCTATAGAATGTAACAGTCCATCCACATCATACCGGACACCCACTCTGTCCGAAATAACTCAGCAATAATATATAGCAAGATGTGTATAGTGTACGAGAGATACCTTGTATAGCAGTTCCTCTGTGTTAGCTCTCCGTAGTCACGAGAACATATACTCACACGAGTGCTGGCTTTGCTTGTAAACTTTTACTGTTTAATTCGGTTACTCGTACAGGACAAGGTAGTAAGGTGCTCACAGGCTGATACGTGCTCTCCTCTCAGTCTAAACCATCCAACCTCACGGCGGACGTTTCGGAGGTTTGTCCTCCAAAACGTCCGCCGTGAGGTTGGATGGTTTGGACTGAGAGGAGAGCATGTATCCGCCTGTGAGCACCTTACTACCTTGTCCTGTACGAGTAACCGAATTAAACAGTAAAAGTTTACAAGCAAAGCCAGCACTCGTGTGAGTATATGTTCTCGTGACTACGGAGAGCTAACACAGAGGAACTGCTATACAAGGTATCTCTCGTACGCTATACACATCTTGCTATATATTACTCCCTATAACCTTCCCAGTCGTCCTGTGTCAGCCTAGTTGACATAATCCACATTTATGTGAAACTTTGATTTTAGAATCTGATCCATGACAAATTGATCCACTCATCTCTAATACTTACAAAAGATAGATAGAAATGATAGCTATAGATAAATAGACAAATAAATTTTCCGTTCATTGAAATTGTAAAGGATATTTAGATATTGCCATATTTTTGTCCTAGAAAGGGGAGATTTCCTATCTGGTGTGACACATCCCAGATTTAACATTGTACAAAGCTTTCAGAATACTGTATATCTTGCAGATGAGCACACTAGGGAATCCTTTTAAAGTCTTCCTTTTGAAAAACTGGAACAAAACTAAAATAACTGCAGTAGATTTATTGGATAACAAAATCCCATTTCTACCACAGATCCATTGTATATGATAAATCTTGCACTATTTTTGTACCCAACACTACAATGCTAAAAGTAAGAATTCATTTATTGTTAAAACGTAAAGTATATGTTCTGCTATATCGTACATACAGAATATTTACTGGATAATAATGTTTTATCGCAAGGTTTTTAAAGATGTTATGAAACATTTTACAGACTAACATAACTCAGATAGCCAGCTTTCCGCAGACGTGAATACAACATGGTTCTAATTCTTTGCAAAGCTAATTCAGCAATAAATTTCTATTTTTACATTTAACATATTGTTAATTAGTCTAAATTGTGGGGAGAGCTCCAGACATTTGAGGCGCTATTACTGAGAAAGTGTCTTCATTAAAAGACTAATGAATGCACATTTGTTTGCCAAATTGGTCTAAAAAATAACAGAGAACAATTTGTTTCTCCATTGAATATCTGGGGAACCATGCAACTCAGTAATCAATTTGTAGCTAATTCTTTCAGACCTGTCACATGGCATCTATGTTACAGTATTCAGTCATGTTGACATCCTGATTTAACGCCTGCAAGGAACACACTAGCAAAAAAGTAACATAATAAAATATACAAGTATAAAATGTAAAGCAATGGCAGAATCAACACTGTGCACAATATATCCAAAAAAATGATACTTAGGAAAATGTAGCACAAAAAAAAAATCCTAAAATATTGTAGAATGAATTAACATAAGATCTTTTAACTAATCCCTTTACTGTGAAAAGCTTAATCACAGCTCTGCATGCTAAGAAAATATCCAAATCTCTCTCAGCAATGTGAAAATACCTCTCTACTGTATGTCGATTAACCTTTCAGTTGCCGGTTTCGTTAAAAGGAAATACAAAGACTACTGTGCAATGTTACAAATGAATTATATCTTTGCATACTAAAAAGCCCTGATGTTTTACTTTGCAGGTTAGAAATGTTTGCAAATGAAATAATTAATATGCAGCATTCCTTGCCAGCATGAGTTCATTTCAGTGATAAAAATAAAATGTTTTGTGGTTGCAATGAGAATTAGTCCCAGGAGTATAAAGGGACTCTAGCTCCAGACTGCACATCCTGACTCTATATGAAGCATGCATAATTTGCCATTGCTGCCTCTTAATATGCTGCGGTTGTATTTAGGACTCATACATTAGCTAATTAATTTTATAAGGTATTCTTCTTGCCATCAGACGGAACTATGATCTATCTATCTATCTATCTATCTATCTATTGCAATTATATCCCAGTGTGTTATTTGACTTAATTTCAATTATCATCAAGGTTACTGGGTTACACAAAGAAACAACTGATATCTGCTATATGTATAATTAAGATATCATTATTACACAGAAGGAATTGTTTTAATCATAACTGTTTGGAGAGTACTAATAACACATTTTGAAGGTTTTTGTGTTTTTTTATATTTTATTTTATTCAATTGGATTACTACAATATGTGGGAATATCTAGATAATCAGCTGAAGTTAAGTAACAAGACTGCTCATCTCATTAAAAAAATTGGTTTTCACACAGAGCAAAGATACAACGCAAGTACCTGCAGTAAAGAAATAGGTTTATTAACAAGTTGGTCTAGTTAAAAGGAAATATGATGGGAAAAAAAATAAGGGAGAAAGCTAATAACAGAACAACTTTTCTAAATTTCTGTTATTAAAGCTCCTTCTGATGTCAAAGTAATTACACATACGCTGGCTCATTTCAATAGACTATGGTCAGCCTTTAATGATAGGGCTCATTAAATCCAAATGTACCTTTAATCCTCTAACAGCTCTCACTCTAAAGGATGGCATTCTGGGAGACTGAATGATCAGTTAATTCTGAACAAGTTTTACCATGATTGACTTAAAACTTGAGTTCTGATCAGCGCAGCACAAGGTTAAGATAATCCTTGCTCTTTTTGACATTTTGCTTCCTTCATTTTCTGTTAACAGAACAATCCTAAGTCAAGAAAAAGGATATGGAAAAACATCAATGTTAAAAGTATTCCTTAAAACTAAGTTAATGAATCAAAAATAATGGGGAACTGTCATATACCATGCCCTAATTTTAGCCTACTTTATCAAATTAAACCATAGCCTTTCACCCACAATGCCTTCTCCTCTTCCACTTTGTCTTTTCATTTAACGTCTGCAGGACCCAAGACATATTTTAATACCTGGAAATAAAATAATGTAGATCTGTTCTGCTTTTAAATAATATCACATGCAAAAATGAGCCTATATTTTCTAACTAATGATAAAGTTCACAAAAGTGACCCTGCTCTACGCTAGATCGAAGAGGAAATATATCTATGTATTTAAATATCAGATATCTCATTTTTTTTTGTATTCATTGTTACTTGCCAAATCTTAGTCCTTATAGCCTCCTAATGATTTTTCTTTCAACAATGTTTTCACCCTCTCCATTGTGGGCATTGCCTAAAACTATTATTTTATACCCTAACAATGTTGCTGTGCTGTGTCTTGCTGGTTGTGCCCAAAAATGTTTTTCTTTGATTTGCATAGCAGTATGTAATATGGGGTTGCTAAGTGGTCCCCCTTTAAACCCTTGGGGGGCATTCACACATTCGCAGAATTCTGTCCATGCACAGGCAATGTTCTTCTGACCGGATCTTAGAGATCCTAGTATCATGCTTAATTATGATGTCAGGAGTTCAGAAACTATTTACATTTTGCGCTAGTCTCTCCCTGCTCTGCTCTAACTGCCTGCTGCCATCCTGCTCTCTCCTCCGCACACAGCTGACTGGCCACCTCCGTTTATGAACCACCTAATATAGAGGGGGAGGTCCTGCCATCACCCACAATCAGTCCTCCTATCTTCTCCTCTCTGTCCTTTCATCGGGAAGGGGAGGTGCTGACATGACAGAGGGGCCTGCAGCTGATTGGACGTGCGCTAGGGATTATGGTTAATCCCTCTCTCCCACCCAGTGAGGCTCCAGGCAGCATGTGTGGCCACCATTTTGTTTTGTGGAAATTTCCTTGTCGAATCGGCAGGAATTTGCTTCTCGGAACAGCGGATTGACAGCACTATTAACAGCGAATCTTGATCCATCAGATTTGCTTTGCTCATCTCTAATCGATAAATATCTACTATATATATATATATATATATATATATATATATATATATATATATATATATATATATATATATATATACCCGCCAGGCCACTGTTTTTAGAGAAGAGTAGTGACCTGTAACCTAGACAAACAACTGTCAACAACGAGGGAAAAAGAGGGTAAATCAGGAGGCAAATTTGCTAAATTAAAGTATTTCAAAATTATTTTAAACAAGTTTAGCTATGCTAGTTGTGATGAAAATACTACTTTAACATCTTTACGTTCCATGACGTACCTGGTATTATGGCGGTGCAAGGGGGTTCAGATAGGGGTCGCGCCAGGACCCCACTCTGAACGGCGCTTCTATTAACTGATGTGATCCCGTCGTCCCTGTCAAACCTTACTTCTGAATTTAAAGGCTTGGAAATCCTTCTGCATTTAAAGGCTTGGACATCCCTGGTGTCTGGTTCTTCTGCCGGGGACGGGCCTTAGCATTGCACTGCCACTGATCCCAGCTCAGAAAAACATAGCTCTGGGTTGAAGCCCAGAGCAATACAGCACTGATCTCATTGATCAATGCTCTTTATATAAACAGCTCTGATCTCTATGACAGATCAATGCTTAGCATATAGAAGTCCCCAGGGGGACTTCTAGTTAGTGTAAAAAAAAAAAGATTATTAAAAAAAAATCCCCTCCAATTAAAATTTCCAATTACCTCCCTTTTCCAGTGTTATAAATAAAAATAAATAATTAAACATATTTGGTATCACTGCGTGCGTAATCACCCGAACTATTATAATTATCACATTCCTGAAAAAATTCATAAGAGCAAAATTGTGCATTTTTGGTCGAATCAAAACCAGAAAAATTGTAATAAAAAGTGATCAAAAAGTTGCATATACACAAGCAAGGTAGCAATATAAACTACAAGTCATGGCGCAAAAAATTACACATCACACAGCCCCATAGACCAAAATGTAAAAGCATTATAAGGATGGTAATAGAGCACATTTAGTTTTTTTTTAAAGGTTTTAATTTTTTAAAAGCCATCAAACAAAATAAAAGTTATATAAGTTGCATATCATTGTAATAGTACTGCTGTGAGGAACATAGATAACATGTCAGTTCTACCAAAGGGCAAACGACTTAAACTCTCTGAAATGAATACCTTTTTTTTTTCAATTTGAAATAGAATCCCCAAATAGGAAAGCCAACACACTTTGCATAAAAATCATAATAATAATAACAGCCCCTGAAACTTTAATTACTATGTACTGCATAGAACTGTATGTAAATACTGTATGTGTAACTATACAAAACCTAACTAATGCTTTAGTAACCATAGCATTAAGCTTAAAGAGGACCAATCACCTAAAAATCACTGTCCCTATTATCAAAGGAAATCTCTCCCTAAGTCTATCTTTGAAGATACAGACTGCCTGTGCAGTCTGTATCTTATCCCTTTACCCAATTCTCTTGATTGCTGAACGAAGGCCGGGCGCCGCCATCTTGATGACGTCACCGTTTCACCGCTGGAACGCAAGTGACGTATTCAAGATGGCGTCGCCCGGCCTTCCAGCACCGAACAAGAGGATCAGGTAAAGTATAAGCTACAGACTGTAAAGGCAGTCTATTTATGAAGATACAGACTGCCTTTGCAGTCTGTATCTTATACTTTACCTGTTCCTCTTGTTTGCTGCAGCAAGGCTGGCGCCGCCATCTTGATTACGTCGCTTGCGTTCCACCGCTGGAGCGCAAGCGACATCGGACTGCAACGGACAAGAGGATCAGGTAAAGTATAAGATACAGACTGCAAAGGCAGTCTGTATCTTCATAAATAGACAAAATGAAGAAACAGACTGCTGTTGCAGTCTGTATCTTATACTATACCTGTTCCTCTTCTTCGGCCCGGCCGCCGCCATCTTGATTACGTTACTTGCGTTCCACCACTGGAACGCTAATGACGTAATCAAGATGGGGGCGGACGGCCTTGCTGCCGCTGTGGATGACGGGAGCTTCCTGTCTCGAGCCGGCTCTTTGGAAAAGAGCCGGCGCGAGACAGTGAATTGGAAAGTGAATAAAACAAAAACGCGGCCAAAAAAATAAATAAAAGTATTTACAAATGTTAATTAAATAAATAATTACATTGAATTAGGAATTAAAAAAAAATTAAATTTCTTCCGTGATTGGTTCTCTTTAAAGGGGTTGGCCACTTTGTAGTAAAATTGCTCAGTGTACAATATTAGTAGGTGTACTCACAGCCCTTACCGACAGCAGCTCCCTTTGTACTTCATAGAGCTAAAATCAGAACCCCCTCACCCAGGCTGTGGTGCCCTGCTCTGTGGTGTTTCTGTCCATGAGATGGCTGACATGGAGGAGCATGTGACCATGCCCCGCCCCCCAGTGTCCACCATAGGCATATACAGGCTCAGTGGTGAACACTGGGGGCGGGGCATGGTCACATGTTCCTCCATGTCAGCCACTTCATGAACAGAAACACTACAGAGCAGGGCAGTACAGCCCCATAGACCAAAATGTAAAAGCATTATAAGGATGGTAATAGAGCACATTTAGTTTTTCTTTTTTTAAGCCATCAAACAAAATAAAAGTTATATAAGTTGCATACCATTGTAATAGTACTGATGTGAGGAACATAGATAACATGTCAGTTCTACCATAGGGCAAACAACTTAAACTCTCTGAAATGAATACCTTTTTTTTTTTGACAGTGCAAATATTTTTTTTCCTGCTTCCCTGCATATTTTATGGGAAAATGAAATCTATTGTTGTAAAGTACAATTGGTGTCACAAAATGAAGGCTCACATGGGTCTGTTGTTGAAAAAAATGCAGGTGCTACGGCCTTATAAACATAAAGAGGAAAAAGCACAAGTGCAAAAACAAACACTGGCTTTGTCCTTAAGAGTAGGGATGGTCCGAACCGAGTTCGGTTCGGGTTTGTACGAACCTGAACTCTCGGCAATGATTCCCGCTGTCTGCCCTCTCCGCGGAGAGGGTGGATACAGCGGGAGGACAGCCTGGAAAACTGGGATACAGCCATAGCCATAGGCTGTATCCAAGTTTTCCAGGCAGTCCTCCCGCTGTATCCATCCGCTGCACGGAGCGGGCAGACAGCGGGAATCTGATGCAGAGCGTTCGGGTTCATACGAACCCGAACCTCGTCAGTTTCGGACCATCCCTACTTAAGAAGTTAAGTAAGCTGCTTGACCAATTGCGCATATATCAATATAACAAAAATGAAAGTCTGTCTGTCCCGTATAGACTTCCAAACGCCTGAACAGTTTGACCCCAAATTTGGCACACAGATACATTGGGTGCCTGGGGAGGTTATTGCGAAGGTCCCGTCCCCGCCAGATGTACAGGAGGGGAGGGGGAAGAGCGGCGCCCCATAGAGATGAATGGGAAAATCTCCACACTGCAAACACAGATGATATAATTAGCTGCATCTCTCCAGCAGTAAATGGCAGTTAGGAGCCTTAGCAACCAATAGGATTACTGCTTTCATTTTCACAGGGAGCTGGAATCTGAATGATTGCTAGGGAAGCTGCCTCACAACATCCACAGAAATAACTGGTAGACCCTCTACTCCATCTATACAGTACATGTATACAGGACCCCCTACTCCATCTATACAGTACATGTATACAGGACCCCCTACTCCATCTATACAGTACATGTATATACAGGACCCCCTACTCCATCTATACAGTACATGTATACAGGGCCCCCCTACTCCATCTATACAGTACATGTATACAGGGCCCCCTACTCCATCTACACAGTACATGTATACAGGACCCCCTACTCCATCTATACAGTACATGCATACAGGGCCCCCTACTCCATCTAGACAATACATGTATACAGGACCCCCTACTCCATCTATAAAGTACATGTATACAGGACCCCCTACTCCATCTATACAGTACATGTATATACAGGGCCCCCTACTCCATCTATACAGTACATGTATACAGGACAGTATTACCAGTTTCTGCTGCCCTAAGAACCATACCTGAAGGTGCCCCATCCTCACTCACCAATTAGCATCAGGAAAGGTAGGTAATAGCTCCACATGTCACATTTAACACCGCCACACCAAGCCTGACCAATACCGCCATACTGTGACTGGATAACACTGTCATACCAGACCTGACCAATACCTCCATACTGTGACTGGAAACACTGTCATACCAGACCTGACCAATACTGCCATACTATGACTGGATAACACTGCCATACCAGACCTGACAAATACCGCCATACTGTGACTGGATAACACTGTCATACCAGACCTGACCAATACCGCCAAACTGTGACTGGGTAACACTGCCATACCTGACCTTACCAATACCGCCATACTGTGACTGGATAACATTGCCATACCAGACCTGACCAATTCCGCTATACTGTGACTGGATAACACTGCCATACCATACCTGTTCAATACCGCCATACTGTGACTGGATAACACTGTCATACCAGACCTGACCAATACCGCCAAACTGTGACTGGGTAACACTGTCATAACACACCTGACCAATACCACCATATTATGACTGGAAAAATCTGCTATACCAGACCTGACCAATACCGCGATACTGTAACTGGATAACACCGCCACACCAGGCCTAACCAATACCACCTTACTGTGACTGGATAACACTGTCATACCACACCTGACCACTACCGCCATACTATGACTGGATAACACTGTAATACCAGACCTGACCAATACTGCCATACTGTGACTGGATAACACTGCCATACCAGACCTGACCAATACCGCCATACTGTGACTGGATAACACCACTATACCAGACCTGACCAATACCGCCACACTGTGACTGGAGAACACCGCCACACCAGACCTGACCAATACAGACTTCATCACTGTGGACCTCAAAATAATGATCATGGCAATTATTTTCAGATGTCTACTGCAAACAGCAGATGTTTTTTATTAGTTGATCACACAAAGTTTTTTTTTTTTTTTTTTTTTTGCAGCCCCAGCACTATATCAAAAACTTTAAATGAAAAGAGTGTCCCTTTAATCTTATTTTTGTAAGTGAACAAAGATTGTATCAATGGTGTGATCAATTTTTTTTGAGCCATGTTCAAATAAAACTGCCACATATCAAAACACAGAATTGCCATGCAGTGCTTAAATAATTTTTTCCTGAAATAGAATCCCCAAATAGGAAAGCCAACACACTTTGCATAATAATAATAATAATAATAATAATAACAGCCCCTGAAACTTTAACCCCTTAAGGACAGAGCCTGAAATGGCCTTAATGACAGAGACAAATTTTATGAATATGACCAGTGTCACTTTATTCATTAATAACTTCGGGATGCTTTTACCTATCCGGCTGATTCTGAGATTGTTTTCTCGTGACATATTGTACTTTACATTTCTGGTAAATTGGAGTCGATACTCATAACAAATCTTTATGAAAAAAACCCAAATAATGTGAAAAAATGTGAAAAAATGCATTTTTCCAACTTTGAAACTTTTTTGCGTATACAGAAAGTGGTTATACCACATAAATTATATATTAAATAGCATTAGCAACATGTCTACTTTATGTTGGCGGCATTTATTAAACTATATTTCATTTTTTTTAGACAATAGGAAGCTTAAAACATTAGCAGCAAATTTCCAAATTTTCAGTAAAATTTCTAAATCAGATATTTTTAGGGACCTGTTCAGGTTTAAAGTGTATTTGAGGGGCCTGTATGTTAGAAAGCCCCACAAAGCACCCCATTTCAGAAACTGCACCCCCCAAACTCTGCAAAAGCATATCCAGAAAGTCTTTTAACCCTTTGGGGGGGTCACAGAAATAAAAGCTAAGTGTGTAAGGAATTAGAAAATTTTAATTTTCTGTGCAGAGATTTTATTGTAATCCAATATTTTTCATAATTATAAACCTATTACCAGAGAAATGCACCCCAATAATTATTGTCCCGTTTCTGCAGTTTATAGAAATACCCCATATGTGACCCTATTGCGCTATTTGACGCAACCACAAGCCTCAGATATAAAGGAGCGCCTAGTGAATTTCAACGCCTCCGTTATATTTGGTCATTTCTGACTGTACCACTTCAGGTTGGCAGAGGCTCTGGGGTGCCAAAACCTAAAAAACACCCCTAAAGGGACACCATTTAGAAAACTACACCCCTCAAGGAATGTAACAAGGGGTGCGGTGAGCATCTGGACCCCACAGGTGCTTCACAGATTTTCCGAACAATATGGCGTGAAAAAATAAAAATTTATTTTTTACACTAAAACGTTGTTCTAGCCTTCAATTTTTCATTTTCTTAAAGGGATAAGAGGCAAAAAAAGACAAAAAATGTGTAGCGCAGTTTCTCCCGAGTACGGAAATACCCCACATGTGGCGATAGAGTGCCAAGGGGGCGCAGGACGAGCCTCTAAAGGGAAGGAGCGCCAATTGGCTTTTGGAAGCTGAATTTCACTGAAAAGGATTTCAAGGGCCATGTCGCATTTACAGAGCCCTCGTGCTGCCAAGACACTGGAAACCCCCCACAAGTGACCCCATTCTGGAAACTACACCCCTCAAGGAATCTAACAAGGGGTTCAGTGAGCATATGGACCCCACTGGTGACGGGCACAAATGTGGAACAATGTGACGTGAAAGGGAAAAATTTCATTTTTTCACTTTCATGGCACAAATGTGCCCGTCATCAAGGGGTCCATATCCTCACTGCACCCCTTGTTAGATTCCTTGAGGGGTGCAGTTTCCAGAATAAGGTCATTTGTGGGGGGTTTCCAGTGTTTTGGCAGCACGAGGGCTCTGTAAATGCGACATGGCGTTCATCATCTATTCTAGCCAAATCCAACCTCCAAAATCCAAATGGCGCTCCTTCCCTTCGGAGGCTTGCCCTGCATCCACATAACGCTTTATGTCCACATATGGGGTATTTACGGACTCGGGGGGAAATTGCTCTACACATATTGTGTGTTTTTTTCTCTTTTAACCCCTTGTGAAAATGATAAATTCAAGGCTAAACCAACATTATAGTGTAAAAAATTTAATATTTCATTTTCACGCCACATTGTTCCACATTTGTGCCCGTCACCAGTGGGGTCCATATGCTCACTACACCCCTTGTTACATTCCTTGAGGGGTGTAGTTTCCATAATGGGGTCACTTGTGGGGGGTTTCAACTGTCTTGGCAACACAGATGCCTTTTGAATGCAACATGGCCCCTCAAAATCCATTCCATCCAAATCCAGCCTTCAAAAACGAAATGGCGCTCCTTCCCTTCGGAGGCTTGCCCTGCACCCGAACGGCGCTTTATGTCCACATGTGGGGTATTTACGGACTCGGGGGAAATTGCTCTACACATTTTGTTTTTTTTTCCTCTTTTAACCCCTTGTAAAAATGATAAATTCAAGGCTAAACCAACATTATAGTGTAAAAAATGTAATATTTCATTTTCACGCCACATTGTTCCACATTTGTGTCCGTCACCAGTGGGGTCCATATGCTCACTACACCCCTTGTTACATTCCTTGAGGGGTGCAGTTTCCATAATGGGGTCACTTGTGGGGGGTTTCAACTGTCTTGGCAACACAGGGGCCTTTTGAATGCAACATGGCCCCTCGAAATCCATACCATCCAAATCCAGCCTTCAAAAACCAAATGGCGCTCCGTCCCTTCGGAGGCTTACCCTGCACCCGAATGGCGCTTTATGTACACATGTGGGGTATTTCCGTACTCAGGGGAAATTGCTCTACACATTAATTGTTTTTTTTTTATCTTTTAACCCCTTGTGAAAATGAAAAAATCATGACAAGATTAATGATTTAGAGTAAAAATTTTACAAAAATTACACTAAATGTTGGTCTAGCCTTGATTTTTTTCCATTTCCACAAGGGGTTAAAAAAGAACATGAACACAAAACGTGTAGGGTAGTGTCCCCTGAGTACGAAAATACCCCACATGTGGGCATAATGTGCCATATGGGCACAGGGCAAGTCACCAAAAGGACAGAGCGCCATTTAGAGGCTGGAATGGAGGATGGAGGCCACGTCGCAATTACAAAGCTCCTGTGCTGCCAGGTCAGTAGAAACCCCCCACAAGTGACCCCATTCTGGAAACTACACCCCATAAGGAATCTAACAAGGGGTGCAGTGAGCATATGGACCCCACTGGTGACGGGCACTTACGTAGAACATGTGCCGAGAAAATAAAAAATACAATTTTTTTCATTTTCACGTCCCAAACGTGGCCGTCACCAGGGGGCCATATCCCCGCTGCCCCCCTTGTTAGATTCCTTATGGGGTGTAGTTTCCAGAATGGGGTCACTTGTGGGGGGTTTCTACTGTCCTGGCATCACAGAGGCTTTGTAATTGCATCATGGCATCCTCTAATGGGAATGGCGGCCATACCTATTTAGCTGGGGAAAAAAGGGACAATTCTAATTTATTTGGGGGTATTAGGGCAATTATTAGTTTATAAGGTTGAAAATGACAGGTGTCCATCAAATTCAACCTGTGTTGATCCAGAGGAAGGCAAAAAAACCCCTCGTAAGGCAGACGACAGTAGCCTCATCACTGGGGAAAAATTCCTTCCCGACTCCATAATGGCGATCAGAATAACCCCTGGATCAACGTGAACCCTGAAATAGGAATAAGGGACAGAATTTAGATAATGTAGAACTCCAATGACATGTGGTGCGCCTTGGAGCGATCCAGTATGCAGAGGCCGGGGAGATCAGGACAGGTGTCACACTGGAAAATGGTGTCCTTCCTGATCCCCCTGTTACGCCACACTCTGCACTTCTTCTGGGGTCTCCCTTTCTCCAGTGTGGGGGACGTCACCTGGAAAATGTTGTCCTGGTGCGATACGGGGTCCTTCATATCCAGAAGCGCTGGGTCCGCTCCATGGCTGCTAAATATTAGGGCTCTATTACGGCTTCTGATATGTTCGGATCGTGCCGCAAGCTACAGTAGCTCGGGCAGCGAGGGACCAGAAGAGGGGGCGCTGGTATAAAAGTTATCCCGTACAGGTGGTAACCTTTATCCAGCAGTGGGAAGATCAGTTCCCGGACGATCTTCCCACTTGTTCCGAGGATGGGGGGGGGGAGGGGGCATCTGGGGCTGGATTCGGGTGTCCCTTCCTACATACATTCTAAGTGTACATGCACACTGCGGAATCGCGACAGATAACCCTTCGTGCATTCCGCAGCTGGCACCCACCGGCGGACTGATGCGGGCGCGCGTCTCCATCCGTGTCATAGACTCCATTCTATGCACGGGTGGATTCCGCTCTCCGTCCAACGTGTTCATTCTTTGGATGGACGACGGAATCCGCCCATGCATAACATGGAGTCTATGACACGGGTGGAGACACGCGCCACCATCAGTCCGCCGGCGGGTGCCAGCTGCGGAATGCACAAAGGGTTATCCTTCGCCATTCCGAAGTGTGCACGTACCCTAAATCTGTAAGAGTACCCTGAGGTACGCTCACAGAGTTTGTAGAATTTCACTCCATACCGTCATCTTTTATTGGGACGGTACTGGCGGAAAAGACGTGTCTGGGGGGCAGTGTACACTACGCTACCCCCCAGACACGTCACTGGATGATGAGGATGATGAGGATGAATGGAGGAAAGAAGGATCCCCCCATTCATCCTCACTGGCTGTTTCGGTGTCGGAGGCAATAATAACGTATGCCTCTGACGCCAAAAACACCCTGGGGGCCATCTTTATACGGGGATTGGTATATGGGATATGTAGTGGTGTAGTGTCAAACTTTATTCAATGTAGTGTGGTGTAATGTAGTGTTTTTTACGTGTTTTTTTACAGTAAGTATAAAAAAAAAACCTACGCCAACAAAGGAGTTGCTGATAAATGCCGCACTTATGTGCGGCACTTATTAGCAGACTGTGGCAGTAGAATATAGAAAAAAAACACCCTACGCCAAAAAGGAGGAGTTGCTGATTAGCAGCGCACTTTCGTGCGATGCTGATCAACACTCAGCGGCGATAGGGTGCGGAAAATAGAAAAAAAAAATTTGAAAAAAAAAAATAAAATTTTTTCTACATTCTGAACATCCCTGTAGCTGCTGATAAGTGTATTACACATATCAGCCGCTAGAGGGCAGCAGAGCGCAAAATACGGAAAAAGCCGACGCTGGAGCCGAAAATAGCCGAGAGAAGCCGAACGTGACGTCACGGAAGAAGCCGAAGACCCGAACGAAGACGAGGACGCCGCGAACCCGGAAGACGCCGATCAGGAGCCCGGGACAGGTGAGTAATGTACAAATACCTGCTCTGGACCCCTCGGCTACCTAGCTGAGGGGTCCAGGGCAGGTATTTACTATTTTGTGGGACTCTGATCGCCGTGCCACCGGCCCGATCGCCGTGAACGGCCGGCCGGCCGTTCACAGCGATCGGGCCGGTGGCACGGCAATCACCATTACTTTTTACAGTCCTCAGACAGCACCGACCGCCATTTTTTTCCGGGTCATCGGGTCGCCCATGACCCGGAAAGGTTCCGATCGCCGCTATTGGCTGATCTGAATTGATCAGCCTATAGCGGCGATCGTAAGCACGGGGGGTGTTAACCACCCCCCGTGCCGTGGAGCTATGATGGCCTGCTATGATTTATAGCAGGCCATCTTCCCCGACCGCTGTGTGTGAACACGCAGCGATCGGGGAAACATCGGGCGTAAATTTATGCCCTGATGCGCCAAGTACCAGGGCGCGAGGGCGTAAGTTTACGCCCGATGTCGTTAAGGGGTTAATTACTATGTACTGCATACAACTGTATGTAAATACTGTGTGTGTAACTATACGAAACCTTACTAATGCTTTAGTAACCGTAACATTAAGCTTAACCCCTTAAGGACAGAGCCCAAAATGACCTTAAGGACCGGAGCAAATTTCAGGAATATGACCTGTATCACTTTATCCATTAATAACTTCGGGATGCTTTTACCTATCCGGCTGATTCTGAGATTGTTTTTTCGTGACATGTTATACTTTATATTTCTGGAAAAATTGAGTCGATACTTACACCCTATCTTTATGAAAAACCCCAAAATAACGTGAAAAATTGAGAAAAATTGCATTTTTCTAACTTTGAAATGTTGTGCTTATACAGAAAATGGTTATGCCACATAAATTATATATGAAATAGCATTAGCAATATGTCTGCTTTATGTTGGCGGCATTTATTAAACTTTCGTTCAATTGTTTAAGACAATAGAAAGCTTCAAAGTTTAGCAGCATTTTTTCAAATTTTCATAAGAATTTCAAAATCTGATTTTTCAAGGGACCAGTTCATGTTTGAAGTGTATTTGAGGGGGCTGTATATTATGAAGCCCCACAAAGCACCCCATTTCAGAAACTGCACCCCCCAAACTTTTCAAAATCAATTCCAGAAAGTTTTTTAACCCTTTAGGTGAGTCACAGAAATAAAAGCTAAGAGTGTGAGAAAATTGAAAATTTCAATTTTCTTTGTAGAAATTATATTGTGATCCAATATGTCTCATAATAGAAAACCTATTTCCAGAGAAATGCACCCCAATCTTTATTGCCCCGCTTCTGCAGTTTATAAAAATATACGATATGTGTCCCTAATGCGCTATTTGACGCAACCACAAGCCTCAGATATAAGGGAGCGCCTAGTGAATTTTGAAGCCTCCTTACATTTGGCCAATTTTCAAAGTACCACTTCTGGTTGGCAGAGGCTCTGGGGTGCCAAAACCTAACAAACATCCCTAAAGGGATACCATTTAGGAAACTACACCCCTTATGGAATCTAACAAGGGGTATAGTGAGCACATGGACCCCACTGGTGACAGACACAATGTGCCGTGAAATTGAAAAAAAAAAATTTTTACACTAAAACTTGGTCTAGCCTTAAATTTTTCAGGTTCTCAAGGGGTTAAAAGGAAAAAAAAACATACAACTTGTAGAGAAATTTCCCCCGAGTACAAAAATACCCCACATGGGGACATAATATATCATGCGGGCGCAGGACAGGCCTCCAAAAGGAAGGAGCACCATTTGGCCAGAATGGAGGACAGAGGCCATGTTGGGTTTACAGAGCCATCGTACTGTCATAACAGTGGAAACACCCCACAAATAACCCCATTATGGAAACTACACCCCTCAAGGAATGTAACAAGGGGTATAGTGGGCATATGGACCCCACTGGTGACAGACACAGATGTGGAACAATGTGCCGTGAAAATGAAAAATTTTATTTTTTACACTAAAACGTTGGTGTAACTTGAAATTTTTCATGTTCACAAGTGGTTAAAAGAAAAAATAAACCACTTATCATGTACAGCAATTTCCCCCGATTACAGGAATACCCCACAGGTGGACACAAAGTGCAAAGTCGGCGCATGGAAAGCCTCCAAAGGGAAGGAGCGCAATTTGGATTTTGAAAGCTGGATTTGACCAGAATGGAGGACTAAGGCCATGTCTGGTTCGCAGAGCCCCCGTGCTGCCAAAACATTGTAAACCCCCCACAAGTGACCCCATTATGGAAACTACACCCCTTAAGGAATCTAACAAGTGGTATAGTGTGCATATGGACCCCACTGGTGACAGGCACAATGTGCCGTGAAAATGAAAAAATTTATTTTTTACACTAAAATGTTGGCATAACTTTGAATTTTTCCATGTTCACAAGGGGTTAAAAGAAAAAATAAATCACTAATAATGTAGAGCAATTTCACCCGATTATAGGAATACCCCACATGTGGACACAAAGTGCAAAGCCAGCGCATGGAAAGCCTCCAAAGGGAAGGAGCGCAATTTGGATTTTGGAAGCTGGGATCCAGTGTCAGTGCATCCCTATGAGAATACATACATGCAGCGGGATTAACATCCCACTGTGTGTATGTAAGTTAACTCCCCCGACGGCCGGAGCATACATCACCTCCTCCCCGCTCTGGCTTGTTTTGGGTATCCCGGTGTCTGCCACTGATTGGCTGAGCCAGAAGTCCTGCCGAGGAGGAGGAGGTGATATATGCTCCGGCCGCCGGGGGGTTAATTTACATACACGCAGCGGGATGTCAATCCCACTGCGTGTATGTATTCTCATAGGGATGCACTCCGCTGCGGATCGTGTGTGTGTGTGAAGGTACCCTTAGAGGGGTGTGTAAGTGTTATGCTTTTACACGTGAAAGTGTTAGTGTGCGTGTTTTATGCACTGTTTTTACATTTTATTTGTGTGAGTTATTAACTTTTTTTTTCTTTTGGGGTACACCGAGGGAAAAAGAAAAGAAAATTTACTCAAAAAAAAAAAAAAGAAAGAAACAGAAGAGGGCAGAGGCAGGGGACACTATTCACCACCGATCCAGGGGTGAGGGTGGCAGGAAAAAGGAAAGGGTGGCAGGAGAGGGTAAGAGGAGACGAGAGAGGGTAAGAGGAGAGAGGGTGGCAGCGGAGAGGGGAGAGGGTGGTTGACAGCAGAGCGGTTGGGTAGTAGGAGAGTGGCGGCAGGATGGAGGGGAGAGGGTAAGAGAAGAGAGGGTGGCAGTGGAGAGGGTGGCAGGACAGGCGGTGGCAGCAGGGAGGGTGGGTGTCAATCAGGAGAGGGTGGGTGGCAGCAGGGACGGTGGGTGGCAATAAGGAGACGGTGGGTGCCATCAGCAGGGAGGGTGGCAGCAGGGAGGGAAGGTGGGAGGTAGTCAGCAGGGAGGGAGGGTGTCAGCAGGGAGGGAAGGTGGGAGGTAGTCAGCAGGGAGGGAGGGTGTCAGCAGGGAGGGAGGGTGTCAGCAGGGTGGGAGGGAGGGTGTCAGCAGGGAGGGAGGGAGGGTGTCGTCAGCAGGGAGGGAGGGAGGGAGGTTGTCAGCAGGGAGGGAGGGTGTCAGCAGGGAGGGAGGGAGGTTGTCAGCAGGGAGGGAGGGTGTCAGCAGGGAGGGAGGGTGGGAGGTTGTCAGCAGGGTGGAAGGGTGTCAGCAGGGAGGGAGGGTGGAAGGGTGTCAGCAGGGTAGGAGGGAGGGAGGGTGTCAGCAGGGTGGGAGGGAGGGTGTCAGCAGGGAGGGAGGGAGGTTGTCAGCAGGGAGGGAGGGAGGGAGGGTGTCACCAGGGAGGGAGGGTGGGAGGTTGTCAGCAGGGAGGGAGGGTGTCAGCAGGGAGGGAGGGTGTCAGCAGGGAGGGTGGGAGGGAGGGTGTCAGCAGGGAGGGTGGGAGGGAGGGTGTCAGCAGCGAGGGTGGGAGGTTGTCAGCAGGGAGGGAGGGTGGGAGGTTGTCAGCAGGGTGGGAGGGAGGGAGGTTGTCAGCAGGGTGGGAGGGAGGTTGTCAGCAGGGTGGGAGGGAGGGAGGTTGTCAGCAAGGTGGGAGGGAGGGAGGTTGTCAGCAGGGTGGGTGGGAGAGAGGTTGTCAGCAGGGTGGGAGGGTGTCAGGGTGGCAAAGGGGGCCTGGGGGAGGAGGAGACACAACACAGGGAGATCAGCTAGCAGCAGGGAACTGCTAGCTGATCTCCCTGCATTGCAGACGGAGATCGGCGGCGGCGGTGGCGGCGGCGGCGGAGGAGGCAGCATGGGGGAGGAGGCACCCGGCGCCCGGCACACACCAGGTACGCACCGGGCGCCGGGCTCACTGCACGCTGCTCCCATCATCTACTTCTCAGCTCGCCGATTCCGGCAAGCAGAGAAGGAGATGATGGGCGTAGTAGTAAAGATAGCCCGTGAATGGCCGGCTGGTGGTTACCGGCCAATCACGGGCGATCTGGGGGCCGGATCCACGGGCAGGTGATGCCCGGGCACGGCTGTGATTGGTGCTGTCTCGAACAGCACCAATTACAGCTTAGTGCCGGGGTCCGGTCCCGGAAACCAGGGAAATTGCTGTGATTGGCCGATGAGAAGTCATCGGCCAATCACAGCGATCGTCATCACGGGGGGCAGGGAAACTGCCCCCTATGTGACAAAGGAAGATGGCTGCTGTAAGAATCAGCAGCCATCTTTACCGGAGCGCCGCGCGATTTCGCGCGGCGCCCGGTTAAAGGGCCCACGTACCGGTACGTCATGGGTCCTTAAGTGACAGTGATCCATGACGTGCCGGTACGTCATGGGTCCTTAAGAGGTTAAAGGGGTTGGCCACTTTGTAGTAAAATTGCTTAGTGTACAGTATTAGTAAGTGTACTCACAGGCCTTACCGACAGCAGCTCCCTGTGTACCTCATACAGCTAAAATAGGACTCCCCTCACCCAGGCTGTGGTGCCCTGCTCTGTGGTGTTTCTGTCCATGAGATGGCTGACATGGAGGAGCATGTGACCATGCCCCGACCCCCAGTGTCCACCATAGGCATATACAGACTCAGTGGTGGACACTGGGGGTGGGGCATGGTCACATGTTCCTCCATGTCAGCCACTTCGTGAACAGAAACTCCACAGAGCAGGGCAGTACAGCCTGGATGAGGGGAGTCTGATTTTAGCTCTATGAGGTACACAGGGAACTTCTGTCAGTATGTACAGTGAGTACAGTTACAAACTGTACAATGAGCAATTTTACTATAAAGTGGCCAACCCCTTTAAGTATTAAGGGGGAGCTACTGTATAAGCAAGTTGTATTAATTTAAACTGCTGATAGCCCCTTATTGTGCACAGGGCGCCAAGGGCATGTCTCTTACCTTCCTCCTCAGAGCCATTCCCGCGCTAATAACAGTTTATTCCTCGGTCCGGAGCACCGTTAGGAGCACCGCCCTGTGCCCATAATGCAGAGCTGCACCGCTCTTTTAATGATAATTAATGGAGCTGATGAGCTAGATTGGCGTTATAGCGGTTGGACAGTGCTCCTAATGGTGCTCCGGACCGAGGATTAGACTGCTAAAAGCACAGGATCTGTGCTGAGAAGGAAGGTAAGAGACATACCTTCCTTATTGGTGCCCTGTGCGCAATAGGGAGCTATCAGCAGTTAGGATTGTTTAACCTGCTGATAGTTCCCCTTTAAAGAAAAATATTTAAATAATCGTATGCTTTAAAAATGCAGGTGTATTATTTTCTGCATATTACAACTTTATTTTTGCATTGTAATTGTTAGGCCTACAATGTGTCATACCTTCAGGCAAATTTTTCTCTTGAGCATGCTGCATTTACATGTCTCACTGAGGGCTGCACATCTGTTTAGATTTTTCTAACATAATCTCAAACCAAGTTCAAAAATTAAAAGATAACTCTCTTTTACTGCAAAGCATCAGTGACTAGAGCCTAATGTAAATGGGTGATGTCGTTCAGCAGCCACATAGAACTCAGATGCAGCTTGATAGGTTTTCCTGCTTTTCTTTTGTGAACAGACTCTGATAATGAAAAAGAGAATCTTAACTTTTGATGATTTTGTCAAACTGGTTGCTAGCCTGAAACCACAATGACCATGTGTCATTACTGTTTTTTCTTCATTTTGTTTCAATATGATCTCCTTGGCAACCCTCTGCAAAAGAGGGATTTGGCTTCAGTTGAGCACTAATAGTACAAAACAGCACAGCAGAAGGTTTATTTGCTGTTTAATCTATAAAGGCACTTGGTGATTTTGTTATTTGCTATAACTTAATTATTATAGGGAAATCTAAATCATCTAAGGTGTTAGACAAAACCTTGTATTAGCCTGGTGTGAACTTGTATAATTACACCAACACTCTCCTATAATTCTTTTTACATATATAAAAAGCAGTGAAACATTTGTTAAAGGAAAATGTCAGATTCATCAAATAAGACTACTACTACTATTTAGCCACAATTAAAATGTATGTATAAGGAAGGCTTACCCTGAAAAGTAAAAATTTGTCAAATACTGACTAGACTGAGGTGTGGCATCTAAGGAATCCAACTTGTCCCCATATTGCAGCCCTCACGATAGTCACAGATTGGCAGAAGGTCATTTAACAATGTTGGAGCTACAGAGTAGTCATTTGGAGCTGTGGGTCATAACCAGATGGTCAAAAGGAGCAGTGTCAGAGTTCCTGGCCTGTTGTCAAAGTGGAGAGACATGTTAAAGGTGACTAATCCAAAAAGAAAAACAAACAGCAAAGTCAAGATTAGAATGTTAGGAAAAACACAGTCTATAAAATTAATGGAAATTACAGGATAGGTCTAAGAAGAAAGTTTCATATTCAATCAAGGGTCAGAAGGCCCTTTTTCTTGGAACCAGCTTACATTTTACTATATTTCTGTGGAAGTGACTTTCTTGATAATCTGCTTGAAAGGTGTCATAATCATAATGATTGATGATTTTATTATCACTTTACCCTATGAAAATGACTTTATGGCTTAAATTCCTTTCATCTAACATGATTTTGGTAGGGTAAGTCTGTTGATTTAACCCTACTAAAGACCTAATGGTCAGGGTGTTTTAGTTCTAAAAACACTTCCTCATAGCGCAAGCGCCGCAAGCGCTGATGAATGACGTCATCATGTCTGTTTTGAGGCAGAGATCACAATCTTCATGCACATTTACCTAAAAAGAGCGCTCGCTTGCGAGGGGTCTGTAACAGCTGTCTCTCGTCAATGATTGACATGCCATAGGTTTACCACCATGGGCCTAGAACGGGGATTACTGCCTGCTTATATTTAGATTATTTATGTGTATGTTAATTTGGCAGAATGTAACCTTGTTTTGCTTTCAATTGTTCTTTGAAGAGACAGTATACATTATTACTAGTAATGAGCGAACATGCTTGTCCAAGCTTGATACTAGTTTGAGTATTAGGGTACTCGTTACTTGGATGAGCATCTCGCGATACTCGAGGAAATCTCACCGTCCATTTCTGGTGCTTTTTCTCAGCCAATAAACATGCATGACACTCTTTGGTACATCCTGCGATCACGTGGGACCCATACATGTCGATAGCAGCGATTGGTTGGCCAGATCAGATGACCCTGCCATGTAAAAATCTCAACCACTGATGCTCATCTCACATGCATGCTGGAAGAGATTAGGGACAGAGCTGCTGCTAGTCAGGAAGAGTGTTAGGGAGGGAATTAGCATTCCAGTAGGCAGGGAATACTAGCGAAACAACAAAACAGCCCTATTTTATTGGGACCTCTACTATATTTTCTGATTTCTGTGTTTCTTACGCAAGACATATCTAAGTTCAATACTGCTTCCACAGTGTAAAGGGGGTGTCACAGAGTGTATATAGGTGCAGCCACCAACAGATTGTATCCCACAGACCCCTAAAAACTAGTGGGCCCTCTACTATATTTTCTGATTTCTGTATTTCTTACGCAAGGCATATCTAAGTTCTTTTCTGCTTGTTCAGTGTAAAAGGGGGTGTCACAAAGTGTGTATAGGTGCAGCCACCAACAGATTGTATCCCACAGCCCCCTAAAAACTAGTGGGCCCTCTACTATATTTTCTGATTTCTGTATTTATTACGCAAGGCATATCTAAGTTCACTTCTGCTTGTTCAGTGTAAAGGGGGTGTCACAGAGTGTGTATAGGTGCAGCCATCACCAGATTGTATATCACAGTCTCCCAAAAACTAGTGGGACCACTAGTATATTTTCTGATTTCTGTATTTCTTACACAAGGCATATCTAAGCTCCATACTGTGCAGTGTCCATAAAATGGTGAACCCCAGGGTTAAAGGTCGAGCACAAGGGCATGGGCGTGGGGTTCTTAGCGATGCAGTTGGCATAGGCCGTGGTTCAGAGCAGGACCCATTGAGGAGGGAGCAGTAGCACACCGCAGAAGTTCACTCCCTAGCTTCATCTCACAACATACGGGGTCTCAGGGTACACCACTATTGAAACCGCAGCAGCCTGAACAGGTGATGACGTGGATAGCGGATAATGTGTTCAGTAACTTATCCACCATCCAGTCTTCCACGCAGTCCACCCACGCTACCCAAGGGAGTGGAACCCTTGCTCAGCTCAGCCTCCTTCCCCCCAGCCTTGCCCCTCCAGGGAAAGAAGGGATTTAGATCCACCACCACCACCATGCTCCTAGAAACTCTTATCTGGACCCTTCTCTGAGTTTGAGCAACCGGAGCAGTCAATCTGTCCCAATGTCCAAACTGTGCAGCTCACGCAGTCAGTGGTTGATGACAGTGGGGACTTGCAAGCTGGGTTGGAAGAGATGTCTGATGATGACGATGAGACCCGGTTGTCAGACAGTGAGGTTGTTGTCATGGATGTAACTCAAAGTGGGGAGCAAAGTGAGGAATTGGAGGAAGAGCTCGTGAATGAGGACGAGGCGACTGACCCCAGCTGGGTGGATAAGCCTAGTAAAGACAGTGCTTCGGAGGGGGAGGCAAGTTCACCCACAGGACCAGTTGGAAGAGGAAGAGGGGTGGGCAGAGGGAGAAGCAGGAGCATAGTGAGTAGATCAGCAACTGTTTCACAGAGTCAAACTCCCGTGGTAAGGCCTAGATGTTCCCAAGTCTGGAGTTTTTTTTTAAAGAAAGTGCGGATGACCGACGGACTGTAGTGTGCAACGTGTGCCACGCAAGGATCAGCAGGGGAGCCACAACTACCAGCCAAACCACTACCAGCATGCCATGCATATAAATGCTAAACACCCCACTCAGTGGAACCAAGGCCATTCAGACAATGCAAGTCGCACCCCTGCTCTTTCCCTGTGTCACGTGCTGGCTCTGTCAGTCCCCCCGCCCAGGCCCCACCAACGTGGTCAGTAACAAGGTCCACCTAACCACGAACACTTGGAAAAGTGCTGGCGGGCAGGGGCAATATATCTACCTGACGGCACATTGGGTCAACTTGGTGGAGGTTGGGACAGAGTCTGACCCTGGTTCCGCTCATGTGCTGCCCACACCGAAGATTGCAGGGCCTACCTCGGTCGTGGTCTCTCATGATTTGTATACCTCTTTCTCCTCCTCTTCTTCCTTCTCCTGTCTATTACCCTCCACGAGCTCGTTGACTTCTTTCGTAGCGCTAGCTGCATCAGCACTACGGTGGGTAAGCGCCCATTTCCGCAAGTTAACCACGGATGCTGCCACCCTTAGGGCAGTGCAAAGGCGCTTGCAGCTGCCGGCTCACAGACTGCTGTGTGACATGCCCACATGGTGGAATTCCACCTTCCAGATGGTAGCCAGGGTTTAACAGCAATGCAGAGCCATTGTGGAATGCCAGATGTCAACCTCGGTAAGAAGCTGTAGTCAGATCAGTCAGCTACCTCAAATCTACAATGAGGAGTGGACGTGGATATCTGCTATCTGAGTAGAGTAGAGAATGAGGAGGATAAAGAAGAGGAGCAGACTGCTGCCGCGACAGAAGAGGGTACCCATGCTCAATCATTAGTTGTTGAGCATGTATGGCCTGAAGAGGAGGAATTGGTGGAGGAGGAGGAAGAGGAAATTGAGCCTATTGAAGAGAGGGAGTTCTTGCGTGTTGGGACCCTGGCACACATGGCTGACTTTATGTTAGGCTGTCTTTCCTGTGACTCTTGGGTTAAAAAAAATTTGGCAACACTGATTGCTGGGTGTTCACCCTCCTGGACCCTCGGTACTAACAGAAATTTTCCACTCTCATTCCTGCTGAGGAACGCAGTATGAGAGTGAATCAATATCAGCAGGCCCTGGTGCAGAAGCGAAAAATGTACTTCCCATCTGACACTACTAGCGCCAGAGGACGTAGTTCTGTGGTCAAAAGAGCTGGGGAGAGGAGGGGTGGAGCAGGCAGCTTGTCAAGAGGCAAAGGAACACTCTCCAAGGCCTTTGACAGTTTCATGGCACCTCAGCATGACTATGTCAACCGTCCCCAGTCTAGACAGAGTAGGGGGAGGTCATCAGAAAGATGATAAGGGAATACCTTACTGACCATACCAACGTCCTTCCCGATCACTCTGCTACATACAACTGCAGTGTCTCAGTACAAAAGATTCTTCTCCATATATATATAAGTATATCTGTATTCCATTTGTTTTTGTACTGGAAAGGGTTAATGGCCACTGCAAAGAGCTTAACTTATGTTGCCCCCCAGTGTTCAAGTTTGGTATCATTCTGGGCTTGTCACATGGTGTGGTGATGCAAACGGCCTAGTGTCACTTGACTTTTCCCCGGCTGCCATAGCAACCCCAATAGCCATCGATCTTTTGGCTGGGGTAAGTTAGTCACTTCCCTCTCTAGGGGGTGTTCTCCCTCTACCTTCAAGGGGGAAGAACTTGTTCTCTGCTGCTCCTCAGTTTGATCCACCTACCTCTGAGACATATTCCGGTCCAGTCCAGACCAGTCTCATCCTCAAGATCCTTACTTCACCTCAAGATCTAGGTACATTTCTCAAGTCGCTATCTCCATCTCATCGCTAACAGCAAGTATTCTCCTCAGTATCGTCATACCCAGCATCATTCTCAGGGAACTACTACTCCCATCCTCCGTTAAGATTTCTCTCAAACAAAGTGACACTATCACACTACGGCCTATTGCAACATCACCCATCTCAGTTGTATCCAAGTCTTCTTATCACTGGTTACATCCAGAGACTGTTATTATTAGCGTTTGCCGTTACAATAAACGCACAACTCCCATTATTTCTGAACCCTTGCATTGGTCTAGTTATTGGTGCCTTGACTAAGGGCAATGAAGAATTGGTGGGGTCCCGCATGGTCAGGTTTCCGTGGGTTGGTCACCTCCCCTCGTGACACCAGACACACAGAGACAGTGCACCCTAAGCTCAGCCCCGCCCACTGACTCTACCTACTTGCCCCCCTAGGCTAAACCCTAGGGCAGCAACTGGGCGGGCGGTCCCTGTACTGGCTTGGTGGGACACAAAGACAAGACAGACAGACAAAACACAATAAAGAATAGTCGACAGTCCGGGTCACAACAATCGGGCAGCGCAGTACAAAAACACAATCCAAAAAGCAAGGTCAATAAACAGGCAATATGGTCAGGGGCAGGCAGCAAGCAGGGATAGTCAGAATACAAGGCAAAGTGGACAGAATAAACACAGAGCTAAACAAAGGCAGAAGCAGGCTGAGACAAGCTCAATATCCGGGAGTGAGAGGCAGGCTGGCAGACACTATATAGGAGACCAGAGGTCCAGTGCAGGAGCTGATTGGACCAGACCCTTAATCTCCTCAGAACACCTGGGGCAAGAGCAACCTGACTGGCAGAGAGAACAGTCAATCAGACTAGCTAACCAGCATCAGAGTTAACTCCGGAGTGGCCAGGAGTATCTCAGGCAAAGCGGGTGTGGCTGAACAAACACAGAAGGAAATAGAGCAGTGTTCAGACAAGGTTCAGGACACTGCACAAACATACAAAAATACTGAATATCAGCGCCATCTCAGGCGCGCAGCATGAGCCAAGGGGCGCACGGAGTTCGGCACAGGCACATTCATGACAGTACCCCCCTTTTTATGAGGGGCCTCTGGACCCTCACTTGATAAATCAGGTGTAGGCGGAAAATGACCTCTCACCACACAGGTTTCAATGTCACTATCAATGTCATTATCCGTCTCATCAGCAGAGGACTCTGGGTTACAGACAGAGTTATCATCACCAAAATTTTCATTCACATCAGGCACAGATATGGCAGGTTTATCAGAGGAACAATTTATGCCAATTTCACCAATGGTTACCTGTGCGCCCAGATGACCTTCCTGGGAGTCACCTGGACGCTGATGTTCTGATCGCTGGGGACGGATGGGGCAATGGCTGATGTAGTGACCACTGTTCCCGCAGTAAAAGCACAGGCCATTATGTCTTTGAAACTCTTGTCTTGTCCTGACATTCAATGCTCCCAGCTGCATAGGTTCCTCCTCTGAGACAACAGGGGGGAGGAAAGGTTTTTGAACAGGAGAAGTGGAAGATTGGAAGAGGTCAGAGTTAGCTTTCGCCTTCTTTCTGTCACGTAGTCTGCGGTCAATAGAAATGGCCAAAGCCATGGTCTCTTTAAGGGTTGGTGGATCTGGGTGACCTACCCAGGCATCCTTAATTCCCTCTGCCAATCCTTGCTTAAAGAAAGCCTTTAAAGCTGGTTCACACCAAGTAGTCACCACACAAAATTTTCAAAATTCGGAACAATATTCCTCTGCTGGTCGCTTACCCTGACGCAGAGAGAGTAGATTATTCTCTGCCAATGCCTTATGATCTGGTTGAGCATATACAGTACCCAGGGACAAAAAGAATTTCTCCAGACTACTCCATTCCTCTGCCTCAGGAGGGATTTTGAGAGCCCAAGCCTGAGGATCTCCCTGCAGCAGTGAGACCACAATACCAACCTTCTCCTGCTCAGAAGGAAAGTGATTTATCCGAAAAAACAACATGCAAGCACCCCTAAAGGACTCAAACTTTTCCATATCACCAGAAAATCTATCAGGGAGCAACATGACCGGTTTTCTAGGATTTTCCACCACTGGGGGCGCTACCACAGCATTATTCTGGTTGGCAGACAAAATTTGAACCTGTTTAGCAAGATCATCAACCAGGCAAGACAACGCCTCCATCTTAGCCACCAGGTTTAAATCTATTAAATGGGTTATCTGGTTGGCCAGTTTGACCACAAGGCCTGACACCCCCTCCACCCGGGTAGCAAGATCTTCCACAGTAGCCATGGCACCAGAGGGGGGGCAGTATATATATTGGGCCGGATATTCTGTCAGGAACCGGTGACACCAGACACACAGAGACAGTGCACCCTAAGCTCAGCACCGCCCACTGACTCTACCTACTTGCCCCCCTAGGCTAAACCCTAGGGCAGCAACTGGGCGGGCGGTCCCTGTACTGGCTTGGTGGGACACAAAGACAAGACAGACAGACAAAACACAATAAAGAATAGTCGACAGTCCGGGTCACAACAATCGGGCAGCGCAGTACAAAAACACAATCCAAAAAGCAAGGTCAATAAACAGGCAATATGGTCAGGGGCAGGCAGCAAGCAGGGATAGTCAGAATACAAGGCAAAGTGGACAGAATAAACACAGAGCTAAACAAAGGCAGAAGCAGGCTGAGACAAGCTCAATATCCGGGAGTGAGAGGCAGGCTGGCAGACACTATATAGGAGACCAGAGGTCCAGTGCAGGAGCTGATTGGACCAGACCCCTAATCTCCTCAGAACACCTGGGACAAGAGCAACCTGACTGGCAGAGAGAACAGTCAATCAGACTAGCTAACCAGCATCAGAGTTAACTCCGGAGTGGCCAGGAGTATCTCAGGCAAAGCGGGTGTGGCTGAACAAACACAGAAGGAAATAGAGCAGTGTTCAGACAAGGTTCAGGACACTGCACAAACATACAAAAATACTGAATATCAGCGCCATCTCAGGCGCGCAGCACGAGCCAAGGGGCGCACGGAGTTCGGCACAGGCACATTCATGACAATAACATCTGGCAAGTGGCAACCCGGGTCCTACCTACGACTACCAATACCTACTACCCTCAGCGCGTCACCCTATTGCACAACTGCTGAGTTGTAAAACTGGATACGTGGCCCGAACTGGCGCTTTACGCCTTGGAGGTGCTGGGCTGCCCTGCCGCTAGCGTGTTGTCAGAGCGGGTCTTCAGTGCAGCTGGTGCCATTATCACTGATAAGCGCACCCGCCTGTAAACTGACAGTGATGACAGGCTGACGTTTATAAAAATGAACAAAGCCTGAATTTCACCTGAATTCAACTGTCCACCTGGGGAAAGCAGCTCAACATGAATATTCTTAGTATCTTCTCCTCTTCCTCCTTCAATTTTCAGCCAACAGCCAAGTCTTCTTCCGCCATGCTGTATCTGGCTTAATTTTTTGGAGGCTCACTTGCTACCTCACTCACTTTTAATGGTTCTCGGTGTCCTGACTGCCATGCTCTGACATCACTATGTTTGCAGAGGAGCGGGCTGGTTGCCGGGGGCCCGTCGATTGCATCCCCAGCAACCAACCAGTTTTGTTATCTTATTTTTTGTGCAGCCGCGGCCAGGGCCTTACCACCCCCGGTCGATCGGCATCAGGTGTACCCTTGATTGTGACTGACAGCTGGCCTAGCCAGTTAGCTGTCAGCACCTATGTTCGTGTCCACTAATCCCTGGCCTCACTCCAATTTTTTGGGAAGCTCACTTGCTTCCTCACTCACTTTTAATGGTTCTCTGTGTGCTCACTGCCATGCTGTGTCTGGCCTAATTTTTGGGATGCTCACTTGCTTCCTTAACTAACGTTTAATGGTTCTCTGTGTCCTCAATGCCATACTGTGTCTGGCCTAATTTTGGAGAGGCTCACTTGATTCCTCACTCACTTTTAATGGTTTTCTGTGTGCTCACTGCCATGCTGTGTCTGCCCTAATTTTTGGGAGGCTCACTTGCCTCCTCATTCCTTTTTAATGGTTCTCTGTGTCCCCACTGCCATGCTGTGTCTGGCCTAATTTTTGGGAGGCTCACTTGCTACCTCACTCACTTTTAATGGTTCTCTGTGTGCTCACTGCCATTCTGTGTCTGGCCTAATTTTGGGAGGCTCACTTGCTACCTCACTCAGTTTTAATGGTTCTCTGTGTCCTCACTGCCATGCTCTGACATTACTACGTCTGCGGAGGAGCGGGACTGGTTTCGGGGGCCTGTCGATCACATCCCCGGCAACCAGCCAGCTGTGTTATTTTTTTTGTGTGTGTGTAGCCGTGACCAGGGCCTCACCACCCCCAGTCGATCGGCATCAGGTGTACCCTTGATGGTGACTGACAGCTGGCCTAGCCAGTTAGCTGTCAGCACCTAGGTTCATGTCCACTTTAAATCCCTGCCCCTGGCCTCACTCCAACTTTTGGGGAGGCTCACTTGCTTCCTCACTCACTTTTAATGGTTCTCTGTGTGTTCACTGCCATGCTGTGTCTGGCCTAATTTTTGGAAGGCTCACTGGCTAACCACTTCTGCCTTGGTCACTCTGTCCTCACCACCATGCTGTGTCAGGCTAAATTTTGGGGTGGTTCATATCCTACCTCTATTTTTAATGGTTTTCTGTGTCCTTACCGCCATGCTATGTCAGGCTAAATTTTGGGGTGGTTCATATGCTACCTCTGTTTTTAATGGTTCTCTGTTTCCTCACTGCCATGCTGTGTCAGGCAAAGTTTTTGGGTGGTTCATCATATGCTACCTCTGTTTTAATGGTCCCATGTGTTCTCACTGCCATGCTGTGTCAGAGTTTTTTGGTGGTTTATATGCCTACCTCTGTTTTAGCCAGGCTGTTGCCCAGAATTTGGCATAATGGTGCGATTAGGCAGCCTCAGAGGCATCCATACATGCTGCTTATGCTGTTTCCTGTCCATTTCCGTGGTGTTTCCATCATTTTCTGAAGTTGACAGGTTTTCACATGACCTTCTCTCTACCGAACTTGGGTCTCCTGACTTCAATGGGGTTCGTTACTCGAAACGAGCACTCGAGTATCAGGAGATATTCGTCTCGAGTAACTAGCACCCGAGCATTTTAGTACTCGCTCTTCACTAATTATTACCAATAGTGTCTCCAGAACAGTCCCATGAAATAATTTTCTTGCTGAAATAAACATCATGCCCAGAAAAGGTGTATCTGCACAAAAATCATATACAGACCGACACCAGTGGGACACATACTCCTTTAAACCTAGACTTTACATCATGGAGAGCTTTTGCATCTACCAGTCCTGTCTGGACTCGGAACAGACCCTTGTAGCACACCGCTTGTAACCAGTTTCTGCTCAGAAGATACATCATTAACAACCCTCTGATATCTTTCCTTCAGCCAATAACTAATCCACTGAACTATGCAGGGATTAAGTCCAATTGTCTCTAACTTTGCTATCAGCTCTTTATAGGGAACTGTATCAAAAGCTTTCCTAAAGTCCAGATAGGTGATATCCCCGGTGCTACCTTCATCCAGCAGTTTTGGGACATAATCAAAGAAATCAATGAGTTTAGTCTGACATTATCTGCTCACAGTATCATTGGATTATCTGACATTATCTGCCATGCTGGTTTGGATCCATTAAATTGTTGATTTTTAGGTGATCTATTATCTTCTATTTTTAAGAAGTGTTTTCATAATGTTAATACTACAGATGTTAAGCTAACTGTGGGCTCTTCTCTACTCCTCTTCTTGTGGATGGGTATAACTTTGGCCATTCTCCAATCATCAGAAACATTGCCTGTTAGGAGGGATTGGTTATCAAGGCGGCAGCAATCTGAGTTCATTAAGAACCCTGGGGTGAACTCCATCTGGACCCATCACCTTATTCAACTTTAAACAGTCCCTTGTCGGCTTTAGAAAAGACTGGAGCACCCGGAGTGGAGTGGCACAGAGTTCAAAGGCAGCCAGCTAGTCACTATTACTTATTTTAGTAATGCTGCAGTTTTTCTTCTTCCTATCTCTAATGGGCCATTTACACAGAAAGATTATCTGACAGATTATCTGCCAAAGATTTGAAGCCAAAGCCAGGAATGGATTTGAAAAGAGGAGAAATCTCAGGCTTTCCTTTATGACCTGATCTCTGTTTATAGTCTGTTTCTGGCTTTGGCTTCAAATCTTTGGCAGATAATCTGTCAGATAATCTTTCTGTGTAAATGGACCCTAATATATGTGAATAATGGTGCGTTTACACAGAAAGATTATCTGACAGATTATCTGCCAAAGATTTGAAGCCAAAGCCAGGAACAGACTACAGGTCATAAAGGAAAGCCTGAGATTTCGCCTCTTTTCAAATCCATTCCTGGTTTTGGCTTTAAATCTTTGTCAGATAATCTGTCAGATAATCTTTCTGTGTAAATGGACCCTAATATATCTGAATAAGGTTTAATTCCCCCTCCTTTATATTTGGCAAATTCTTCCTCTTTAGCAGCATAATCTGTTTTACCTCCTTCTGTATAATTTTATACGTCTATCTACATCTACATTTCCAGTCTCTTTATATTTCCTGTAGGCTGCCTTGTTTTGCTTTACAATAGCCTTAAAATCTATAGTAAACCATAGTGGTTTCTTCCTGCTTTTACTTTTGCTAATTTCTAGTAAATAGTCTAGTCTTGTTGCCTTTAATAATTTTTAGTACTACTTGCTCGTTCCCGATGTTTTGTCCCACCCTTTTAAATTGATTATATAAATACCCATTTTCTTAAAATCTGTCTTTCTGAAATACAATACTTTGGTTGTAGTATAGGTTTGCATGCAGTAAGTTTTTATTTCTAACCATAAACACTGGTGGTCACTGGCACCTATATTTTCTTCCATGCTAATTTCAGACACCTGTTCTACACACACAGCCGTTATTCTGGAAAATTGCCAGAGAAGTCCTTTCTTTATAGTTCTGTTCCTTCTGAATCCACTCTTAGTTTTGACTCAAAAACTGTAATACTGCCCCTCTTGGTAGATAGGTGCTACCAGTAGGTAGTTGCCCCCCATTAGGCAGTTGGTCCCCAGTAGGGTATATGGTTCCCTACTAGTAGGCAGATTGTTCCCCCAGTAAGCAGTTGCACCCCACAAAGTGGATAGTTGCCCTAGTAATTATTGTCCCCGACAGGTAGATAGTTGCTCCAAGGAATCAGTTATTCATAAGGTAGATAGGTGGCTTCTTTAAATAAATAAATCAATAAATTCCCCTACATTGGCAGGACTATTGCTGGGTTTGCACAGAAAGATTTATCTGACAGATTTTGGAAGCCAAAGCCAGGAATGGATTTGAAAAGAGGATAGATCCCAGTCTTTCCATTATGACCTGATCCCTGTTTATAGTCTGTTCCTGGTTTTGGCTTCAAAGATCTGTCAGATAAATCTGTCTGTGTAAACGCACCATAAGTCTTCTTCATTCTAGGCTCGCGGAGCACAAGATGAAATCAGAGTACATGGACACGACCTCCTGTGGTCTGTAGTATTTGGCCTGTGTCTTAAAAGCACATGCACGATTTTTATTTAGAATATAATCAGCTGCTGGTCAGTATTACCCATTGTGTGGAATAGCCAGAATAAGGGCCCTATTCCACCGAACGATTATCGTTCAGATTATCGTTAAATCGTTCGAATCTAAACGATAATCGTTCGGTTGAAATGCAGTTAACGATTAACGACCGAACGTTGATCGCTTTATAAGACCTGGACCTATTTTTATTGTTGCTCGTTCGCAAATCGTTCGCATTGAATAAGACGTTGTTCGGTCGTTCGCAGTAGATACGAACGCAATAGCGAAGAAATAGCGAAGAAAAACGATCACAATTATGATCATAAGTAACGATTATCGTTCCATGGAAATGAGTGAACGTTTTCAGGTCTTTCGCAATAGCGGTCGTTTGAGATCGTTAATCGTTAACGATTATGCAAACGATAATCGTCCGGTGGAATAGGGCCCTAAGAGGGATGTACATTGTCATGCTTTTTTTTTTTCCAAATAAGCTAGTCATGTTGACCAGAGCTATTCATGTTAAGTGTGGAAGAATTTTTTCCAGTGTTTGATTACAACCACTAGCCATGAGTATTTACATTACCACAGCATTTTTTTTTTTTTACATTTTATGGCCACAATTTAATACAATATATGAACAGGTTAACTTGAAATGTCCATAAATAACGAACATTTGAGTTTTTTAAAGGTGTATGCAATTATAGGCATATTTCTATACTGTGTGTGCACTAACCCCTTTTTCATAGACCTCATCAGATTACATTAATAAGCTATAGGGAACAAATTGGGGAAAGGCAGGCATCTTGTTAATTATCATGATTTTAATTAGCAATCATTTATATAATAAGATGGCCATCTTTCCTTAATATGCTCCCAAAGTGGGAACGTAGCTTTAGCTTACATTCTCACAATAGAAACGTGCCGGCATCTATTGGGAAAAGGTGGCCATCTATTGATAATGAAGACCACAAAAATAATCATGATGATCTTTTGCATCCATCATTATTTAAAAAGAGCCACCTATTCCCAATAAATCATGTCACATTTGCGTAGTGGGAACATTGGAAAAACAGAATTTTTTTCCCCACACTATTTCAGCCTTTTTTGTTTTTGTTAGAATTAGGGATGAGCAAAGCAAATCCAGCATGAGAGTGACAGCCCGCTCAGCAAATCGGTGACTGACTGAAACAGGACAGCACCACCACCAGTGACTGGTAAAGCAGGCTGTCACTCTTGTCTGAAGAGTAACAGCCTGCTCAGCCAACCACTGGCAGCCACTGTCCTGTCTCAGTCAGTAATTGGCTGAGCGGACTGAAAGCGGCACAAAAGACGACACGGGAGAAACAGAAGACACCATAGACACAGAAGAGGACACGAGGGGAGTGTGGATAGGTAGGTATTGCACCCAAACTGCACCAAAACAGCTAAACAATAATAAACATGTTTTAGTGGTTTGATAAGGTTGGATTGACAACCTTAGGCTGCGTTCACACTACGTATATTTCAGTCAGTATATATTAAAATGTATATTTCAGTCAGTATATATTAAAACGCATAAAGGATCTGTTCACACAATGTTGAAATTGAGTGGATGGCCGCCATTTAATGGCAAATATTTGCTGTTATTTTATTGAAATAATGGCCGTTATTTACTGTTATATGGCGGCCATCCACTCAATTTCACCATTGTGTGAACAGATCCTTTCTGTGTTTTTAATCCACTCCTGGTTTTGGTTGCAATACTGACTGAAATATACTGACTGAAATATATACGTAGTGTGAACCCAGCCTTAGGTTGTAAATCTTTAGGTATAATTCTACTATGTTTGAATAGTAAAGTCTGATTGTTTATTATTTACTTAATTTAGATATGTAATACTATAGGTAATAGCTATAAAAATCAATTAATTTTCAGTAAACGTGATATTCCAAATCGAAGAAAAAAGCAACCCAACCTGGATAAAAAATGCACAGCTTTTGTGCATCTTCGTTTGCTCTATGGTATGATGTGCCATCTTTTATTTACTATTTTTGTTTTATTTGTTGATGTTTTTTTTTCCCTAGTAAATCCTCTTGGAAATATTTTATAAACTGAGCTGCAAGAGTGATTGAAATTGTCCATCTGGAGCCATCTGGTCACTAGGAATTGGCAACACTCTAAAAATTCCCCACTGGCATGTATACAGATATTCACCATGTTGCCTGAAGCTCCAGCTTGTAAGCATTACATTTCCCATTAGGCAGTGCTTTTTGAGACAATCCCACTACTAGGATGTTCTTAGACACCACAGAAATAGTTTTACGTAAGGTAACCAAACAATTAAGTTACAGGTGTTACTTGGAATGTTTTGTTGCTTGCATTATTTAGATATATTCCAGACTGTTGTAGTTTAACAGGTTTTCAATTTAAACATTTCAGTGTTGTTCTACTTAAAATCAGAATGTGTTATATTATCTGGCTTGCAATCTTGCATCAATATTATGCTTTATTAACTTTCTTATATTTCTCTACATTTTATTAAATAACTGTGCTTTATTAAAAACACAATTACATGACTTTGCAATATAAGTATACATTTACACAATGCATATCAATGGCCGTTGTTTGACACAGCCGTGTAAGCAGTGTCAGACAACAACAGCTCTTTTACATGTTCATCCTGCTGTAATTATTATGTCTTCAGGGTGGCCTTATATGTACAGGATCCGCAGCTAATTTCATGCTGTGCGTTCCGCAGATAAATCCACTGCGATCCTGTGTCCTGTCATCTTCTATAGGTTTTTACATACTCGCAGCAGATTTTTTATTTTGCTGCGAGTATGTAAAGCCTCTTCCCACTTAACCCAGTGCTGCCTGGCTAATAAATTACCTGGATGCACTTCCACATGCCTCTCAGGCTCTCAGCTCCCTGACGTCATGCACAACCAATCAGTAGCTGCGGCGGGACACCGCACTGATCGGTTAATCAGGACACAGGGAGCCTGAGAACCAAGCAGGAGTGCGGCCATGTAATGTATTAGCCAGGCACCGTTAAGTGGGACAGGGCTTTACATACTTGCAGAATTAAAAAATCTGCTGTGAGTATGTAAACCCACAGAAAATGACAGGACACAGGATTGCAGAGAATATTGCTGCAGAACTCGCAGCGTGAAATCCGCTGCTGATCTTATTCTTATTGCATGTAACTTTTACGTCCCATGTTGCTTTTGTTCCTCATATGAAATATGTCAATCCCAATAAGTTGACTAGGAGTTAGATGTGTGAAATTTGTTCTGTTGACAACAGTTCAGGCAGCAACATAAATGAGACCACTGAGTTACCGGTTGGTAAACCCATGCCTACATATTAGGACACAATTTTACAGTACAGTTTTTAGTAGAAATTTTGTGAACACGTTCTAGCCATCTGGTCTTCCTGGGCCACCTATAGAGGCTTTGACAAGCCAGGGTCTAATTCACAAACTAACAATGCCAACACATCAGGCACATACTAAGTAAGGTAGGCAGTGAGTGACGTGTTTACCTTCCTCCCCTTCTCCTATATAGCATGGTTATCGAGGATCGAACATTATCTAGGCTAAAGCATCTCACTAATTCCTATGCATGTCCCATGCATAAATTTGTACATGCCAACAGAAATTGTTTTGTTAGATTGTTCTGTTACATTATTTTATTATTAAGATACATTTTCCTCTTGTTAGGATAATATACTGTGTTGGGTTTTCTTCTTCTTTTCTCACTCTCCTCCCATTCTTTATCTTCTTCTCTTTTTTTCCCCTACCCCCCATCTTACCAACTCCTCATTCCTTCTCTTTTGCATCATTCCCTCCCCTGCCCTTTTTCCCTCTGTCCCCTTCCATCCTTCTTTTACTCCTTCTAGTAGAGACAACTGACGTTCATTGTTGATCTATTGTGACCATGAATAACCAATGCATAGTTCATTATACTGTATAAGGCTAGATGGCAAATGTCTGCTTTTGTTTCTCACATTTGTGGTTTATTCAGTCTATACTGTATTGAAAACTCAATAAAAATGTATAAATTGTTTAATTGTGTGAACACTTTTCTTTTTAAAAATATTCATGTTTACAAATGATGGCCAACGTACAGATGATATTTTTTTGTTTCAAGATTGTTGTCCATACATTTAACTAAAACCCACATATACAACTGGTGCTAATAGTATGGTAGCATTTATTGTATAATACATTGACCTTAGTAAACACACTTAGAAGCTATGTTCACACACTGCCACCACCAAATAATGACCGTTGTTTTATAACAATGGCCATTAAACGTAAAGTAGTGGCTGTTGTTATAAAAAAAAAAGTAACACAATTTGTCATTAAATGGCTGCCGTTTAACAAATAATGTAAATAATTACATTTTCATTTAATGCTTTATTACTCCCTCAGGTTATGTTGTCTCAACATATTTTTGTTGGGCGTTGGATAACCGTTTTTTTTATTCAATAATAACAGGTGTTATTTGTATAATCCTGGCTGTTATTTAGCCTCAAAATGACAGCCATGATTTCCAGTTCCAGCACCATGCAGTGAAGACATGCCCATCCATAGCTCTGAGCTAGCCACAGCTTTTTTTTCACCCACACAACAAACTCGAACACTGGACTTTGTCTCTACATTTCCTGCCAGACTCTTAATGGACTCTTTGGGCCAGAATATGCTTCTACACATGTCTCAAATGGTGGCATAGAACACGGCTCCAGGATCCAGGGAGAGATCCCTACCGTGCTCAGGTGGCTGCCTCTCTGAAGGTGAGGAAGATCGGGACACCCTCAAAGTGGACTACAAACAACTGGCCAAACACATTGAAGTGGCCAAACAGCTGATTCCAGACATTCAAGAGACCTTAGCAACAACAGTCTCATCTGTACTGAAACACCTATCTCTCAATATGTCAACATGGCTACTGCATAAAATAAGCTGAATCCTGCATTCAAGGCTCTAGAAGACCCTGTGGATTCTTCCTTTAACACTACCTGGGACCTGTTTGTAAAGAATGGCAAACTTTAGGACAAGGTCCAAGACCTGTGGGACCGTTTCTGAAAGAACAATTTGAGTATTGTGGGGGTGCCAGAATATGTGGAGCAGAAAGACTTAGCAGAGTTATTTAAATCTACCATACCTACCTTGCTAGGCCTTAATAATCTGTGCAAGGTTTAAAGAGCCTATCGGCTGGGACCAGACTTTAGATCCTCTCCTGGAGACATGTCTTATCCTCTTCTGCAACATCATACACGACCACGCCAGGTATGTTATCTTGATTTTACTGATAAAACAGCTATACTACAAGCATTTAGACACTCTAAAAATGTGTAAAAAAAATTGGCCAAGCTCCTTATCTTTGGAGATTTTCCAGTTAAACGACAATGAGGTGCATACAGTTTCCCCCCCCATCTGTACCACACTTTTCCAGAACCAGCTACACTTAGCTCTCCTTCACCCAGCAACCCTACGGGTATTCCATAAGGATGGCTCCATATCAGCGTTTCACACATCAAAGGAGGTAAAAAAAAAAATCTCACTTCCCTGCGGGAGAATTCCTCACCCAGCCAGATCCAGACAAAACAGTCCCATAAGTCTCCTTCTCCCCATGCTGGGGAATGTGATGGGACTCCTTCGTAATGATTTTCCAGGCAAACTCTGTCTGAAAATTTCTCAAGTTACCTTCTGTGGCATGTAGGGTCCATGATTAGTAAGCTAATAGATCAGGAGACTGTTCTGTTCCTTCCACTAGTGAGACAGCTCATATTGTGTTCAAGAGTGTTCATATTAAGCTAATGTTTATTAGCAAGCTTCGAGTAATAGTGAGCTAGCCAGTATTGTAATGGCTAATTAGCTCTCTTTATTTTGACTTTCTGTGTGGAAAAAAGTGAAAACCATGGACATTTCTCCCTTGTCACTGATTCCTTGGCCTTAAGGGAAGTGGGTTGTTTCTAGTTATGTAATTGGGTTTTGGGTGGGGGTGAGGAAAGAGAGGGGGTGGGTTTGCTCATTGGATGGGATTCCACCATAGGTCTCACCATTCACAAACACTACTTTAACTGCCTACCATGTTATGTGTTGTAACTTTAAATAAACATGGCCAGGTCAGGTCAACCCATAAACAAATCATGTTCTTGCATCATCTTAAAAAGTTAAGACTGAATTTTGCTCTGCTGCAAAAGAGCTATTTGGGGTGGAAATATTTTTTTAGGCTTTAAAAACTATGGGTCAAGGAGGTGTATGGCTCTCTTGCAGTGGGTTGGGACTGGGGTACTTGTTCTAGTACATAGATCTTGGTGAGATTGTGAGCTCACGCATAATGATGCTGGTAGACTGTGCTAACCACCTAAGAATAGCTTCTGAGTATGAGTACTTATACAAGATATATATATATATATATATATATATATATATATATATATATATTATATATGTCCTTCTTCTTCTACCTTCTTCTCTCAGTGCTCTCCTCCCGTCCTCTCCTTCCAAAATTATGTTCTCACTCTATAGAAGAAATTATAATTTCAGACCAATCCCCACTACTCTGTACCTTTGCCACCCAATTGACCATAGGTAGTGATTTTATATGGAAATTCATGATAGGGCTGGCTAAAGATTATGGCTGTCAATTACTGTAAAAAGCTAAGTGGATGAGATACGCTTCAGTAAATGGCACTCATGCATTCCAACCACAATTATTTTGGGATACATCTAAATCTCTTTTGCATGGCCTTATTATGGTGTGTAAGGCCTCACTCCAAAAGAAAATCTCTCAAAACATACATAAGTTTAGTTAGCCCTTAGAGTAGCTTATACCTCCATTCTGTCTCATCCCTCCAATGATACTAGGGTTGATTGACCAAGGGCTCGTACAAACTATAGGCAGTGGTTGGAGAGGAGGAATATCCACCGATCTTATTATGATGCCCTCCCTTTCAGGCATGGTAACAAGGCAGGGAGAATCCTAGCATAATTTGCTAGGGGTCCCTCTTCTTTTCACCTTATTGCCCCTCTGCCATTTTGCCTCAAACCCCCTACTAATAGTGTGGAAGCTCATGCATGTGAGCAGGGCCCCCACTCCTCATGTATGGATAATTATATGTATATCTCTGTAATGTCTATTTTTGTCTTTGTATGTTGCCCCCAGAATTGTAAAGTGCTGCGGAATCTGTTGGCGCTATATTAATTTAATAATAATAATAATAAAAATAATAATAATAATAATAATAATAATAATAATTATCACCCATTTGGTAGAGGTTTTATATAGTACAATATAAAATACCATCACTGGAAATGACTGAAAACTACCTAAACTGTCCCACAGTAGGTAAATTTTACAATCTGCCTTAATCATCTCCATTGTTCTTTACATTTAACTAGGTATATATATTCACATTTCATGTTTTTTGCGCTTGATATCAGTACGTATTAGCATTGTTGGCAGGACATATGTTGCCTATAATAACTTATGTATCAGAGGACTGGTGTGCTGATAATAATACGTTTTTTTTCTTGATGTACAAAAAATAACTTTACTGCTCTTTATATTTTAAAAAATATAAAGCTTTAAACATCTGGTGAACCTTAAACAGGGCCCCATTGTATTGCGTTACTTTATGTCTCTAGTTCAGGTTCACGTTTTTTCTTTTTTTTTATTCATTTTTTTTCATAGTGTGGGTTTTTTCCTTGTGATTCCTATTACCATATCCCATTGAAACCCATTATGTGCTTGTTATTTACCATATCAAACATTTCTTTTTAATTCATACTTCAATAGAAATATTACTTACTCCTAGCTTTTTCTCGGGACTTTATTTAAATTTTCCAAGAAAATTGTTCAAATTAGATAAATGAGAACATAAATTAGAGAACATAAACTTCAGCTGAAGAACATAACATTTATACAGCACATCCTGTATTTTAACAAACTACGTTCTGTTTTAGAAGCTGGATAGTCAAGTGAGAGAAAACAAGGGCATATCGACAGTACAAACTCAGTCAAGTTAAAGAATAAAAATGATAATACACTGGATAAAATGAGAAACAATGTCATCAGTGTTCTAGGCATTTCTTCTGGTGTCTACAATTTAAACATTAGTTGACCTCTGTAATAGCAAGAGTCCATAGTCCTATGAAAAAAAATGTTCCTCTCGAGTTAAATCGGGTAAAATATTGTTGATCTCGTAGTTGTTTATAGTCAGTTGGTAAAGAGGACTTGTTATAAAGCTCGAACACAAAGATCTGTGTTTATTTATGTAACAAAGGAACATGTTAGGGCTCAATTACACCAAAAGATGTCTGACAGATTATCTGACAGATTTTTTCAGCCAGGAATGGACTATAAAGAGAGAACAGGTCGTAAAGATAAGACTGAGGGTGGTATTACACGGGCCGAGCAGGGCCCGATAATACCTGTAAACGAGCAGCGATCTGCTAGATCGTTGCTCGTTTACTGGACCTATTACACGGCCCGATAATCGTTTGACAAGAGCTGCAAGGACATCGTTACCGATGTCCTTGCAGCCCTTGCTAAACTGGCATACATTACCCATCCACGTTCCAGGGCTGCTCCTGCGTCCGCTTCTCCCGGGGGTCCCGCACGCTCTCTAGCGTCACAGCAACCTGTCAGCTGGTAGACCGCTCAGCCAATCACAGGCCGGGACCGCCGCGGCCTGTGATTGGCTGAGCGGCCTATCAGCTGACAGGCCTCTGTGACGCTAGAGCGCGCGCGGGACGCAGGGAGAAGCGGACGGCAGGAGCAGCCCTGGAACGTGGATGGGTAATGTATATCGTTAGTCGCCGGCCACGCACCACTATTACACGCAGCGGTGCGCGGTCGGCGCCCGACGAAAATAGGTTCTAACCTATATCAACGATCAGCCGATGATCGTTGTCATCGGCTGATCGTTGCATTTATTACACGGAGCGATAATCGGCCGAATCGGGCCAATTCGGCTGATTATCGTTCCGTGTAATACCACCCTGAGATTTCTCCTCTTTTCAAATCCGTTCCTGGCTTTGGCTGAAAAAAATCTGTCAGACATCTTTTAGTGTAATAGGGCCTTTAGGATATGTACCATTTTTTACACAGGGCTTATGTAGACAAAAAGTTGAATTTTAAAATACTGGCTTCCTACATATGGATGCTACAATTTTGTGGCATACAACTCATATACTAAAGTTAAAAGGGTTGTCCAAGGAGCAACTGATGGCTAAAGCCTTCTGTTCTCTGGCACTCAAATCCTGTGAATCCATATCTCAGAAGAAAGCATTGGGATATACATCTGGAATTTTACTCTCTGGCAGTATAAAAAAAAATTGTTTGGGTTTTTTGGTTTTATTTTTTAACAGCTAAGCACCATTGATTCCCCTAAACCCTATAGAAATAAATGGGCTCAAAAAGATGTAAAAATCAAAATGTAAAAAACACAAAAGACTAACACTAGCAAAACCATAAAACTGTATTTAAATAAAACTCCTCATTTTAATAAATCACCCTAAGATGTATACTTTACTAATATAGTGTTATTACTAAGTACTGTCTTCAGCTTGCTTTTGTGTAATTGCCCCAACAGCAAGTTGAAAATAGAAGAACTATTAAATAAGGGTGTAATGTCTACAGATTCCTGACTCCTCCCTCTCTCCGTAGGCAACACAGTATCTCCTGATCTAACAGGAAGCTTGACTGGATCTTTTCACAAAAAAAAAAATTAAGAAACATCCATAAAATGGACTTTTGGTAGTTTCAGCATTGTAAGGTAAGAAATGCTATAAGCTTCTGCAGTATTTTTTTTTAACCTGATGTCAGAGTACCCCTTTAATATATCTTGCTTGTATTGTCACCTATATACATACTATAGCTCATTAATATGCATTGCTGTATATAAGCATTTTTTTTTATTCATAGTCAATGTTAAGTCAATGATCTGCCTTAGGTCCTGTTACTATGATGAATGTCTAAAATATAATTATATATTAAGTTGGTTGTGTTATTTAGCATTCCTTATTAGATATGTGCATTGTAAGATTAATGCCTCCAACCAGTATAGTTTCATATTATTGTTTTATTTACATAGATGCCTAGGGGGACGTGCATTCTCTGTAACAAAATCTCTTCCAAAATATATATATCAGAAAACGAGATTTTCTTTATCATATCACGTTAATGATTTTAGCTTATATGGCTGTAAACAAAGGTTTTTTCGGTAAGATATCTATCTGTTTCTCACAAGCACAATAAAATCTGATCCTACACTGCATGATGTAAATTGATCTTTTGATGTCAGGTGTACTCTTTCTTATTTCCCTATACATTTATTATAAGTATGAATTCAAATAATGTAATATATTGTGACTGAAAAATTATCCCCATGACAAATAAAATCAAGCTGAAAGAAATACTTATATGCTTATATGCCTCTAGATGTGCGGAAGTGATAATTGTTAATTTTATGAAAATAGTATTGATGTATTGTATTGGTTTTGCTCATCGAGTACCATGCTTTTCCCCAAAATAAATTAAGAGGTACTGTATGTCCATAGTCCTGTTTGAGAATTTAATGATAATGACTTTTTAACTTTCTGGTCTCTCATGGTGGTGGTAAGAACTTTATAATTTATAAGTGAACAAATGTATAAAAATACTATATGATGTGACAAATAGGATAGTATGATATAACAGTTTCGCTGTGCGAACAGAACAGAATTCTTGAAAAGATTCTGAGAGCACCAGAAGAGATGCTGAGACAGAACGCTTCAGTGAGGGTTATATTACCTGTATCCTGCCAGTTGACCACCCCGTCCCAGCTAAAAGACTCTGGGAGAAGCCTTAAAGCGTAACTGTCATTTTTCAAAAAACAATAAATATCAATAGTTTAAGCAAAACTCTGTAATAAGTTTTATTAAGCACAAGAGTTTCCTTCTGTACTAAAAAAAGCAATTCCCCAGCTCCCCCCCCCCCCCCTCACTTCAGATGAAGCAGGATTTTTTCTGTCCATTCTATCTTATGGAGAGGGGAGGGGGCGAGAGCAAGGGTTGTGCACAGAGGACTGAAAACACAGTTTACATCCTTGCTGCTTATCTCTCCAAGCTGCTAGATATGCACTGACCTTTCTGACCTGTGAATCCAGAGTTTTATGTGCCCAGACAGTGATTTGCCTGATAATGCACAGATAAGAAGGAAAGAGCTATTTTTAGTTTTTGCACTTTCATTTTTTCCTCCTTGTGTTTAAAAGGCCATTGCTCTTGCAGTTTTTCAACTACAGACTCATAAAAGGTTATTTTAACACCATATTTTTTCCATAAAATATGCTGCAAAACAGAAATAAAAGTATTTATGTGATGAAATTACAAAAAAGTATTTCTTTACTTATAGGGGTAATTTCATCTTGGCGGGGGGGGGGGGGACTGGCATGTTATCTATGTTCCTCAAGTCAGATTACAACAAAAGGTAATTTATATAACTTTCTAAGTACTTATTCACTTATTTAAAACTTATGTCAAGACGGGGAGGTAGGGACAAGACGAGACAGTGGGCCCTGAGCCTGAACCCACCCACTGTCCCTACCTACTTGCCTCAATCGGCCCTAGGCAGCCGTGGACAACCACAAAGACGTTCCCTATACTGAATAAGTGAAACACAGAACAAGACAGACAAACACAATAAAGTCAACAAGCCAAGTCAGAACCAAACGGGCAACGCGGTACAAAATCGGAGATCAAACGGATAGTCAAAGGTCAGGCAAAAGGTCAGGTAATAAGTGAAGCAATAGGAGGATTTAGGAATGGGGATCGCAGGAGTAAACAGGGGGAGCTGGGATCAGGGTATGAACCTTAATTGCCAGCAGGGAATGACTGTCTCTGCTTTCATTTGTAAGGATCAAGAGCCAGGTCCGATTCCCCTTTGGACCGGCGCTCTGATCCTCAAGATTCAGGACAGGTTGAGGCATCTGTCAATCAAAAACACTGCACAGCTGTAGCGATCAAGGCTAGTAGTGAGCAGTGTAACTCCTGCATTGCTAAGAGGCAGAATTAAAAGCGGGTGTGTCAGACAAAAAGTAAAAACAGGCCCAGTTCACACCAGGCTCACTGCACATTCCTGACAACTTATTTTTTAATCAATATTTAGTAAGATATATATATATATATATATATATATATATATATATATATATATACACTTATTTGTAGTCTCCCTTGGGTACTTCTATGAGCAATTCTCTGATTGCTCATAGAGATTAATGCAGTACATATTTACTGCATTGATCAATGTTATCTTGAATTGATTGTTACAGGCTGTGGAAAGCAGCCTAAGGCCACCCCAGAGTCGGGATAGCTCTGGGACACTGAAGATGACCTGTGAGTATGACATATCAAGTTCATGTGATCGCAGGAATAAATTCAAAAACGGTTTGGGATTATGGTATGCTCACACATTCCTGTTTTCAGTTGCAATAATGAAAACAAAGCCAGGAAGGGATTTTATGACCTGTCCCCCATTTAAGATAATATAAGATAATCCTTTAATAGTCATACCATAGGGAAATTTCATGTGTTATAGCAGCATAGATAAGACAAATACAAAAAGTTTCAAGGTAAAGGCATTGAGAGAAGGTAAAGGCTTTACAGTGACAGTGGGTACAGGTACAAAAAGGTAAGAAGGGATATCACAGGCTTAAAAAACATTTGACTATAAAGAAAAAGTCATTCCTAGTTTGCCCTAAAAATTAAAACTTTCTACCTGACTTTGCTCTTCTCCGTAACATTTTGTAATCACGCAACAGCCTAGCAATGTATTGCACTGTGTGTGCACGGGAATATATATTAACTCCTCTGAAGAGCAATTCAGGTGTTAAAAAAAAAGGAATTAATGCTAACAAGTTGACCCTGTTGCTTACCATTGCCAATATGTGTAGAAAAAACTGTGTGCAAACTGTAACAACAGCAGCAGCTTTACGTTTTGTGATCTTTACATTTACTCATGTATGCCTGTAGATATACTGTAGATGTTTCCACATTTTTAGTGATGTGAGAAGCAGTTGCTTGCCAAACAAAGCTGAATGTATAAGCATCTTTTCCCCCTTAACAAAAATATGTGAATTTCACAGCCTGTTGCAATTATGCACTGCAAAAATATGACTGTGAAGATTGCACAGGAAGTCCTTATTCAACACTTTGCCTTTGCTCTTTCCATGTCTTTGAGTAAATCTGACGTTATAAGCACAACCGACTCTCAGAGGACCTCTTAAATAATTTAAAGATGCTGATCCTTATATTCTACCATGAAAAGATGCTGACATTATTTTAAATTAGTTTTTTTTTTTTTTAAACTTAAAACACATTGAAGTGCATTTTGCTACCTGTGCTTTTCTGGAAAGGTTTTCTTTATGTATTCATGTGAGCTATTCATGAGTAAAGTAATATTCATATTGTTTTATTCATCACGTTTGGCCACAACAAGCTCTGCATCTTGAACCTGATTAGCGTAATATGACATATACACATGTATTATGAATATAACCTCTTTGCTAATGCAAACTATGGCCAGGGTATATTCCCATCCAGTTGATATTTAATGACATGATGTAACTTTAGGAAAATAAGGATTTCTCATAGTGGTTTCATCAGACTGCAAGAAAATAAGCATACATTAGGCACATATACAGTACACTTGTTTTTATGCTTAATCTATAGCCATTTTTGAAAAGTTCTGGACATATTTGTAAGGACTGAAGCTGTAAATAGGTATTGAATGATCTATCAGTAGTGTCAAAAGGATAAATATAAAGTAAGACAACTCACTAAGTACATTTTATACATGTTTCTAATATATGCCATCTCATTATCTCTGTACATGTGCACTATAAGGCTATGTTCACACTTCGTAAAACAAAGGCCGTTGTTTTCACCGGCCGGAATTTTGCAGTCAAAACAACGGCCATAGAATTACGAGCATACGGGCTGGTCGTGGTTGTTTAATATTGCCTCCTAGCATGTTTTTAATCGGGCTGAAACATGTTATTTAATTGAAATACTGCGACTAGCCCAATAAACGACTCAGTTCATTTTTTACATTAAAATCAAGTTTAATTTGGCCGAAATAAATTTTACGTGTGCGGCTGCATTGAAATTCACAGCGGTAGTTGTAACATTACCGGCGGCAAATAAATGACATGTTCATTTTTCACGGGTCCGTACGAACTACGGCCGTAGTCTTATACGTAGTTCGTACGAATTGCTATATCGTATCTTTTTGCGGTGAAAACTACGGCCGTTGTTTTACGTAGTGTGAACATAGCCTTATTGTGAGGGGGAAAACTGCACACTGTTTTAAATAAATTTGGTGCTCTGTATGACCCTTCTTAAGTCATGCAAGTTGTTCTAAACACCTTTAAAATTGTTTAGTTAGGTGTTAAAGTTTGCAGTAAGTATTACAGAATTGAAACTTTTTTTTTGTGATGAATTTAATACAAATTTTAATAATGGTAATGTGTTTAACCTTATGTAGATTTTTTTTATGCATTTGACACTGGACTTATAATTGCTATTAATACAATGTGTGCACTCACAGCCTTTTCTCTATAGACTTTAATAGAACAAATCATTACGCAAAAGGGAACCTGTCACACAAAAGACTGGGGCAAAAGTCATCCTACTCTTTAACCCTTTCCCGCATATGGACGTACCGGCACGTCCAAATCTGCATACAGTTCCTGCAGATGGACGTGCCGGTACGTCCACGGGATGACAGGGGCGCAGGAGCTGCACTCCTGTCATCCTCGGCGGGGCCCGGCTGTCAGTGATAGCCGGGCACCCGCCGCAACTGCCGAGATCCGTGCCGTGCCCGGATCCCGGCAGTTAACCCCTTAGTGGCCGCCGATACGGCGGTCACTAATGGGCCGGCGCTGTACTGCATTTCATCTCCCCCCACCGTGAATCCACGGCGGGGGGAGATGAAATAAGTCAATCAGACCCCAGATCAGCCCCCCTAGTGGGCTGGTCACTAACCCTCTCCCTCCCCGCGGCGGCCATCAGATCCAAGATGGCCGCCGCAATCACTGTGAACAGACTAATGTCTGTTCACAGTGATCAGAAAATAAAAATGAATGAAAGCCCCATGCTCTCCGCCACCGGAGGTAGCGGAGAGCATGGGGCAGTCATCGGGACCCCCCCTGTGGGGTCCCGGTACAAGCGATCAGCGGTATATACTATATACCGCTGATCGCTTGTGCCATGTGGAACCCGGCACTTTTTATCCCCTGTCACCATCAATGATTGGTGACAGGGGATAAAAAGTGTCACCGTGCCCCCCCCCCAAGTCGCCCCCCACCCCCCCTGTCACCCTCGTCCCTCAGTCACCCCTCCCTTCCCCATATACTCACCGGCTCCTGGAGCTCCTTCCTCCTCGACGTCCAGGCTGGTTATGAAGTGCGCATGCGCTCCACAACCAGCCAAGCTCTGCCAATTTGGTCTCTGTCACTGAACTATGATTACTGTGATAGAAAATATCACAGTAATCATAGTAATACAGTGAAAATGAATGTATAAAATACAAAAAGTGACAAACATACAAAAAAATAAAACACACACTTTTTATTATAGTAATAATTGCAGTTTACTCCCAAATTACCCTTAACCCCCCCAGATTACCCGTAACCGCCCCAGGTTGTCCGTAATCACGCCAGATTGCACGTAACCCCCCAGATTACACGTAACCACCGCATGTTGCCCGTAACCACCGCACGTTGCCCGTAACTACCGCACGTTGCCAGTGACCCCCTCCAGATTGTCCATAATCACCCCAAATTACATGTACCCACCCCAGATTACCTATAAACACTTCAGTTTATCCATAACAATGCCAGATTGTCTGTAACCCCCCCCCCCCCAGGTTTCCTGTGACCACCCCAGGTTGCCGTAATCATGCCAGATTACATGTAACCCCCCCAGATTGCACGCAACCACAGCAGGTTGCCTCTGAACACCGCAGGATGCCTCTGACCACCGCACGTCGCCTCTGACCACCGCACGTTGCCACTGACCACCGAACTTTGCCACTGACCACTTCACCTTGCCTCTAACCACCCCAAATTGCCAATGACCGCCTCCAGATTGCCCGTAACCACGCCAGATTACAGGTACCCACCTCAGATTACCTATGAGCACTTCAGTTTATCCGTAACCACCCCAGATTGCCCGTAACCACCCCAGATTGCCCGTAACCACCCCAGATTGTCCGTAACCACCCCACGTTGCCCGTAACCACAGCAGGTTGCCTGTAACCACCCTAGAATACCCGTAACCACCCCAGGTTGTCTGTAACCACAGCAGGTTGTCCGTATCCATGTCACATTGCCCGTAACCACCCCAGGTTGCCCTTTACCACCCCAGGTTGCCCGTAACCACCCCAGGTTGCCCGTAACCACCCCAGGTTGCCCGTAACCACCCCAAGTTGCCTGTAACCACCCCAGGTTGCCGCGACCACCCCATGTTGACCGTATCCACCTCATGTTGACCGTATCCACCCCAGATTACCCGTTACCACCCCAGGTTGTCTGTAACCACAGCAGGTTGTCCGTATCCACCCCACATTGCCTGTAACCACCCCAGGTTGTCCGTGACCACCCCATGTTGACCGTATCCACCCCAGATTACCCATAACCACCCCAGGTTGTCTGTAACCACAGCAGGTTGTCCGTATCCACCCCACGTTGCCTGTAACCACCCCAGGTTGCCGGTAATCACCCCAGGTTGCCTGTGACCACCCCATGTTCACCGTATCCACCCCAGATTACCCGTAACCACCCCAGGTTGCTTGTAACCACCCCAGGTTGCCTGTGACCACCCCATGTTCACCGTATCCACCCCAGGTTGTCCGTATCCACCCCAGACTACCAGTAACCACCCCAGGTTGTCCGTATCCACCCCAGATTACCCATAAGCACCCCAGGTTGCCCGTAACCACCCCCAGACTGTCCGTAACCACCCCAGACTGTCCGTAACCACCCCACGTTACCTGTAATCTCATTTTTTTTATTGTATTTTAGTAACTGCGCTATTCTAATAACCATTACTAGCTGCGGTTTTGCTCCAGCAAATTGGCGCTCCTTCCCTTCTGAGCCCTGCTGTGTGCCCATACAGTGGTTTATGCCCACATATGGGGTACCGTTGTACTCAGGAGAACCTGCGTTACAGATTTTGTGTTACGTTTTTTCTCCTGTTTCTTGTGAAATTTAGAAATTTTAAACTAAATGAACATATTATTGGAAAAATTCGAGTTTTTCATTTTTACTGGCCAATTTTGAATACTTTCCTCCAATACCTGTTGGGTCAAAATGCTCACCACACACCAAGATGAATTCTTTAAGGGGTGCACTTTCCAAAATGGGGTGACTTATGGGGTGGGTTCACTCCACTGGCACTACAGGGGCTCTGCAAACGCACCTGGTGCTCAGAAACTTCTTCAGAAAAATCTGCACTGAAAATGCTAATTGGCGCTCCTTCCCTTCTGAGCCCGGCTGTGTGCCCATGCAGTGGTTTATGTCCACATATGGGGTACCGTTCTACTCAGGAGACCCTGCTTTACATATATTGGGGTGACATTTCTCTCCTGTTCCTCGAGAAATTGAGAAATTTCAAACTAAAGGAACACATTATTGGAAAAATTCGCGTTTTTCATTTTTACTGTCTACTTTTGAATACTTTCCTCTAATACCTGTGGGGTCAAAATGCTCATCTTACCCCAAGATGAATTCTCTGAGGGGTGCACTTTCCAAAATGGGGTGACTTATGGCGGGATTTTACTCCGCTGGCACTACAGGGGCTCTGCAAACGCACCTGGCGCTCAGAAACTTCTACAGCAAAATCTGCATTGAAAAAGCTAATTGGCGCTCCCTTCCTTCTGATCCTCGCTGTGTGCCCATACAGTGGTTTACGCCCACATATGGGGTACCGTTGTACTCAAGAGAATCTGCTTTATAAATTTTGGGGTAATTTTTTTCTCTTGTTCCTCGTGAAATTGAGAAATTTCAAACTAAACGAACATATTATTGGAAAAATTCGAGTTTTTCATTTTTACGGTCTAATTTTGAATACTTTCCTCTAACACCTGTGGGGTCAAAATGCTCATCCTACCCCAAGATGAATTCTTTGAGGGGTGTACTTTCCAAAATGGGGTGACTTTTGGGGGGGGTTCTATTCTGCTGACACTACAGGGGCGCTGCAAACGCACCTGGTGCTCAGAAACTTCTTCAGCAAAATCTGCATTGGAAAAGCTAATTGGCGCTCCCTTCCTTCTGAGCCCCGCTGTGTGCCCATACAGTGGTTTACGCCCACATATGGGGTACCGTTGTACTCATGAGAACCTGTGTTACAAATTTTGGGGTGCTTTTTCTCTCATGTTCCTTTTGAAAATTAGAAACTTTACTCTAAACGTATATATTATTGAAAAATTTTAATTTTCCTTTTTTTTTACGGCCTAATAGTGAATACTTTGCTCCAGCCCCTGTAGGGTTAAAATGCTCATTATACCCCTAGATTAATTCTTTAAGGTGTGAAGTTTCCAAAATGGGGTCACTTATTGGGGTTTCCAGTATACAAGCCTCCTAAATCAACTTAAGATAAGAACTGGTCCCTAAAAAAATCAGTTTTGGAAACTTTTACGAAAATGTGGTAATTTGCTGATAAATTTCTAAGCCCCGTAACACCCTAAAAAATTAAAATATGTTTATGAAATGAAGCCAGAATAAAGAGGACATATCGGTAATGTGACTTAGTAACTAATTTATGTGCTACGACTTTCTTTTTTTAGAAGCAGAGAATTTCAAAGTTCATAAAATGCAAATTTTTTTAATTTTTCATGATATTTTGATGTTTTTCACAAAAAACACACAAAGTAGTGACCAAATTTTGCCACTAATATAAAGTGCAATATGTGACAAAAAAATAATCTCAGAATCGCTAGCATATGTTAAAGCATCACTGAGCTATAAGCGCATAAAGTGAGACAGGTCAGATTTTGAAAAATGAGCCTGGTCATTAAGGCCCAAATAGGCTTAGTCTTGAAGGGGTTAATAAAGCTTTTGGTACTTACCCTCTCCTCCCAGTAACACTCCAAATAACGTTCAAGTTGCAGAGAAATCCCTACCGCTCATCTTTGAGCTCATTATGCAGAAATGAGTCCGATGTCCATAGGAAATCACTGAGCAGTGTGTTTTTTTCTTTTTATACTAATTAAACCATGATTTTTTTGTTTTAATTTTTCAGTTTGTGAACCGAGTTTAATAGTTATTGTACAGGTTACTCAAATTCCACAGGAAACAATGACAGAATGCCAATTTCATTAATAAAAGTTGATAAATAAATTGTGTACCCTAAAATATTTACTTACATATCACTGTAATTGTACTAACTGAATTGAAATTACAGGTTATTTATATTACAAATTCAAAAAAGTTAATAAGCGTTACAGCAATGTAAACAGAAAAAATTATGTCTCTCTGAAAGGCCGTGCAGAAACTAAATAAATAAACAAATAAGTACATAAAGAAAATTTTACTGAAATATGTCAAGTAAAGAAGGAAGATAAACATTTCAGTGAGAAGGAAGATAAAAAGCACTGCTTTATGGTTCCATTGTATGTGCTTACTACATGAAAAGTTAATATAGTGTCAGGAGCCGATGCCTGCTGGTGTTCCCGGATCTTGACATTAGAGCACAGCTATAGCGGAGAATGCCACTGGCCACGAGAAAGTACAGACAGCGTCTTCATGTACCAGTGACATGGCTAGGGCTGCATCACTACTCGACCGCGGCAACCAGCTGTTCTGTATTCCTGAGATGACTGACTGTCAGACACCACTACCAGTCAGCTCTATTCTGAAGGAGGGGCTGAAGTCTCTGCAATAATCCAGCCCTGGGGCCGGGACTTCAGCCCCTATATACTGTTACTCCCACCATGTCCTAGTGCCTGCTATAAAGCCTTATATATTTGTGTATCTGGACCTTGGCTAAGTTTTCTGGACTTCCCCTCTGCCTCTTGACTTTGTACCTCATAGCCCGACTGTTACTGACCTGGTTCGCTCAGTCCTCTTTTATTGTGTTACCTTTTGTCTTTTGTTTGCACTTAGCTAGTGTAGCCTGCAGTCTTCTGGTTGGGGCCGGCCTGTTTAGAGCCGGGTTCTCCAAAAGGAAGAGATTGGTGGGAGCAGCGTCAGGGTCTCATCTTGTCTTTGTGTATAAGGGGGGAGCTAACCTGTCCTCACATATAGTCTATGTATGCACATTCTATTGTGCTAACTAGAGATGAGCGATGCGTTGGCGAAGGGAATTTTTGCAAGCTTCATTTTAAAAATTTGGAAGAAAAAAATGATATGCTCTGTGATGCCCCCTGTGTCCTCTTTGGTTTCTTCTGTGTCTCCAGTGTCTTTTTCAGTGTGACCTCTAGCCCACTCAGTCAATTACTGAAGATGGTACAGAGGCGGCCAGTGATTGGCTGAGTGGGCAGTGACAGTCTCCTTAGCTAATCACTAGCCATGGTGCTGTCCCATCAGTCACTGCTTGGCTGAGCGGGCTGTCACTTTAAAGATGAGAGCCTGCTCAGCCAATTAGTGACTGACTAAGATGGGACAGCCCAACCACCAGTGATTAGCTGAGCATGCTGTCACTAGTGTCTTGAGAGTGACAGCCTGCTTAGTCAATGACTGGCCACCACTGTCCGTCTGAGCCAGTAATTGGCTTAGCATGCTAGAGGCAACACATAAGAGGAACCTGGGGACACAGAAGACACTGGAGAAACAGAAGGGGGCATCGGGAAGTGTAGACAGGTAAGGATTAAACCACGATTGTTTTAGTACTGTTCTTAACGTTTCGATTCACAAATTTTACGCCAAAAATTTGTGAACCTGGTAAACCAAATTTTTTAATAAATCACTCATCTCTGGTGTTTATGTAATATTACTTTAAATAAATTGTAGTGATTAAGCTCTTTTAGACCTTGGATTGCCTAAGTCTGGCTGTCCTGAGGCCTGTGGTGTGGCCTGGCTGGTTCAGTCCTGTGATGTTTTTAATGAAGAAAACTGTTGTAGAAAATGTAAAAAAAAGAATAAATTAATTTAGTATAGACAAACAACTTGAAGTTTGAAATGCATAAACTAGGAAGCATTTTTCTTTCTATAATTCTTATGGGAAAGGTCTTTTTTTAAGAAGTGGAAATACCAGTTATATCTTTGTGCAATCATTTGTCTGTACCACACATTTGAAGAAGTTGTTTCAATGTTTTACCACAATATTTTGGAAATGTAATAAAACTCGATGGCACTATTTGAATAATACTAGTCATTTCTGAAATGTCTAATAGTATTGGGATAAATTACTTATTGATGACTTTGTATAGTGAAGGGGTTGTCCAAGCAAAATGAAAATTTACTTCAGGGCTAGGGTGATGTAAAAATAATAAATAGACTATACTCCATTTCATTGAACTCCCTGAAGCTGCCCTGTCAGAGCTGTTAGTCGTCTGCTAGTTTCCTGTGTTTTCAGGTTGCTGTCCTGGGGACATGCCCACTCAGCCAATCAGTGTCTTTAGCTGTGTCCTATCTCATTCCCTAATTGACTATGCCGGCCAATTCCTGAGGGGTTGGGACATCACAGGAACCTAAAAATAAAGCAGAGACCAGTAAAGGCGTGTAGGAATGGTAGCTGCAGAACTTTTGGAGAAGTGAGTGTAGAAGAGTTATTGTTAGAGATGTGATTAGAGATTCTTACTATCTGCATTCTGCTCATCAGGCTTTGGGCTTTGAAGTCTGCTCCGCTCTGTGCTGCTCCTCCCCGGATGCTGTGAAAAAATTGATCCAGTTCTGGGAAAATGGCACCTGGGGAGGAGCGGTACAGAGCGGAGCAGACTTCAAGCCTGATGCCCGCAGCCTGATGAGCAGAATGCAGATAGTAACAAAGCGGTTCACTTTGTTCCTATTGTAGATTTGCGCATCTCTAGTTATTATCTTTACACCACCCCAGCTCTGAAGCAAATATTTCCCAGATTCACATATTTACTGTCTTTTACTGGAAACTTTTACCCTTGGAGTTTCTGAATACTGGTTATCCATTTTATTGCTTATCTTTTTACTCCAACGCATGTACAGTATTTGTCTTCATTCCTGAAACGACCTCTGTGATCTATCTATCTATCTATTTATCTATCTTTCTATTTATCTATCTATGTTCTATCTATCTATCTATCTATCAATCAATCAATCAATCAATCAATCTATCTACGTCCTATCTATCTATCTATCTATCTATGTCCTATTTATCTATCTATTATCTATCTATCTATCTATCTATCTATCTCTACCTACCTATCACTTATCTATCCTATCATGCACATTTTGAAATGTCATTTTTTATTATGACTATAATTATTTCTCATTAGGATTCCTTCTTGAATAATACATTTTGTTTGACATGCATATCACTCTTAATTATTCTTTTGAATTAACGTTTAACTTCTACTTTCCAGCGTCCGGTATCTCCTTTGTAAAACAATCAAACCGTTTTTTCTGCAATCAGCTTCTAATCTGCTCAGAGAAGCAATATTACGATTTGAATTGCTAATATCTGCTGGGTTTATTGCATTGTTTGAATGAATCACATCACAGTCGCACAATAGTTGAATTAAATTATATTAGGCAGTATGTCTTGACATTTTTTTCGGAAAACTTTGGTAACAAATGAAAATATGCTGTGATTAATGAGCACTCTTATCAGGGTGTTCTTGAAACTTTTCGTGTTATCATTACCAAAAAAGTGAAGCATGTGAAAAGAACATTTTTAAAAGGGAAATCCCATGCAAAATTGTTAAAGAATAATAGTAATTTTAGTAATGAAAATAAATACTAACATTATTCATTGAGTAAAGAAAATAATTGCAATAATTTATATTTATTTATTTATTTATATATCAACATATTCCACAGAACAATTCTAAAGGTACATATCTAGATAAATCAGGCATTACAGAGATACATACAATGAAGACTCCCCTTACATAACCTTACAATCTGTGAGGAAATAATTGTAGACAAAAGTCAGAGGAGCTTAAGTGCTTCATTTCTACAACGGTTCTTCCATCATGTATAAATAGGATAGTGCAAGTGAGGATGGGTGAATCGGTCACCAATCAATGTTTGCATATTCAAGTTTATCAAGGACTTTGCACCTATTTTTAGGTGAATAATTGGATTTTTCAAAACATTTTTCTAAATTTTTTTTGAGTATTCACCCAAAAGTTCAGATAATCAGGGATTAGTACCCAATTTATCATTTGCGACTTTTTTAAGGTCACACAAACAGGTGCAGGCCTACATCTGGTCAGTATCAGGTGAATATGCTGGCGCAATTTTTGCACATTTTTTAGGCACATTTAAAGCTTTAAATATTAGAAATAAGTCAGGTTAGGTAATAAGTTAAGGTAATACATTCCAGCGAACTGGTGCTACTAATAGAGGTAAAGTCCTAGGGGTGGAAATTAGAAGTGTCGATTATGGAGGATGTTAATCGTAAGTCATTGGCTGAGCATAAAGAATGGTGGTGGACAGAGATGAGGAATAAGATGTGCAAGACTGTGGACAGCTTTGGGGAAGTTTATCTATTCTGTTCTGAATAAGCAGTCAGTATAGTGACTGGCACAGAAGGAAGCACTAGTGCAGTGCTGGACAAGGTGATGAGTACACTGCAGGGGCAAATGACAGGGAGCCTATGCAGACTGAGGAGCGAGACAATGGCTGGAGGAGGAAGAAGATGAGGGAGACTGTGCAGTAAATACAACACTGGGGCACTACTTCTTTGTTATCACACTACAGAATGTACCATAACAGCAGACTACCATGGGTATTGCTTGGAGATCCGCTACAATAAAGATATCTCATAATATTAGTTTTTGCTATACAGTATAAACTAGAGGATTTCACATCATTAGACCCCAATGCATAAACCATACTGCGCAATTCCTTTTGAAGACCTTTGTCCTGTCATAGCCCAGTGTTTTTTCTCTCCATGGCACGCTATCCTAATAGTTTATAGAAGCAGTGTAGCTTAATGCTGATGTACGTAGATGATGTGCAAAAAAAAAAGGGGAAATAAGGCATGACTATATATTAGGATTGACTATGCAGTATACTACTTTGTAGAGATGAACAGAGTGAAATCATCCAGAATGAATAAAAACTTTACTTATTGCTGCCTGGTATGTCATGGCGTCCTAAAGGGGATACAGAGAGGGGTGCTGCTAATGAGGTTAAATTCTTATACACAATTTTAATGAATTGACCTAAAATGAATGTCAGTATTTTTGTCTAGAGTAGGGCAGGACCAGCAGGATTAGCAGGACTAAAGTCACACCAAGTTATGTGGACTTTTCATGGGGTACTTCAAGTCATCATATATCTACAAATCACATTTTTTAAAACTTCTTCAGAGAGAATATAATGAAGTTAGGAAAAAACACAAACAGGAAAACCACAGGCTGTACCCACACTCACACAAAAAAATCTCAAAGGATATATATCAGAATAAACCAATTTAAAATGTACAACATGTTTCAAGGTTGCTCTGACATCTTCATCCCATTCTGCTTTTTTCATAGCTTTATTCCTGATCTGGAAACAGAACAAAAGCCTACTACATTTTGTAAAAGCTTTAAATAATGGCAGCTGAAGACTCTAATGTCTTAAATTAAAAAAAAAAAAAAAGTTTTTTCCTTGATTTGGAATTCAGGCATGATAAGGGTCAACAAGAATTAAAACCTATTTCAAATTGAGAGAAATAGAAGAGTCATCACACAAAAATCCTTTCAGGAAATTCCTTTGAATTCAGAAAAAAATACCTAAGTTAGATGTTACTCAACTAGGCAAATAAAAGCTGCTGTATCTCACTAAAGATAGTAAAGACGTTAGGGTATTGGAATAAGTATAAAAAGATAATATTTCACTTAACACTTCATCACAACATTAAGGAGGAACACTCCTGGCAGGACGCTGTCAGGACGCTAAGCAAGATTCTTCTAACTAAAACGCCCTGGAATTCCCTTCCAGCATGGCATCACTATTAAAAACATTATTGCCCATAGCAGACACAACAGAAAATAATTTACAGATAGGAATAATTCATCTGACAGTGACGTTCAAACAGTTACAATAGGCTAAAATGTTTCTGCCGTAGAATCACAATAGTAATTTAATCTGCTGTAGAATCACACTGGTAATATAACTTGCTGTAAAATCACAACCCTAATCTAATGTACTGTTAAATCACAATAGTAATCTAATCTGCTGTAGAATCACAATAGTAATCTAAAAAAGTATATATCGGGAAAGAAGCATAGACATGGCACTCACCATTGGAAGTCTTCACTGTATCTTTATTGAATTAGTCCAAACATCAGTAAAAACAGGTCTAACGAGAGGACGCCTAGCGTGTAGCAGCGACAGCTGTTTCCTGCATATCCGGCACTTCTTCACGGATTCACGGCCGGGGGAGATGAAATAAGTGTCCCCCCCAGATCAGTCCCCCCTAGTAGGGAAGTCACTAACCCCCCTCCCCCGGCGGCCATCATTTCTCCCTCGGCGGTCTGTTCACAGCAATGGAAAAGTGAAAATAAATCAAAGTCCCATGCTCTCAGCCACTGGAGGTAGTGGAGAGCATGGGGCAGTGATCGAGGACCACCCTGTGGGGTCCCGGTACAAGCGATCAGCGGTATATACTATATACCGCTGATCGCTTGTACCATGTGCTCCCGGCACTTTTTATCCCCTGTCACCATAAATGATTGGTGACAGGGGATAAAAAGTGATAGTGTCCCCCCCCCCAAGTCGCCCCCCACCCCACCAGTCACCCCCTGTCCCCCAGTCACCCCCCCTTCCCCATATATTTACCTGATCCAGGGAGGTCCTTCCTCCTCGACGTCCAGGCTGCTTCTGAAGTGCGCATGCGCTCCAGAACCAGTCATTTCTGAAAATTTAAAGTGACAGAGACCAATTTGGTCTCTGTCACTGAACTATGATTACTGTGATAGAAAATATTACAGTAATCATAGTAATACAGTGAAAATGAATGTGTAAAAGTACAAAAAGTGAAAAACACCAAAAAAAACAAACAAACACTTTATTATAGTAATAATTGCAGTTTACTCCCAGGTTACCCGTAACCACCGCACGTTGCCCGTAACCACCGCACGTTGCCTGTAACCACCGCACATTGCCCATAACCACCCCAAATTGCCAGTGACCCCCTCCAGATTGTCTGTAATCACCCCAGATTGCCCGTAACCACCCCAAATTACATGTACCCACCCCAGATTACCTATAAGCACTTCAGTTTATCAGTAACAATCCCAGATTACATGTAACCCCCCCAGATTGCACGTAACCACCGCACGTCACCTCTGACCACCGCACGTCGACTCTGACCACCGCACGTCGCCTCTGACCACGCCACTTCGCCTCTGACCACGCCACGTCGCCTCTGACCACGCCACATCGCCTTTGACCACAGCACGTCACCTCTGACCACAGCACGTCGCCTCTGACCACCACACGTCGCCTCTGACCACGCCACTTCGCCTCTGACCACGCCACGTCGCCTCTGACCACCGCACGTTGCCTCTGTCCACCGCAGGTTGCCTCTGACCACTGCACGTTGCCTCTGACCACCCCAAATTACCCCTCTAGATTTCGGTAACCATGCCAGATTACAGGTACCCGCCCCAGATTACCTGATTGTCTGTAAGCACTGCAGGTTGCCCGTAACCACCCCACGTTGCCCACAACCACCCTTTGTTGCCTGTAACCACCCCTGATTGTCTGTAAGCACTCCAGGTGTCCCGTAACCACCCCACGTTGCCCATAACAACCCCACATTGCCTGTAACCACCCCAGATTGTCTGTAAGCACTGCAGGTTGCCCGTAACCACCCCACATTGCCCGTAACCACCCCAGGGTGCCGTAACCACAGCAGGTTGCCGTAACCACCCCATGTTGTCCGTATCCACCCCAGATTACCTGTAACCACCTCAGGTTGCCCATAACCACCCCAGACTGTCCGTAACCACCCCGCATTACCTGTAATCTAATTTTTTTTATTGTATTTTTTGTAACTGCGCTATTCTAATAACTATTACTAGCTGCGGTTTTGCTCCAGTAAATTAGCACTCCCTTCCTTCTGAACCCCGCTGTGTGCTTATACAGTGGTTTATGCCCACATATGGGGTATTGTTTTACTCAGGAGAACCTGCGTTACAGATTTTGGGGTACGTTTTCTCTCCTGTTCCTAGTGAAATTGAGAAACTTCAAACTAAACTAACATATTATTGGAAAAATTCGAGTTTTTCATTTTTACTAACCAATTTTGAATACTTTCCTCTAATACCTGTGGGGTCAAAATGGTCACCACACCCCAAGATGAATTCTTTGAGGGGTGTACTTTCCAAAATGGGGTTTGTTTTTTTTGGGGGGGTCTATTCTGCTGACACTACAGGGGCTCTGCAAACGCACCTGGTGCTCAGAAACTTCTTCAGAAAAATCTGCACTGAAAATGCTAATTGACTCTCCCTTCCTTCTGAGCCCCGCTGTGTGCCCATACAGTGGTTTATTCCCACATATGGGGTAGCTTTCTACTCAGGAGAACCTGAGTTACATATTTTGGGGTGAATTTTATCTCCTGTTCCTCGTTAAATTGAGAAATTTCAAACTAAAGGAACATATTATTGGAAAAATGTGAGTTTTTCATTTTTACTGTCTACTTTTGAATACTTTCCTCTGATACCTGTGGGGTCAAAATGCTAACCACACCCCAAAATGAATTCTCTGAGGGGTGTACAGTACTTTCCAAAATGGAGTGACTTATTGGGAGAGTTTATTCTGCTGGCACTACAGGGGCCCTGCAAACGCACCTGGCGCTCAGAAACTTCTTCGGCAAAATCTGCATTGAAAAAGCTAATTGGCGCTCCTTTCCTTCTGAGCCCTCCTGTGTGCCCATACAGTGGTTCATACAGACATATGAGGTACCTTTTTACTCAGGAGTACCTGCGTTACAAATTTTATGGTACTTTTTTTCTCTTGTTCCTCGTAAAATTGAGAAATTTCAAACTAAAAGAACATAATATTGGAAAAATTAGATTTTTTCATTTTTACTGCCTAATTTTGAATACTTTCCTCTAATACCTGTGGGGTCAAAATGCTCACCACATCCCTAAAAAAAATTCTTGGAGGGGTGCACTTTCCAAAATGGGGTGACTTATGGCGAGATTTTACTCTGCTGGCACTACAGGGGCACTACAAACGCACCTGGTGCTCAGAAACTTCTGCAGCAAAATCTGCATTGAAAAAGCTAATTGGCTAATTATGGCTAATTTGGTAAAATATGTTTACCAAATTATGCCATAATAAAGAAGACATATTGGTAATGTGACTTAGTAACTAATTTATGTGCTATGACTTTCCTTTTTTAGAAGCAGAGAATTTCAAAGTTCATAAAATGCAAATTTTTTTAATTTTTCATATTTTGATGTTTTTCACAAAAAACACACAAAGTAGTGACCAAATTTTGCCACTAACATAAAGTGCCATATGTGACAAAAACAATCTCAGAATCGCTAGCATACATTAAAGCATCACTGAGCTATAAGAGCATAAAGTGAGACAGGTAAGATTTTGAAAAATTAGCCTGGTCATTAAAGGGAACCTGTCACCCCCCATGCCGGGGTGACAGGCTCCCGACCCCCCGTTAGAGCCCCATATACTTACCTAATCCCGCCGGGTCCCGCTTCTGGAGGTGGTCGGGTGATGAAGATCTCAGCCGCTGCAGCCCTGCGCGCGCGCTGAGAGATGAGTCCAACACCCATAGAGAATGATAGGAGAGTCCAGGGCTCCGTCATTCTCTATGAGCGTTGGACTCATCTCTCAGCACGCGGGCCGGGCAGCAGCGGCTGAGATCTTCATCACCCCCCACCACCTCCAGAAGCGGGCCCCGGCGGGATTAGGTAAGTATAGAGGGCTCTAACGGGGGGTCGGGAGCCTGTCACCCCGGCACGGGGGGTGACAGGTTCCCTTTAAGGCCCAAACTAGCTGCAGCACGAAGGGGTTAAAATAGAAAAACCACACAAAAATATAATACCACAGTGGTTATCCCAAAGTACAGAAAAATTCTACAAAGCCACTCACCAACCTCATAGCACTCCTGGACCTCAATTCACACCAAGGCTGCTCACTGCGGTAAAAAAATAATAAAGATATGATCTCACCCAATCCGCACTCCAATCTGTTCCTGGTGTGTCACTCCAGAGTCCAGTGTAGCACAGCAGTATACAAATGCACCTAGAAGGCAAGATGTCCCCTCCCTAGATGCCCATAGGTGTATGTATATGTTCCTACCCCTGCTCACACAGGGTCCGTCGGGGCACTCGCCCTAATAAGGGCGACCCTTGCCCCGATCTACCCCTTTTTTTGATACAATCCCTATAATTACCCTATATTTGCTTCCCGACGTGGCCCGTTTCTGTTGGGTTTACCAATTATCATCAGGGGGTAGCATAAAAATAAAAAGGTGTATGTTTGAATAGTAAAAGGTGCATACTAAAGATCACAATAGTGATACAAAAGTGACTCGAGCAGATAGAAAATTCCCCAATAGCTAAAGTGCTATGTGCTGTAAACTATACCAGTGGGTGGATAGTAAACTTATGCACTCCGTTAGCTGAGTATCCTGCCGAGACACAGTCTGGTGCAGTGGCTACCTATAGACTGTACTAGTGGAAAAAGAGAAAAAGATAATAAAGACTTGTCAGCCTTGATAGAAAAATTGTATATTATATTATATCTAGTCTGCTCTTTAAGTATTTCCTAAAAGATAGTTTTAAAGGGGATTGTCCTGAAAAACACAGGCCATTCTTAAAACAGGATAAGATCATTAGCACACTCCTACTTGAAAAACAAAAAAACAAAATTTGAATTAAAAAACAAAACAAAACACAGGGCAATTAAAACACTAGCTGGACCTACTATTAAAATGTCATCTAAAAATCCAGTGACCTGGTTATCGGGGAAAAAGGCTGTAGAGCATGTAAGTTGTCAGGAGGGACGAGATCTAGCCATTTAGAAAACGTTCAGAACTTAGATGGCTCCAAAGTTTCTACAATTAGGGATGCCATCACTTGTAACTCCAAAGGGATGATATATATTATATGCTGCCCCTCAGAAATCTCTATGTCGGAAGAACGAAAAGAACACTGAAAATAATATGGTCAGAACACCTCAAAAATATACATAAATAATTCCAGAACCACCCCCTATTGGTCTATTATAAGGATATTCATAACACCAATCCCAGAGGAACCATTTTCTTTGGGATTCCAGGGCGAAATCCAAACGGAGTTGATCACTTTAGCACCCTCAGGGATAAAGAGGGAAATAAAGTTATATGCATTGTGAGGTAACATTTGTATGATGCACCCTTATTTCACGTGCACGTCCATAACATGGAGGTGCTTATACAGTATATCATGTATTTATCTGATTGGTATATACTTGCATAGACTACAACTACAAGGCATATATACACTTTGATAAATCTTGATATAATTACCATTTTTTATATTGACTACTACAAATAAATACTATATATATATATATAAACTCTTAGTATATATTTTTTCATATTTTTAATAGTGTGATGTATTTTTTTTATATTTATAACAAAAACATTTCTTTTATGTTTTTAACCCCTTGAGGACCAATGGGTATGTCATGGGAGCCTGTCACTTAAGGACCCATGACTTATCAGTATACCACAAGGTCCAGGGGCTCTATAAAGTGACAGAGGCTTACAGAGGGTGAGAACCTTGCTGCTATCAGCAGCAGGGTCCTCAACATTAATGATGGGCCACAGCAAAGCTGCCGCTCGTCATTGACCCCTTCAGTGCTGCTGGTCGTGGCATTCAACCTAGAAACCTGTCAAAAGTTTTCATTTGTCAGGGTCTAGCTGTTCATACTCCCATCAATTGTTAGAGCCAGGAGACAAGACATGCTCTATTTTTAAAAAAAATATTATTATTATTATTATTATTATTAGTATTATTATTATTATTATTATTAGTATTATTATTACTACTTATTATTATTATTATTATTATTACACATTCAATACATTTTATGCATGTCCATAAATAAGTGGTATGCGACTAACTTTTTGCTTTTTGTCTAAGTTGCACAATATATTATAGCGTTTGGTTCTACATGTAATAACTTTTACAAAGAAGTTTGGCATCCATTGTGCATGCAAATAATATACAGTAGGTCAATAGACAAAAAATGACCAATTAAAAAAAAGAAATGATAATAAAGTGAACATACAAGTACATTGTTCTTGGCACACAGCTTATAAGTATAATTTAGGATCGCTATATTGGAGGGTTCAAACTATTTGCTACACTTCATTTCTGTTATTTTTTTAACTTGTCATTCTCCTTTTGCATTATGTGTGCTTTGATTGACTGTATCCATATTTCCATTCACATCTCTCTTTTATCTATGAGAAAGATCACAAAGTTACTGGATGCATCCAATATGAATGAATCTGTGCCAACTTGCAAAGCATGCTTTGTAAACAGAGCAATTTCGAGTAGCAGGAGCACTAGCCACAAAGCCTCAGCAGACAATTACATTTAAATGTGTCTTCTATTTCTTTGGGACAACAAAAAGAGGAAGCAGGACATCACTTGTGTACAAACAATGTACCGGTTCACTCAAGACCACCTGCACACAATTGTATCTTCTCTCTGCTGGTGAATTCAAAGCAGCATCAATGCAATCAATTGTCCACAGAAGCCTAACAATGAATCTAGACCTGTTAGAAACTTATATTTACTTAAATTAGGTAGAAATCAGAGGAAAAGTTTTGTTTTACTTGTTATGTCTTTGCTTAGTAATATGTTGACTTAATGATCCCAAAACAAAATGAAATTAAACGGCTTTTAGAGAATCAGAGCAATACTTACTTCTTTCTTTGCAATATTATTATTGTGTCCGGATAATATAAACATGATAAACCTTTTATAATGTATTATAATAGACATTTAAAGTCAGGATAATGATTGTTTTTAAATCAAGATCATAGGTTATCTATTCATTGTTCAACAGATGTAGATAGCTGTACCATCGCTGGTGAATGAATTGGCCACATCATTTATATTAAGCCCTAAGTAATAAATCTACTAGAGTTTTTTTTTTGAGGCAGGGGAACCATTTTACAATTGCCCAGAGGGGTTCAGTTTTTCCTTCCTCTGAACTAAACCCTCCCCCCCCCCCACACACACACACATATTTAGGCTATGATAGGCTTTTACAATTCTGCATATTAGCAGAAGGCACATAGAGATTGCAGCAATTCTTTATTACAGAACTTTGTTTATTGCCTCCGGTTCATTAAATCAAGTAAAAACTGCATACCTCCCTTGTACCCCTGCTGCACCTTATGGTGAAAGGCTTATGTGTTTGTTTAAGCAGGGAGCGGGAGGTTATCAGTAACAGACAGAACAGGAGTGCAGCTGCGACCAGAAGATCTGAGAGCAGGAGCATCATGGCAGGCAAGTATGCACTTTTTAATTGAGGAATAAGGAACTGTAAAGGTCCACAGAGGTGGTGCACAGAGCATGATAATTTGTAGCACCTACTTCTGGCTGGTCAAAGATGGTGAAGCAGTCAGGGGATTGGGGGATCCATCCAAGCCTCCTGTGACATCACGCCCTGCCCCCTGTCTGCATCATCAGCCTGTGATCAGCAAACACACACAATGTGAGACAGAGGTATGTAATCCTTGTCTCCTGAGGGGGGATAGCAGAAGGAGCAGGAGATTGGCAAAGAGGCCAGTTTTCTTCATTCCCTGGATGTAAATCAGCTATGAGTGCGGCAGAACCGTACAGATATGGTAAAACATTACATACAAGCACAAAAGGAAGAAAAAGTAACCGGTACAACTATATGTATATGCTCCTGAACTATCACCTTACACAAGGATATGCACACATATAAAGGTGGCACTCACTACTGACAGCAACAAGTTGGAATCCAAAATGAGTAGAAAAAAATAGAAAATAAGTTTCACAGGGCACTCACCATTAAAATATTTTCCTTTTTTCTCATCTTTTTAAAAAAAGCAAACAAATGTGCAGGACGAGCATGATGTGGATGCCAGAGCTCCTCAATCAGTGCGGCAGAGTGACAGCTGTTTTGCGTGGCGGAACAACGCTTCTACAGACGCTAGGAACTGTTAGTACGTCAGGATTTAAATATCTGAATAATTGACATACATTACAGCTACAATCATGATTAAAACTAGTGGTGCAAACACATAATTAAAATCATATACTTTGCATGATAGTTACATGTAACAAATGAATTAAATAAACATGTTCAGTTCTATACGATCATTCAGACCGGCTGGTCCTTCTGCATTTGTTTCCAAGATGCATTTAGCTTCTTCTTGCAATAGTCTTTTATTTATCATCCCATTCAGTACTGAATTTTAGTTTTTTTTTATTCCCATAATCTTATGGACGTTGGTGCTTTCACTTAAGTACTGTCCAATGGCTGATATCATCTGTAAAGTCATAAATAAACATTGGGACATAATTAACCCCTTAAGGACAGAGCCTGAAATGGCTTTAATGCCAGAGACAAATTTTATGAATATGACCTGTGTCACTTTATCCATTAATAACTTCGGGATGCTTTAACCTATCCGGTTGATTCTGAGATTGCCTTCTCGTGACTTATGGTTCTTTACATTTCTGGTAAATTGGAGTCAATACGTATAACGAATCTTTACGAAAAAAAAAAAAAAATAACGTGAAAAATGTGAAAAAATGCATTTTTCCAACTTTGGAACTTTTCTGCTTATACAGATAATGGTTATGCCACATAAATTATACATCAAATAGCATTATCAATATGTCTACTTTATGTTGGCTGCATTTATTAAACTATCTTTCATTGTTTTTAGACAATATAAAGCTTAAAACATTAACAGCAATTTTCAAAATTTTCAGTAAAATTTCAAAATCAGATATTTTTAGGGATCTGTTCAGGTTGAGGCTATGTTCACACTGCGTATGAGTCCGGCCGCATTTCATACGCCGCCATACATGTGCGGCTGAAACTACGGGCGTGGGAAAAATAGACATGCGGCCGGATGCGTACGAACCACGAACATACACCCGTAGTACTGTACAGTTATGCTTCCTAGCTTGTTTCGAAGCGATCTGAAACAGGTCATTTACTTGGAAATCTTCGCTCAGCCCAATAAAACTCACAGAACCTTTTGGATCGAAAAATCAAGTTCAATTTGGCTGAAATAAGTACTTCGTACAGGACCGCATGGAAATCCACAGCCGTGAGTTTCAACATTTCCGTCCTCAAACAATGGTCGTGTTCATTTTTCACAGTGCCGTATACGATCCGGCCGTAAGCTCATACGTAGTGTGCATTGTGCGGCTATTCGTGGTTCGCACTACGGCCGGAAACATACGCAGTGTAAACATAGCCTTAAAGTGTATTTGAGGGGACTGTATGTAAGAAAGCCCCACAAAGCACCTCATTTCAGAAACTGCACCCCCCAAACTCTGCAAAAGCACATCCAGAAAGTTTTTTAACCCCTTAGGGGAGTCACAGAAATCAAAGCTAAGTGTGTAAGAAATTTGAAAATCTTAATTTTCTGTGCAGAGATTTTATTGTAATCTAATATTTTTCATAATTATAAACCTATTACCAGAGAAATGCACCCCAATATTGATTGCCCCGTTTCTTCAGTTTATAGAAATACCCCATATGTTGCCCTAATGCGCTATTTGACGCAACCACAAGCCTCAGATATAAAGGAGCGCCTAGTGAATTTCAATGCCTCCGTTATATTTGGTCATTTCTGACTCTACCACTTCAGGTTGGCTGAGGCTCTGGGGTGGCAAAACCTAAAAAACACCCCTAAAGGGACACCATTTAGAAAACTAGACCCCTCAAGGAATGTAACAAGGGGTGCGGTGAGCATCTGAACCTCACAGGTGCTTCACAGATTTTCAGAACAACTGTCTTGGCAACACAGGGTCCTTTTAAATGCAACAAGGCCCTCAAAATCCATTCCAGCCAAATCCAGCCTCCAAAAGCCATTGGGCTCTGCTTCCCTTTGGAGGCTTACCCTGCACCCACATGGCGCTATATGTCCACATGTGGGGTATTTTCTTACTTTACACATTTTGTGTTTTTTTTTTATCTTTTAACCCCTTGTGAAAATAAAAAAAGACAAGATCAATGATTTAGAAAAATTAAACATTTTTTTACACTAAATGTTGGTCTAGCCTTGATTTTTTTCATTTCCACAAAGGGTTAAAAAAGAAAATGAACGCAATACATGTAAGGTAATTTCCTATGAGTCCAAAAATACCCCACATGTGGACATAATGTGCCATATGGGCACAGGGCAAGCCACCAGAGGGACAGAGCGCCATTTCGAGGCTGGAATGGAGGATGGAGGCCATGTCCCAATTACAAAGCTCCTGTGCTGCCAGGACAGTAGAAACCCCCCACAATTGACCCCATTCTGGAAACTAAACCCCTCAAGGAATCTAACAAGGGGTGCAGTGAGCATATGGACCCCACTGGTGACTGGCACATATGTAGAACATGTGGTGTGAAAATAATAAGAAAAAAAAATCATTTTCACGGCACAAATGTGCCCATCACCAGGGGGCCATATCCCCGCTACTCCCCTTGTTAGATTCCTTATTGGGTGTAGTTTCCAGAATGGGGTCACTTGTGGGGGGTTTCTACTGTCCTGGCAGCCTAGAGGCTTTGTAATTGCATTATGGCATCCTCTAATGGGAATGGCGGCCATACCTATTTAGTTGGGGAAAAGGGACCATTTTAATTTATTTGGGGGTATTAGGCTAATTTTTAGTTTATAAGGTTGAAAATGACAGGTGTCCATCAAATTCAACCTGTGTTGATCCAGAGGAAGGCAAAAAACCCTCGTGAGGCAGACGACATTAGCCTCATCACAGGGAAAAAAATCCTTCCTGACTCCATAATGGCGATCAGAATAATCCCTGGATTAACGTGACCCCTGAAATAGGAATAAGGGACAGAATTTAGAAAATGTAGAACTTCAATGAGGTGTGGTACGCCTTGAAGCGATCCTGTATGCAGAGGCCGGGGCGATCAGGACAGGTGTTACATTGGAAAATGGCGTCCTTCCTGATCCCCCTGTTACGCCACACTCTGCACTTCTTCTGGGGTCTCCTGTTCTCCAGTGTGGGGGACGTCACCTGGAAAATGTTGTCCTGGTGCGAAACAGGGTCCTTCATATCCAGAAGCACTGGGTCCGCTCCATGGCTGCTAAATATTAGGGCTCTATTACTGCTTCTGATATTTTCGGATTGTGCCGTAAGCTACAGTAACTCAGGCAGCGAGGGACCGGAAGAGGGGGTGCTGGTATAAAAGTTATCCCCGTACAGGTGGTAACCTTTATCCAGCAGTGGGAAGATCAGTTCCCAAACGATCTTCGCACTAACTCCGAGGATGGGGGGGGGGGGGGCATCTGGGGGCTGGATTCGGGTGTCCCTTCCTTCATACACTGTAAGGGTACGTGCTCACTTCAGAATGTCAAAGGATAACCCTTTGTGCATTCTGCAGCTGGCACCCGCCGGCGGACTGGTGCAGGCGCACATCTCCGCTCGTGTCACACTCCATTCTATGCACGGGCAGATTCCGCCCTCTGTCCAAAGATAGAACGTGTTCATTCTTTGGACGAATGACGGAATCCGCCCGTGCATAGAATGGAGTCTATGACACAGGCGGAGGTCTGCATCAGTCCGCCGGCGGGTACCAGCTGCGGAATGCACAAAGGGTTATCCTTCGCCATTCCGCAATGTGCACGTACCCTAAATCTGTACGTGTACCCTGAGGTACTCTCACAGATGCTGTAGAATTTCACGCCATACCGTGATCTCTTATTGGGACGGTACTGGCGGAAAAGACGTGTCTCGGGGGCAGCGTACACTACGCTAGCCCCAGACACGTCACTGGATGATGAGGATGAATGGAGGAAAAAATTATCTCTCATCATCCTCACTGGCTGTTTCGGTGTCGGAGGCAATAATAAGTTATGCGTCCGACGCCGAAAACACCCCGGGGGACATTTTTATATGGGGATTGGTATATGGGGTATGTAAATGTGTAGTGGTGTAGTGTAAAACTTTATTTTGTGTAGTTTAGTGTTTTTTTTACGTTTTTTTTAACAGTAAGGAAAAAAACCTTATGTGCGGCACTTATCAGCAGACAGTGGGGATAGGATATAGGGGGAAAAAACACCCCTACGCCAAAAAGGAGGAGTTGCTGATCAGCGGCGCACTTACGTGCGATGCTAATCAGCACTCAGCGGCGTTAGGGCGCATAAAAAGAAAAAAAAAATTTACGCCAAAGCAAATGATCAGTGTATAATATACACTGATCAGCCACTAGGGGACAGTAGAGTGGAGCTGCCAAAGACCGACGAAGATAGCGGCGATGGAAAAGCCCAAGGAGCCAAGGAAGACCGACCGATCCCGGAAGTGAGCCGCCGAGGAGAAGAGGACGCCGTGGGACCGCCGATCTTCGCTCCGGACGTCGGGATCAGGTGAGTGTAGTGCACTACACTATACACATATATGTTCTGTACCCCTCAGCTACCTAGCTGAGAGGTGCAGAACCCGGCCGGACACTTTTTTAACTCTTAGATCGCCGTCATGGGCCGGCCGGTACTGGCCGGCCTATCATGGCGATCGTGGGGGTGGCACCGGCGCCACCTTTCTGTAGCACACTAATGCCGATTGGTGCTGTCCCGGACTGTCAACGATGACCCGGAAAGCTGTATTCAGCTGCTATCGGCTGATCTGTATAAACCACCCCTTGTGCCGACGAGCAGAGATGGCCTGCTATACATTGTAGCAGACCATCTTGATGATCGCTGTGTGTGAACACACAGCGATCGGGGAAACATCAGGCGTAAATTTACATCCATTTGCGCTAAGTACCAGGGCGCGGGGGCGTAAATTTACGCCCGATGTCGTTAAGGGGTTAAGGATGACCCTGCACTAATATCAGAAAATATTACGAGACCAAGTGTAACATTCAGACGTTGTACAAACATAAAAGATAAACTAATAAGAAATTCATTTGTCAAAGAAAAGACAAAACCTACCTGGTTGGAAAAGTCAGCCCCAAAAGGTAATATGAGGTATGGTAACTGTACATGATGATACCGGAAGAATTGTAACCATAGGAGGAGTAACATATAATGTCAATGATTTCATATGTTGCCATTCAAAAAATGAAGTGTATACAATAATTTGTGATTGTGACGCCTATTATATAGGAAAAACAAAACGAACATTAAATATAAACATATCAGGTCCATTAAAACAAAACAAGGAGCTTCAAGATTAATAGCACATATACACGAAAGCATGAAGGAAATACCAACGTCCTTAAGTTCATGGGGGGGAAAAAAACTAAAATTCTAATTTTAATTATATGTTTGCACTACCAGTTTTAATCATGATTGTAGCTGTCCTGTATGTCAATTATTCAGATATTTAAATCCTGACATACTAACAGTTCCTAGAGTCTGTAAAAGTGTGGTTCCGTGACGCGAAACAGCTGTCACTCTGCCGCGCTGATTGAGGAGCTCTGGCATCCACATCATGCTCGTCCTGCACATTTATTTGTCTGCTATTTTTAAGAAGATGAAATAAATGAAATTATTTAATAGTGAGTGCCCTCTGAAACTTTTTTTCAGTTTTTTTCTACTCATTTTGGATTGTAATACATTATATAGACATATCTGTATAACTTTTAACGTACTTTTAAAAGAAAAACAATTTTCCGTATGTAGAGTTCCCCTTTAAGCTTCAAAATGGATGATGGGGGAAAAGGTTTAATGAGACATCAGAGACCTTATACAGATTAGAGGTCAGGTAATTGTTTACACAAATCTGAATATTGACTGACTATTTTGGTTAGAATAAAGAATTATCTTGGGTAGGTGCCCAATCCCTGCACTAAGACCCAAACGTTTTTGCAAATAACTCGCTAGCACGTAATGTTTAGACTTTTTGCCAGGTCTATACATAGCTCGCCAGGTGAGTGGGCAGGGTGATTGCAGTATGATATGAAGGGGCATGCTGTCCCCAAGGGCTGAATTTACTATAACCTACAGTATATCTGCACACACATATGTAAATTGTAGCGAAAATCTGCTCAAATTCAGAGCTGCTGTAAATTTCAGTAAGGCTATGGTCACACTACGTAAAAGTACGGCCGTTGTTGCCGATGACAACAACGGCCATACTTTTGACGCCATGAAACAATGCATGTTTCTTTATGGGATCCCGGCCGGAGTGTATACACATCATATATGCTCCGGCCGGGATCCCATACGGGGCCGCAAATAACTGACATGTCAGTTTTCTGTGGCCGGAATTCAGTGAACAGTGACAGTGAAGACCTGTCAGTTCACACAGTGAAGCGAGCTTGTTATGGGAAGCTCTGATGCGGGCGGGCGCTGATGCACCCGCATCAGAGCTCTGCGGCCGGAAAGATCATCCGGGCACAGGCCGGCCGTTCCGTGACCCGACCGGGGTCACGGAATGGCCGGTCTGATACGCTGTGTGAACAAAGCCTAAGGACGTACAGCTAGCTGAGATGTGCCGGGATATAAGTAGAGACCTGTAATTCTATATAAATTCAGTGTGCCCATGCACTGCGCACTTAATATCAGTATATGAGACCCAAGTCTTAGTCAAAATCTTTCTTCCTCTCTATGTGAATAGAACAAGTTACAAATGTTATTGCTATATACATTTTTTCCATAAATAATTGGTGCATACTTTTTTGTGAAATCTTTGTATACATGCATATAGATGCAAAACATGCATATTTGTACTATACGTATAGTCTATAACAATGCACATTTTAAACAGTTAATGTTTTGCTTCAACAATAATGGCCACTGAAAACATTATAAAATAAATTGAAATAGAATTCCTGCTGTCTGACCAGCATGCAACTTTAATTCATAAATAAACAGGTAAAAAAAGATGATAAAAAGAAACCAAATAAACTACACCTAAATGGAAATAAAATACTGGAGAGAAACAGTCTTCAAACAATTTCCAGTGACAGCAGGATTTACATTATTCACATTTAACAAGAGGATGACAATGTATTTCTAGACTCACACTGCTTCAATGGACTCTATCCAAATTTTAAGGAAACATTTTTTTTCCTGTATATGTAATTTTTTTGTGCTTTTCTCCTGCTTAACAGAATGCACTGGGCCATATGTATAAGGTAACTAGAAAAATTGTGTAATGATGTTAATGTGTAAAAATTCTCCTACCCAACAGATAATTCCACTGACACAATCTTTTATTAATATTATTGGTGTTCCTAGTATAACTAGTATGTTGGTGTGTTATCCTTCTTTATTATTTTACCTGATATCCAATAGTCTACAAATATACAAGTTAATAACTATTGGTGCTTATCTGCTATTTTCCTTATTGTCGACTGCTTGACTGCTGCTTTAGGAAAGTGCTGTTTTAACACCCAGGACAGCACATTAGTAACTGAACTTCAGGGTCACCAGCGATAAGAGATGAGCAAACTTGTCGAAAGTTCGGGTTCGAGTTTGAATCCTTCTGCCTGGACAAAGTGGATGCAATCCTCAGGCTGCATCCACCTTCTCCAGGCACATTTAAATGCTGATCATCCGGATTCATGCGAACCTAAACTTTCGTCAAGTTTGCTTGTCTACCAGCAAGTGTTACTTTCAAAGCTGACAGGCTGCTCAGCCAATTACTGGCTGGGACTATACTAGTATAGTAAAATAAAGTACATAACATTAGAAAATAATTTTATCTCTGCAAACATTACATATACTAGAGTAGACTTGAACCATCTGAAGCCCTGACACTTTTTAACACTGCATTGTGTGTACAGTTTATACACAGTGGGGGAAATAAACTGCCTACACCATAAAAACTGGCTTACAGAGCTTGTATCCTTCGGCATTTGATTAGCAGTGGCTGCTGAAGTTGGATAAAGCCCTGAGGTTATGTGGAACATATAGTCATTGGCTGTATCCATGTTTTCCAGACAACCTTGGAGATTTATCCAACTTTAGCAGCCACAGCTAATCAAATGCCGAACGCCGAATCAAATGCAGCATGCTCGAGTTTCGCTCATCTCTAATCACGGTCACATGGTCCATTTTTTAAACCGCCGACTGGTTCATGTGATCTGTGCAAGTTTGTTTAAGTGCAGTTCAGCCTGCTCTATACACTGGAGGTGGGCCCAGAGACATCCCCTCCCCTTGGTGATGCTACCAGACTTTATTCTGATGGAGGCGCAGCACCAGGAGAGGGGATATCAGTACACTGGGGGCACTGGGCCCACTTCCAGTGCATAGAGAGGGCACATAAAGTGCACATAAAGAAATCAGTGAAGATCGCACCACCGTGACAACTAGGTAGTCTAAATTAAAATTAGAGCATCTTGCTCATCAAGGGGGTAGAATTTACCAGAACGTCTACATGAATTCTATTACCCATTAACGACATAAAACTTATATTTATGCTATTCAGTAGGGATGAGTGAACTTTTGAAAAGTTCGGTTCGGTTCGATCCGGCAAACTTTTGTGAAGTTCGGATTGGTCCGAACCGAAAACGAACCTTGCTCTAACGGCTGAATAATTGCAGCTACAATAGTGGGAGTGTGATAGGGTATAGTTTCGTTTAGTTGCAATTGATATTATAATGAAAAAATTGGGATAAAAAAAGTGCAAAAATAATGAGAAAAAAAAAATAATAATAATAGGAATAATAATAATAAAATAAAGTGAATAAAAGTGCCAAAATAGTGACAAAAAATATTTTAAAAAAATGTTTACAAGGAGGATGCGGCAGCACCTCCTTGGCCAGTATTGTTGAGAAGGCCAGTATTGTTGAGAAGAGACAAGTCGAGAAACAGGAGGAGGCAGCAGTAGATTGCTCGCCTCTCAGGCCAGTATTGTTGAGAAGAGACAAGTTGAGCAGCAAGAGGAGGCAGCAGTTGATTGCTCGCCTCTCAGGCCAGTATTGTTGAGAAGAGACAAGTCGAGAAACAGGAGGAGGCAGCAGTAGATTGCTCGCCTCTCAGGCCAGTATTGTTGAGAAGAGACAAGTTGAGCAGAAGGAGGAGGCAGCAGTTGATTGCTCGCCTCTCAGGCCAGTATTGTTGAGAAGAGACAAGTCGAGAAACAGGAGGAGGCAGCAGTAGATTGCTAGTCTCTCAGGCCAGTATTGTTGAGAAGAGACAAGTTGAGCAGCAGGAGGAGGCAGCAGTTGATTGCTTGCCTCTCAGGCCAGTATTGTTGAGAAGAGACAAGTCGAGAAACAGAAGGAGTTAGCAGTAAATTGCTCGCCTTTCAGGCCAGTATTGTTGAGAAGAGACAAGTTGTACAGCAGGAGGAGGCGGCAGTTGATTGCTCACCTCTCAGGCCAGTATTGTTGAGAAGAGACAAGTTGAGCAGCAGGAGGAGGCAGGAGTTGATTCCAGGCCAGTATTGTTGAGGAGAGGCTACTTGAGGAGGAGGAGGCAGCAGTTGATTGATTCCAGACCAGTATTATCGAGGAGAGGCTACTTGAGGAGGAGGCAGCAGTTGATTGATTCCAGGCCAGTATTATTGAGGAGAGGCTACTTGAGGAGGAGGAGGCAGCAGTTGATCGATTCCAGGCCAGTATTATTGAGGAGAGGCTACTTGAGGAGAAGGATGAGGCAGCAGTTTATCGATTCCAGGCCAGTATTATTGAGGAGAGGCTACTTGAGGAGGAGGAGGCAGCAGTTTATCTATTCCAGGCCAGTATTATTAAAAACAGACAAGTTGAGGAGAAGGAGCAGTTGATCGATTCCAGGCCAGTATTGTTGAGGAGAGGCTACTTGAGGAGGAGGAGGCAGCAGTTGATTAATTCCAGGCCAGTATTATCGAGGAGAGGCTACTTGAGGAGGAGGAGGCAGCAGTTGATCGATTCCAGGCCAGTATAATTAAAAACAGACTACTTGAGGAGCAGGAGGAGGCAGCAGTTGATCGATTCCAGGCCAGTATTATTGAGGAGAGGATACTTGATGAGCAGGGGGAGGCAGCAGTTGATTCCAGGCCAGTATTATCGAGGAGAGGCTACTTGATGAGCAGGAGGAGGCAGCAGTTGATTGATTCCAGGCCAGTATTATCGAGGAGAGGCTACTTGAGGAGGAGGAGGAGGCAGCAGTTGTTCGATTCCAGGCCAGTATTATTGAGGAGAGGCTACTTGATGAGCAGGAGGAGGCAGCAGTTGATTGATTCGAGGCCAGTATTATCGAGGAGAGGCTACTTGATGAGCAGAAAGAGGCAGCAGTTGATGGCTCTCAGGCCAGTATTATCGAGGGGAGGCTACTTGAGGAGGAGGAGGCAGCAGTTGATCGATTCCAGGCCAGTATTATCGAGGAGAGGCTACTCGAGGAGAAGGAGGAGGCTGCATTTGTTTGATTCCATGTCAGTTTTATTAAAAACAGACCAGTTGAGGAGCAGGAGAAGGCAGCAGTTGATGGCTCTCAGGCCAGTATTGTTAAAAACAGACAAGTTGAGAAGGCAGCTTCCGCAGCTCTTGATTCCACCCAGTATGTTTCCAAATAGACAATTGACGGTGGGGGCATTAGTAGGAGTAGTATTCTTTTGGACCCAGAAGGACCTAGTACAGACAACTGAAGTTTGAAGCTAAGGATATGCACGTTTGTAAAAATCATTCTTTAACCCCTTCACGTCAGCCATCTGTATATATACGTTCCTATTGCACATGCCCCGTGCAGTAGGAATGTACATATACGTTCCTGACTTGAGGGGGATTTGTGATGAGAACGGGATCGCTGCAGGGACAGCGATCCCGCTCTCATCTGTGTACAGCACCGGAGATAATGAGGATCAGCTGCGATTCCGCAGCCTACCCCCATTAACCCCTTAGTGACCGCCGAAATGGCGGTCACTAATGGGCCGGTGCCGCCTCTGTATTTCATCTCCCCCCACCGTGAATCCACGGTGGGGGAGATGAAATAAGTAAAAATCAGACCCCAGATCAGCCCCCTAGTGCCCCAGTCACTAACCCCCCCTCCCGCAGCGGCCATCGGATCCAAGATGGTCTGTTCACAGTGATCAAAAAAGAAAAATGAATGAAAGCCCCATGCTCTCCGCCACCGGAGGTAGCGGAGAGCATGGGGCAGTCATGGGACCCCCCCTGTGGGGTCCCAGTACAAGCGATCAGCGGTATATACTATATACCGCTGATCGCTTGTGCCATGTGCCGCCGGCACTTTTTATCCCCTGTCACCATGAATGATTGGTGACAGGGGATAAAAAGTGATGTCCCCCCACCCCCCAAGTCGCCCCCCACCCCCCCTGTTACCCCCGTCCCCCAGTCACCCCCCCCCCCCTTCCCCATATACTCACCTGCTCCTGGAGCTCCTTCCTCTTCCGTGTCCTGGCTGGTTATGAAGTGCGCATGCGCTCCACAACCAGCCAAGCTCTGAAAATTTAAAGTGACAGAGACCAATTTGGTCTCTGTCACTGAACTATGATTACTGTGATAGAAAATATCACAGTAATCATAGTAATACAGTGAACATGAATGTATAAAGTACAAAAAGTGACAAACATACAAAAAAATAAAACACACACTTTTTATTATAGTAATAATTGCAGTTTACTCCCAAATTACCCCTACCCCCCCCCCCCCCAGATTACCCGTACCCACCGCAGGTTGCCCGTAACCACCGCACGTTGCCCATAACCACCCCAGGTTGCCCGTAATCACCCCAGATTGCACGTAACCCCCCAGATTACCCGTAACCACCGCACGTTGCCCATAACCACCGCACGTTGCCCGTAACCACCGCACGTTGCCCGTAACCACCCCAGATTGCACGTAACCCCCCAGATTACCCGTAACCACCGCACGTTGCCCATAACCACCGCACGTTGCCCGTAACCACCGCACGTTGCCCGTAACCACCACACGTTGCCCGTAACCACCGCACATTGCCAGTGACCCCCTCCAGATTGTCCGTAATCACCCCAGATTGCCTGTAACCACCCCAAATTACATGTAACCACCCCAGATTAGCTATAAGCACTTCACTCTATCCGTAACAATTCTAGATTGTCTGTAACCCCCCCAGGTTGCCCGTAACCACCCCAGGTTGCCCGTAATCATGCCAGATTACATGTAACCCCCCAGATTGCACGCAACCACCGCAGGTTGCCTCTGACCACCGCACCTTGCCTCTGACCACCGCACGTCGCCTCTGACCACCGCACGTCGCCTTTGACCACCGCACGTCGCCTCTGACCACCGCACGTCGCCTCTGACCACCGCACGTCGCCTCTGACCACCGCACGTCGCCTATGACCACCGCACGTCGCCTATGACCACCGCACGTCGCCTATGACCACCGCACGTCGCCTATGACCACCGCACCTTGCATCTGACCACCGCACCTTGCCTCTGAACACTGCACCTTGCCTCTAACTACCCCAAATTGCCAGTGACTCCCTCCAGATTGCCCGTAACCACGCCAGATTACAGGTACCCACCTCTGATTACCTATTAGCACTTCAGTTTATCCGTAACCACAGCAGGTTGCCTGTAACCACCCCACGTTGCCCGTAACCACAGCAGGTTGCCTGTAACCACCCTAGATTGTCTGTAACCACAGCAGGTTGCCCGTAACCACCCCAGGTTGCCCGTAACCACCCCAGATTGTCCGTAACCACCACAGATTGTCCGTAACCACCCCAGATTGTCCGCAACCACCCCAGATTGTCCGCAACCACCCCAGATTGTCCGCAACCACCCCAGATTGTCCGTAACCACCCCAGATTGTCCGCAACCACCCCAGATTGTCCGTAACCACCCCAGATTGTCCGCAACCACCCCAGATTGTCCGTAACCACAGCAGGTTGCCTGTAACCATACCAGATTGTCTGTAACCACAGCAGGTTTGTCCGTATTCACCCCACGTTGCCCGTAACCACCCCAGGTTGCCTCTAACCACCCCAGGTTGCCTCTAACCACACCAGGTTGCCTGTAACCACCCCAGGTTGTCGTAACCACAGCAGGTTGCCTGTGACCACCCCATGTTGACCGTATCCATCCCAGATTATCCGTAACCACCCCAGATTACCCGTAACCACCTCAGACTGCCCGTAACCACCCCAGATTACCCGTAACCACCCCAGACTGCCCGTAACCACCTCAGACTGCCCGTAACCACCTCAGACTGCCCGTAACCACCTCAGACTGCCCGTAACCACCTCTAGATTACCTGGAACCACCCGAGACTGTCCGTAACCACCCCACATTACCTGTAATCTAATTTTTTTTTATTGTATTTTAGTAACTGCGCTATTCTAATAACTGTTACTAGCTGCGGTTTTGCTCCAGCAAATTGGCGCTCCTTCCCTTCTGAGCCCTGCTGTGTGCCCATACAGTGGTTTATGCCCAATTTATGGCCATTTTTGAATACTTTCCTCTAATACCTGTGGGGCCAAAATGCTCATCCTACCCCAAGATGAATTCTTTGAGGGGTGTACTTTCCGAAATGGGGTGACTTTTGGGGGGATTCTATTCTGTAGACATTACAGGGGCGCTGCAAACGCACCTGGTGCTCAGAAACTTCTTCAGAAAAATCTGCAGAGAAAATGCTAATTGGCGCTCCTTCCCTTCTGAGCCCGGCTGTGTGCCCATACAGTGGTTTATGCCCACATATGGGGTACCGTTCTACTCAGGAGAACCTGCTTTACAGATTTTGGGGTGAATTTTCTCTCCTGTTCCTCGTGAAATTGAGAAATTTCAAACTAAAGGAACATATTATTGGAAAAATTCGAGTTTTTAATTTTTACTGTCTACTTTTGAATACTTTCCTCTAATACCTGTGGGGTAAAAATGCTCACCACACCCCAAAATGAATTCTTTGAGGGGTGCACTTTCCAAAATGGGGTGACTTATGGCGAGATTTTACTCCTCTGGCACTACAGGGGCTCTGCAAACACACCTGGCGCTCAGAAACTTCTTCAGCAAAATCTGCATTGAAAAAGCTTATTGGCGCTCCTTTCCTTCTGAGCCCTCCTGTGTGCCCATGCAGTGGTTTATACCGACATATGAGGTACCTTTTTACTCAGGAGAACCTGCGTTACAAATTTTGGGGTACTTTTTTCTCTTTTTTCTCGTGAAATTGAAAAATTTCAAACTAAACGAACATATTATTGGAAAAAATTAGAGTTTTTCATTTTTACTGTCTAATTTTGAATACTTTCCTCTAACACCTGTGGGGTCAAATTGCTCATCCTACCCGAAGATGAATTGTTTGAGTGGTGTACTTTCCAAAATGGGGTGACTTATGGGGTTTTTTCTCTCTGCTGACACTACAGGGGCTCTGCAAATGCACCTGGCGCTCGGAAACTTCTTCAGCAAAATCTGCAATGGAAAAGCTAATTGGCGCTCCTTCCCTTCTGAGCCCCGCTGTGTGCCCATGCAGTGGTTTACGCCCACATATGGGGTACCGTAGTACTCAAGAGAACCCGTGTTACAAATTTTAGGGTGCTTTTTCTCTCATGTTCCTTTTGAAAATGAGAAACTTTAATCTAAATGTATATATTATTGGAAAATTTTAATTTTTCCTTTCTTTACGGCCTAATGGTGAATACTTTCCTCCAGCCCCTGTAGGGTTAAAATGCTCATTATACCCCTAGATTAATTCTTTAAGGTGTCTAGTTTCCAAAATGGAGTCACTTATGGGGGTTTCCAGTACACAAACCTCCTAAATCAACTTAAAATAAGAACTGGTCCCTAAAAAAATCAGTTTTGGAAACTTTCACGAAAATGTGGTAATTTGCTGATAAATTTCTAAGCCCCGTAACACCCTAAAAAAGTAAAATATGTTTATGAAATGAAGCCAGAATAAAGAAGACATATTGGTAATGTGACTTAGTAACTAATTTATGTAATACAACTTTCTTTTTTTAGAAGCAGAGAATTTCAAAGTTCATAAAATGCGAATTTTTTCAATTTTTCATGATATTTTGATGTTTTTCACAAAAAACACACAAAGTAGTGACCAAATTTTGCCACTAATATAAAGTGCCATATGTGACGAAAAAACAATCTCAGAATCGCTAGCATACGTTAAAGCATCACTGAGCTATAAGCGCATAAAGTGAGACAGGTCAGATTTTGAAAAATGAGCCTGGTCTTTTAGGTGCAAATAGGCTTGGTCTTGAAGGGGTTAAACATGACAACATGTTGATGTAGAGTTCAGCACAGGACAGTCAACATTAAAAAAAAAAAAACTCTAACATGACACCTAGTCTAGCAGGATACGGATACGGTAAAATAGACAGAGAACCTCACCCACAGAATCCATGAGGTAAAGAAAGGACATTTAAAAAGGCACAGATTCAAGAAGGCTTTACCGCAGTTCCATTATCCAAAAATACGTGTCCAATTTTCATGAAATTGACACCTCACTGGCACTCACTGTCAAACCTGTTGAATCTGGGCCTATGGCTGTTGGCGATACACATATGTATATATATATTTTTTCTTAACACCAGTTTGATGTCCTAACCGAGTGTAGCGTCCAATCCAATGGATGTATGCTTTTGTGTTTTTAAAGTGCTGTCACCAGCTGGCTTAAAGGATAAGTCCGGTCAATTTATAAGTTTCTGGGTCAAGTAAGGGTACAGAAAGTTATTGATTGCCTGGACTTATCTTTTAAAGTGGGTAGGGGAAAAACCCCTGATGGGGTATGGGAGTGACCACCCACCCTCACTTTTGTCACTCCCAAAAAACCTCACCCTTTGGGTACCTTCATATGTGGCTGCGGGTCTGCTGAGTAAAATCCACAGGGCATTTTTATACCGTTCACCAAATGGCATTCAGTACTAGGGTGCCGGCCGGACATACGCAGTTTTGCGCTGAACTGGGTATTTGCGCCCAGCCCCATAGTACTGAAGGTGGCATAAAATCAGCCAACGATCCGCTGTGGATTTTAGCCAGCAGGGAACCACAAAAAAAGCCTCCCATTGTAAAGGCACCCGTAAATAAGGCAAGATAACCTGCCTTTCAGCAACAGTCTGTTGCTGTAACTAACTGTGGTGGTTTTTTATATCACAGTTGAAGGACAGCAGCCTCCGTGATATATACCCCATAGACAGCCTTATTCCACGCATGACTGCATGAGAGGCGTGAAATAATTTGCACACAGAACAACCCCATCGGGATTTGCGGTGCAAGATTTCACTACTCTCATGATATCCACAAAATACCTCAAGAACAGTTAGTACAGTTAGTGAATAGTGTTCCTTGGCACGGGTGCCAGGGATAGAACCCCACGGCTATAGTTCACAAAAGGTGAAATCCACACTTTTTGAAGCATAGTCGTGGGGATTATTTTAGGGTTGCTACTGTTCTTGGGGTATGGGTTGGACGGTGCACTGGTGTGAGGCATTTATCTGGTGTGGAGATGTTAAATGGCCAACACACCATGGGCATCAAATTTGGAAATGGGGATCTGTTTTTTTTTCAAATGTATCCGAATTAAGTTAGGAATTTTTAAGGTGATTTTTTTAAAAAAAAATTGGTGTCTAAGAGGGGAACATTACTTAATAAGTTAAATTACGGATTTTTATGTTGGGCACATATTTAGGATATTAAGGTCAATTTCTTGGACACACGGATTGCCATGCAAGAGGGGTGACTGATGACTTAGTCATTCACATCATGCAGGGGGGTGGTATAATTCGATGTAATCCAGGCACGATTCATCTTCACAAATATAAGCATCTCCACACGGTGGCAAGAGAGCCTCGTTTTTTTGCGGTGTTACGATGTTACCCGCCGCACTAAATACCCTCTCTGACGGCACACTACTAGCTGGGCAGAACAGCAGAGCCAAGGCAAACTCTGCCAGTTGAGGCCAAGTCTCCAGTTTTTCTGCCCAGTACTGCACGGAGTCGGTGACACTTTGGGGCAGGGTAGAATCAAGGTAGGCAGTGACCTGGTTGCTGAGCTCATGCTCGTCCACGCCATGAGTCCGGTGCTGGGTCCTTTCTTCACCAGCTGGCTGCATGAAATTGCTCATGAGGGCTTGCAGGCTGTAGCGACTTCTGACGCCTCCACTAGTGGTGGTGGGAGTGGAACACGCTGGTTCCCCCAGAGGATGTTGTCTGGAAACCTGGCTGGTCTCGCAGGTAAGTTGAGACCAACTGAGTGGTGAGCATGTCCGTTTAGCCCCCCCCCCCCTGTGAGAGTGGGAAGAATTCTGCCATTTTGCGATGGAAGCGAGGGTCCAAGAGGGTGGCCAGCCAGTATTGGTCCCTCTGGCGGATGTCCACAATCCGGCTATCATTCCGCAGACACTCCGGCAGACACCTTGCCATCTGCACCAAGGACAATGAGCGCCTCTCCTCTCCACTGTCCTCGGTATAGTTCCAGGGTCTGCTGGGGTCTTCCTGCTATTCCTCTACCACCTCATCCTCCATCTCCTCCTGTGATGGAGAGGCAGAGAAGCCAGGTGGCAGTGTGCGGAATGGCTGGGTGTAGACATCTTTCTCCTCCTCAACCTCCATCTGCACTTCATCACGCTCTGGGCTCAAGGCGAAGTTCAGCCTTGGAGTTGTGGCCTGGGAATCCTCACTGATGATGTTGGTCAGCGCACTTTACAGAAGATGGAGGAGTGGGATGATGTCGTTGATCCCATAGTCCTGCCTGCTCACAAAGAGAGTTGCGTCCTCAAAAGGGATCAACAATTGGCAGACTTCCCGCATTAACTGCCAGTGTGTGACTTGGAAGTTGATCACATGTGCCATACAAAGTGTATGAGTCAGCCCTCCCTGCTGAACTGCAGAGACAATGTTCCTCCCAATGTCCGCTACAACACTTCTCACCGTTAGTCGACGTGGGGTCAGCCATTCAGCTATCTCCTCCCTGATGGTCCGAAGGAGCTCCTGCCCACTGTGGCTTTGTTGACCCAGGCTCCCCAAATGGAGGACAGCCTGAGAGGGTGGGCCTGACATCGGTGGTAAGACACTGGATCAGGTTGGACTGCAGTGGTGGTGGAGGCAGAACTTGTGCTACCCGCTGCTGGCCCCCTAAAGCACCATGGAGGTGACAGTGGCAAGAATGGGCCAACTTCCTGATGGTCTCCTGGGAGGATGACCCAATGGGCAGTAACTGACATGTACTAGCCTTGCCCATAATTAGAGGACCAAACATCAGCACTCAGGTGCACTGTCTTGGACACCGAGAGTCCCAATGAGTCGCCAACCTTTCTCTTCACATAACTGTGCAGTGATGGGACAGCTTTGCTAGAGAAGTAGTGGCGGCTGGGGACTCGCCATCTGGGGTGCGCACACGCCACGAAATCCCTGAAAGGCTGGGAGTCCACAAGATTAAATGGCAGGGACTGAAGCACCAGCAGCTTAACCAGGTGTCCGGTCAGTTTCTGTGCCATAGGATGGCTGCTGCAGTTCACCTGACGTTTGGCCATGGACTCGGTCAGGAATTGCTTCCTCATTAGGGTTGTACATGACAGTGAGACTGTGCTGCTGCTGGCAACTGAGGCTGACGAGCCCTGAGTTCCAGTGAGAGGATGCTGCATGATGGGATCTGCAGTGTATGGTGCATCCTGACAGGAGGTGGTATTTGGGTCACGGTTTTTCCAGGCCTGTTGGTGTTGCCTTTCCATGTGCTTCCTCATGGATGTTGTCCCAAGATTATTACCCCTGCAATGACTGACCCTCTCATTGCACAGCAGGCACAGAGCGATGTGTTTATCTGTATCCAGGCGAAAAAACTGCCAGACGACAGAGGAGCGTGGTTTGCTGCCAGCCACAGGGGGTCTTGCTGGTTGTTCACTGCCACCGCTGCCTGAGGGTCCCCTCTCAGGACCAAGGCTTAAAGGTATTGATGAAGTCTGCCTGGTAGGTTGTCTTCTACCCCTCCCTCTTGTGCCTCGCTTCCTTGCACCAGTGGGATGTTGCTGCTTCGGTAGCACCTCACTTTCCTCCCCTGATGACGCTGAGGATAATGCTGCTTGAGGGCGCCACGTCCGATCAGCGACATCATTATCACCACCACTGCTACTTTCCTCCAGGGGCTGGGACAGGATCTCAGGTGTGGCATTGGATGCCCCTCCCTGACTCTGTTGACTGCTTACCGCCAACACCTCCTCTGCAGTCTCTGCACGTTCCACCTGCTGCCTTTGGGGGACTACTACCTCCTCCTCCTCATCACTAAAAAGTGGTAGAGACTCCAAGGGCAAATCAAGGTTGGCCGAGAGTTCCCTGGCAGAAGGTGCCCCAAAGGTGAGTGGCATATTAATAACAGGGGATGGGGAAGAGGACTGTGACTGACCGTCCCATGTAAGGGTGGTGTCTGATGATCCAGCCGACCTCGTTTGGGAGCTTTGGGCAGTGGAACTGGAGGATTGGTAAGCCAATCTAGAACCGCTGGCTGTGTGGTTCTTACATGACCCGTGGGCGTCTGGGGTAGCTGCACTTTGCTGCCACGCCTGTTGCCCCGGCTGCCACTGGGCCAGGTGCTGCCATTTCTCCTACCCTCACGGCCTGCCGTTGCAGTCTTTGCCTGGGAAGTGCTGGAAGTAGGACGCTTGGACATAGTTCTTTGGTTGGTGTAAATTTCTAAAAAGAAATAATCTATTGGCCAGAAGGCACAAAGTTTCAGTGACTATTGCTTTGTGGGTTGGAGGCACCCAGCAAAGCAGAAATGTACAGGTTATCACAAAAAAAAAAAAAATTTTGTTTTCTTTTTAACTTTTTTGGTTGCGGGTGGCTAAACGGGTTTGACAGCAACCAGCAGAGCAAAAAACGGACAGCTTTTGTGGGGCGCTGACTTAGCGTCACCTAGAACAGCTTATCACAAACAAACAAACTTTTTTTTTTAAGTTTTTTTTTTACTTTTTTGGCTGCGGGCAGCTAGACGGGGTTGACGGCAACCAGCAGAGCAAAAACGGACGGCTTTTGTGGGGCGCTGACTTAGCGTCACCTAGAACAGCTTATCACAAACAAACAAACAAACTTTTTTTTTTTTTTTTTAAGTTTTTTTTTTTACTTTTTTTGTTGTGGGCAGCTAGACGGGGTTGACGGCAACCAGCAGAGCACAAATGGACAGGGACAGCTTTTGTGGGGCGCTGACTTAGCGTCACCTAGAACAGCTTATCACAAACAAACAAACTTTTACATTTTTTTTAAGCTTTTTTTAACTGTTTTGGTTGCGGGCAGCTAGACGGGGTTGACGGCAACCAGCAGAGCACAAACGGACAGCTTTTGTGGGGCATTGACTTAGCGTCACCTAGAACAGCTGATAACAAACAGACTTTTTTTTATTTTTTTTTTAAGTTTTTTTTTTACTTTTTTGGTTGCGGGCAGCTAGACTGGGTTGACGGCAACCAGCAGAGCACAAACGGACAGCTTTTGTGGGGCGCTGACTTAGCGTTACCTAGAACAGCTTAACACAAACAAACAAACAAACTTTTTTATTTTTTATTAAGTTTTTTTTATTTTTTGGGTTTCGGGCAGCTAGACAGGGTTGACGGCAGCCAGCAGAGCACAAACGGACAGCTTTTGTGGGGCGCTGAATTAGCATCACCTAGAACAGCTTATCACAAACAAACAAACAAATTTTTTTTTTTTTTAAGTTTTTATAACTGTTTTGGTTGCGGGCAGCTAGACGGGGTTGACGGCAACCAGCAGAGCATAAACAGACAGCTTTTGTGGGGCGCTTACTTAGCGTCACCTAGAACAGCTGATCACAAACAAACAAACTTTTTTTATTTTTTTTTAAACTTTTTTGGTTGCGGGCAGCTAGATGGGGTTTACGGCAACCAGCAGAGCACAAACGGACAGCTTTTGTGGGTCCCTTACTTAGCGTCACCTAGAACAGCTTATCACAAACAAACAAACAAACCTTTTTTTATTTTTTTTAAGTTTTTTGGTTGCGGGCAGCTAGACAGGGTTGACGGCAACCAGCAGAGCACAAACGGACAGCTTTTGTGGGGCACTGACTTAGCGTCTCCTAGAACAGCCTATAACAAACAAACTTTTTTTTTTTTTAAGTTTTTTTAAAAACTTTTTTGCTTGCGGCTATACGCGGTTAATGGCACCCAGCAGAGCAGCAATGTCTAGCGTCTCCTCTCTGTCACGGAAAAGTAGCTGGTTCAATGCTACGTGTCCTGAGTGACTCTTCTCACTTTTCTCTCCCTATTTCTTTTTTTTATCTCCCTATCTCTCCCTAGATATCACAATTTTTGAGTTAGATGGCTATCTCTCCCTCTCTCTTCCTAACTCTTGATTTATCAGCCTCTTTCACTATGTATGGGCTTATCAAGCTTTTCCTGGATCTTGCGATTTTTTTTTTTTTATCTTCCTCTCTCCTGCTTCTCACACAAACAATATATACTCCTTCTCTATCTCTCCCTGTACTTATCCAGTTGTTTGGATATGTAATCTATGTGTTTTCCCTCTCTGCCTAACGTACACCTCCTTTCTCTCTGCCGTCTGGAAACACAATGAGGAACTGCAGCCAGGCTTAAGCACATCCTGTTCCTGGAGTGACGTCACACACCTTGATATTCACATAAAAACAGGATACAAAGGATTATAGGAGTAATAATCCCTTGTATCCTGTTCTATTCTCTGATTAAAGTACAGTTTTGCGATGCCGTTGCGATTTTAACGAGATTCGTAACGAACTTCTTGCAAAGTTCGTAACGAATCTGGTTTGTATCGGTTCGGTTCGCTCATCTCTACTATTCAGCCACAACCTGGGTTCATAGAGGGGTTACGCCGTGACGCCACTCTGAACCACATGGCTCCCGGCTGCTATCAGTGGGCCAGGTTGCATTGGTGCATCTAGCTAATTAGCCATTTAAATGCATACGTCAAAACTGACAGCTTCAATTAAAACCTATGAACACTACATCCGTGGTAGTATAGTGGGCAGATCGCAATATTAATTGAGCACTGGTTAAATTTTCCTACCTGGCTGGGCCTCAGCGTCTGAATGACTCTTGGCTTGGTAATAGATTGCATCTGGCTCCAGCAGCCCTTAGCAATCTTTCACTGATCTAATGGATCAGTGTATTATAAGTACACTGCAGCGATCTCAATGAGAGACCAGTACAGTAATAATAAAAGCCCCCCAGGAAGAATAAAGATTAAAGTAAAGTAAAAAGAGAAAAAAAATATATATTTTTTCATCAATAAAAAATCCCCTCCCCAAATAAAAGTCTGAATCACCCACTTTTTTTCTATTTTATAAATAAAAATAAATTAATTAATATACATATTTGGTATCCCTGCGTGCGTAATCACCTGAACTATTAAATGATCTCATTCTTGATCTTGCACGTTAAACGGCGTAAGCGCACAAAGTTTTTGTCAGATCAAATCCAGAAAAATTGTAATAAAAAGTGATCAAAAAGTTGCATATACTGTATGCAATCAAGTTGCCATTAGAAAGTATAAATCATGGCGCAAAAATTACACCTCACACAGCCCCATAGACCAAAAAATAAAAGCGCTATAAGCATGGTCATAAAGCAATTTGAAGAACTTTGATCAATTTTTTAAAAGGTTTTAATTTTTTACAAGCCATCAAAGAAAATAAAAGTTATGCAAGTTATATATCGTTGTAATTGTACTAACTTGAGGAACATAAATAACATGTTAGTTTTATCATAGGGCGAACAGTTTCAACACAGAACCCCCCCCCCCCCAATTAAAAGAAAAACGCCCCTTTTTAATCAATTTTACAGCATAAATATTTTTTCCCGGTTGTGCAGCATATTTTATGGAAAAATTTAATTGGTCAATGCAAATTACAATTAGTCACAAAAATAAGGGCTCATGTTGGTCTGTAGGTGAAAAAATGCAAGCGCTATGGCTTTTTAAGCACAAGAAGGAGAAAATGAAATAGCAAAAATGAAAAAAGTCCTTAAAGGATTAAACACATTTAGCTCTTTAAAAAAAAATAATAATAATAATAATAATAAATAATAATTATAATAATAATATAAGTTACCTATTGTAATGGCACTGACTTGAGGAACACAAATAGCATGTCAGTTTTACCATACGGGGGTCACCTTTAAAAATCTGAGTCATTCTTAGGCCATGTTCACATTAAGTAAAACACCTGCCATTCTGTAACCCGACTGAATCACAGAACGGCCAGTGTTACTGATGATGACCCCGGGGATACTGCAGTGATGATCTTCACTACAAATGAATTCGGATGCGGGCGCATAGTGGAGTGTGTGGCCAGAGCGCACACTCCATTGTGTGAACTGACAGGTTCTCTGTGGCCGCAGAAAACTGACATGTCAGTTTTTTCGCGGCGCCGCTAGTCATCCTGGCTGGAGTGTATACCATGTGTATACACTCCGGCAGGGATTCCCTCAGTTGCAGTACAATGCAAGTAAAGTATTAATTGCGGCCATGTTGCAAATTGGCAACAATGGCTGTGATTAATACTTTACTTATGTTGTGTGAAAATGGCCTGATACTATTTAGTGAGATTTAGCAATGCTTTAAGGGGTTATCCAGTATCAGAAAATTGTATTTAAATTAAACTTACACTCCAAGATATGCATACCTTACTAATATAATGAAATAAATAATAGTACAGTATTCAGCAGCTTTTCTGTGCTTCACTAGGAAATAGAAAATAGAAGGACTACAAAATTTGTATTGATCCCAACTCCTCCCTCTCTCCTGTGAAAAGACATCACCCTCTGATGTCTTAGGAGGCTTAAAATCTGGTTGCTAGGGGCAACTGAACCAGTTTCACTTTACACCATGTTTTATAAATCTCCCCCTAGGTGTTCTTTAACAGCTTTGAGTGGGGAACTGGGAGGGGAGTTGGGGGAGGGGAGTATGCAGTGTGGGAGGACTGTGATGAAGAGCTAAGGGAAAGCAATGCATTTTAAAACTTTTAGTACCAAACAACAGCTCAACAAAGAAATACAATCACAAAATACACAACAAAGACCCCTAAAAGGATTTTGGTGATATCAGGACTGGGGCAGACAGGTAAGCAATGCTTTATGTTTCAGCAGCAGTTTTTTTTTTACTTGAATACTATACAGGAGTATTCAGTATTTCATTATATCACCCAGTGTCTACAGGCTATAAATAACTGAATCACATTACTGAACCACTAGTGAGAAAAACAGGTTAGGTACAGTAACTGCCACATGTATATGTATACAAAGAATGAGTCTTACCAAGGGAGAGCCTGGTGGGTTGTTTTAACATGAAAGAATGTTACTTTTCATATAGTATAACTTTTTATTATAATAAAATTTCGTAGTAACATTTTTTTTTAGATTACAAATTTTATAGCCGTGAACGAGCCTCCTATGTATCACCACCAGCAGATCTGCCAGCTCTTGTATTAGAAATAATTTAATATCTCAGAGATTTAGAGGGTTTCTAAGGGTGGTATTACACGAAGCGATTATCGTTCGAATAATCGTTCAATCGGTCGTATTTGAACGATTATCTTTAAGTGTAATAGTAGACAACGATTAAACGACGAACGATTGGTCGCTGGTCGTTTAATAGGTTTTGAATCTATTTTTATCGTTTGTCTTTTACACATCGTTCGCACATCGTTCGTTTGAATAAGATGTCGTTAGCCGTTCCCTGTTCATTCGCAAATTGAAAGGGGAGTGTTCTTGAATTTTGTTGCTCCAATATAACCGATAATCTTTCCGTGTAGTAAAACGAACGATTATTAGGCAACCGCTATTGCGATCGTTGGAGATCGTTTATCGTTAATCGTTAATTGAAAAAAATCGCTTCGTGTAATACCACCCTTATTCTATTCTCCATATTGACATGTTTTGTTGCCAGAGTTTGACTCATTACCTGACTCATTCTATTTTTCTAAGCAGTTAACAGATAACAAAAGAAACATTCAAATGCTCTGAAGTCATACACTGATAATCCACTGATAATCCTCAGTTTTTATGTAAGGCACTGTTTTGTGTAAGGCACACTGTTTTTGGTGGTAATATATACCTGGACAAAAAAAGCTGTAATTCATAATAATAATAATAATAATAAAAAATAATAATAAAAAAAAATAATAATAATAATAAAGTTTTTTAAATTACTTTAATGGTTGGTTTTAAACAGTGATGAACCTTGAACAGTAGTGAAGTTTGGTTTAAAGTTTGACTTGAACTCGAACCCCATTAGTGAGTCGAACCTCGAACAGTAGTGAAGTTCGGTTTAAAGTTTGACTTGAACTCGAACCCCATTAGTAAGTCAATGGAAGATGTTCAGGTTAACTTTGACATCTATATGTAATAGGAGAAACTGTAATTATCATCCAAAAGAGTAAACTGGAAACATGGAACAACTTATAGCCTGAAATTTGGCTTTAAGAATGAAAGGGGGGGGGGAGGGGGATAAAATACTGCTACAGATGAGCAAATAGTGAAATATTTGATAATAAGAAAATCGATTCGAATAGCTTCCGATATTCATATATTTGAATTAATATCGAATCCCGTTATAGTCTATGGAACAAAAATACTTGGGAACTCCTCTGAGATTATTGCAATGCAGACTGTCCAATATGGGCTCTGTACCCACTCAGGATGAATTTAACCACCAACTCCTCTGTAAGAAACATCAATACATCTAGCAGATGTTAAGATTGATTTTTCAAAAATGGATTCAGCAATATAAACTGACCAAAATGGGCTTTTTAGCTACTCATGAAAAATTTGACCACCAACTCTTCTGTATCAATGATTGATTAATCTAACAGATGTTCAGATTAATAAAAAAAAAATATTTTGCAATGCAGACTGAAAAAAATAGGCTTTTTGTCCACTCAGAAAAAATTTAACCACCAACTCCTTTGTACCAAAGATTGGTTAATCTAAAAGATGTTCAGATTAATTAAAAAAAATAAATAAATTCTGCAATGCAGACTGACAAAAATTATCTTTTTACTCATTTCTGAAAAATTGGTATCATTGGTGGCGGCAAGAAGAGCCCAGGGGGAACCATGGAGGTTGCAGTTCAACTAAATTAGGTAGCAGTACATGGCAGGAGAGATGGAAGCATTTAAAAATAACCATTTTGAGGCCTATAAAGAGGATGAGGAGAAAGAGGTGTATGCAGTGCGCATCAAGCTCATACAGGTGTATTTTTGGTGAGGTGGTAAAAATTGTCTGCCAAATGTCACCCAGTAAGGTTTTGCCACACTGCCTGCTACTGCAGCTACTTGTGATTCTACTGCTGGCGTGTTGCTGGCGCTGTTCTGCCGTGACATTAGATGTCTCTAGTTGGTCAATGAGCACTGTCTCAAAATAATGCATTCTACTATCAATTTCTGTGGGTGTAAGGAAATTGCTCACTTTGGTCTTGTAACGTGGATCAAGTAGGGTTGCCACCCAGTAATCTCTGTTCATTTTTATTGCCTTGATGCGTGGATCATGTTGGAAGTAATGTAGCATCCAAGCCTCGGGGTCGACCCATACAACTGTGTAACAGTTCGGTCCTCTACATTCTCTGGTGAGTACGGTTCCGTGTCTGCCTCCTCCTCTTCCCCCTCCTCCTCCCCTTCCTCCCTCCTCCATCACTGCTGAGACCTGCAGCCGCAGAGTGCCTAACGCTTGTTCCAGTAAAAATATCACCATAAAAATATGACCATTTTGGTGGCCTCTTCAAAACTGGCAAGGATCGTGCACAGATCTTTCACCTAAATAACCTATATTAGAACATCCAACCTTGGTTCAAATCAAAGAAAAAATATATATAGGGTCAACCTCAACTTATATACCTATAATAACCCCATAAATAATCCACAAAAAATCTTTTATAAATCCAAATTAATTTTTATTAGAGCACAACAACCAGTAATCCCATAAAAAACATATACACACAGGTTAAAAACAGGAGGAGTCAGGACAAAAATTATACACGATTAATCACAAAAAATTCTATAATGTGGCACAAAATAACCCAAATGATTATAACAGTATACATATTACATATGGCAGTATCTGCATATTGCACTCGCTGAATTAGTGTTGACAATTGTATATTGCACTAAACCCCAGATAGAAGCAGATGTTTATTGCACAAGCTGAAAAATATATCACAACTACTGTATATTGCAGTCATAAAGAGTATATATAGCAGCACACAATTATTGCCCTAAAAGTCCCAGTCATGGATATGTCTACCGCATCCCTGTAAGGATGCAACCATGCATGTGCTCACTATATCCCTATGCACAGTAAACCATGTATCCAAATGCCACACTGCAGGGTTGGTGTTCCCCTCAAATAACCATCAGAATAGTATATAGGGATCAATACACTCACCCAATCTGAATGTCCTGACTCCTGGAGTGGAGGAGTATGTGGTGCCTTATAAGGAGGAGACAAGTCTGGTGGCCAATTATGCAAAATATCCGGTGTCAACTTACCGGCACATCTATGAGCGCATGGTAAGCCGCCCGGACGCCATGCTCCTTCCAATCTCCGCCCACAGATCAGGCGTCATGATGCCGTCACCGGGGGCGGGAGTGTCAGGAACACAGCGTCCGTCGGCGCATGCGCACACCGACGCGCAACATCCGACAGCCATCTTGGATATGGGAAAAGTTACCCATATCTGTATAAAGCTAGTAATTCAGCAGAGTTGGTAAGAGTGTGTGAAAAAGTGAATGTTAATGTCAAAAAACAAACCTTAAACTGAAACAACACAATGTGCACAAATGCTGAGACCTTAATCAAATAAAGTGTAAAGTGCAATTCAATTCATATAAAAATTGTGACCACGCATGAAGTGAAAAGAGTATGATGGTGTGACGAGAATAGAAGCTGACAAAAAAAATGTGAGGAGCATAATTATGTGTATGAAGTGCATGATGATCATGTAAATCAATAAAACTAAAAAACATTGTGTAAAAATGTGATGTGAATAAAGTGCTAAGTGCTATAACTGAATACATTGCAATAATTTACCCCTGTGATTCTATATGTTGATAAAATAATAACACCAATATTGATGTTAATGTGAATGTGTATCAAAATAATGTGAAAATATGTGTAGCAAGTGGAAATGTAATGATATAAAATAATTATATAAAAAAAGTGAAAAAAATAAATAATAAAAAATATAAAAATAAAAATTAAAAATTAAAATTACAAAAAAATGTAAAAAAATATATATATAAATAAAAAATTTAATTAAAAATTAAAAATTAAAAAAAGAAGTATATAAATTAATTAATATCCAATCGTTCATATATTCATCTTCCGCAGACAAGAAGGCCCACAACTTCCCATACAATCAGTCCCAAGATGGCAGATGATGATGTTCCTACTCCTATCAAACAAACACAAATATGGTTAATATATACTCCAGATCAAAAAAGTTTTTCTCAACTCAATCCTGATGCCCACCACACTACCTCCTCCCATAACAAAACTGAATCCTTTACCCCCCACACACTAATTATAATCTATCCTAAAGACCCAAAAATAAATACACATTACAGAAAGCTGGAAAAACTCAACTGTTCGTTTAGTCCCTGCGGAGATATTGTCTTCAATTTGCAGATCCACTTACATTCCAACTGTGCCAATTTTCTACGTATGTCTCCTCCCCTCATTCCAAGGTGAACTTGATCGATTGCTCTAAATTTCAATTTTTCCCACTGTCCTGGAAGGGCTACCCGAAAGAGTCGTGGAATTGGCTTGAGACTCTCCATTCCTTCTTCATCTGTTAGATCTATTTTTTGTGCTGCTCTAATGTCTCTGTTGTGTTCCATTACTCTTATCCTTAATTCTCTGCTTGTAAGTCCCACATAAATTAGACCACATGGACATGTAGCATAATATACTACTGCTGTGGATTTACAGTTTATGTAGTGTACAATACGATATTCCGTATCACCCTTTGAATTGTGAAATGTTTCTGTTTTCGTCATTTGATTGCATATGGAACAAGCACCACAAGCTCTAGAGCCCCACTTTGGGCCCTTCGATGAAAAAATGAAATTAGATCTTGGTGCTACATAGTGGCTTTTGACAAGCATGTCCTTCAGTGTTGTACTTCTCCTCGCTGTTATCTGTGGATGATCCGGTAGTATTTTCCTCAAATCATTATCTTGGTGGAGTATAGGCCAATATTTCTGAACGATATTAGTCATTTCATTCAATCTCGTATGATAGTCTTCTATTCCTGGGTATCAATAATTCTTTTCTCTCTGCTGTTTTAGCCCTCACATATCCTCTGGCAATGTCCCATGGTTTATATCCTCGTTTTAAAAACCTCTCTTGTAGTTCGCATGGCTGTCGTTCAAATTCCACTTCTTGATCACAAATTTGTCGCGTTCGTAAGAACTGCCCAGTTGGGATTGCCTTTATCGTATGTGTTGGATGAGACGATCCTGCATGAAGAAGAGAGTTCACATTAGTGTGTTTGCGAAACACAGTTGTATGGAGACCACCATTATCATCAGAAAAAATCTTTAGATCTAAAAATTCAATTTCCTTTCTGCTGATGACATGTGACAGTTTGATATTCAAATCATTGTCATTTAGATCTTTCAGAAATACTTCCAGAGATTTTTCCGTACCTTGCCAAATGAATAGAACATAGTCTATAAATCGCATCCACAAAATCACTTGTCCATTTTCCACAGTGTCATAAGTGAGTACTCTTTCCTTCTCCCAAAACCCCAAGAAGAGGTTTGCATACGATGGGGCGCAAGTCTCCCCCATAGCCACTCCCCTTATTTGAAGAAAATAACTGTTTTTAAAGAGGAAAAAATTATGATGAATTACAAACTCCAGTAAGCGCATAAATGAATCCAAAAGATCCGGTTCAATACTCCTCATCTGTAGGAAGTACCGATTTGCCCTTAATCCATTATTGTGGTCTATACATGTGTACAATGATTTCACATTGCAAGAAACTAGGAACATATCCTCTTCCAAAACAACTTCATCTAATCTCTGTAAAACATCCCCTGAGTCCCTGATGTAAGATGCCAGGTCTTGGACACAGGGTTTCAAATAAAAGTCCAAAAATCTACACACTGGTTCGCACAGACTCCCCCTGCCTGAGACAATTGGCCTACCCAGGGGTTCCCGATGTTTTTGTGCACCTTCGGCACTCTCTATGAGTGAACACCCCGAGGTCCGCACCACTGCTAGTCAGGCCATGCAACATTTCGTACTGCATAATGGCAATACGCTGCTGTCATAACTGCTGGAGCATGTGGAGTGTGGAATTCCAGCGTGTTGCCACATCACAAATGAGATGGTTGATGGGGGAGGCCAAGATCCCATTGCAAGGATGCCAGTCGTGCTGAAGCAGGGTGCGAACGTCAAAAGTGTGTGTGGGGGTGAGACTTGAGCCTTCTTCAGGAGACCATCAACACCAGGGTAGCACTTCAGAAATTTCTTCACAACCAAGTTCATGTGTCAGACATGAAGTCGTGTGCCAGACATGCGTAAGTTTGCAGATCTTAAGGGCAGCAAAGAGATTGCTCCCGTTGTCGCACACCCCCTTACCTGGTGCCAGGTTCTTAGCACTAAGCCAGAGGTCGATCTGAGTGCCCATAGCCCTCCACAGCTATTGACCTGTGTGTTGATGGTCTCCAAGACAAATTAATTTAAGAATCGCCTGGTTTCTCTTAGCATGTGAAGCTACCTATCGAGGTTGGGGATCCTGGCTGTGAACAATTCCAGCAGTTTTGGAGATTGTCTATGGAGACCCAGAGGCACCAGAGGCAGTTTCAGCCACCAAAGTCACCTAGTGAGCAGTCAGGGATATATAACGACCTTGACGGTGCTTACTGGTCCATGTGTCTGTATTCAGATGGACCTTGGTGGACACAGCTGCAGCCAACGCACTTGAGATATTTTCTGCAATGTGCTGGGCCAGGGCAGGGCCAGCTTTTCTTGCAAAGAAATGCCTGCTAGGCATCTGATACTGGGGACATGCCAGGGCCAAGACGTGGCAGAAGCCATCTGTGTCCACCAGGCGGAAAGGCAACATTTCCAACGCCAAAAGCCTGGCAATGACGCCATTAAGTTTTTTGGCTTTGGGATGATTGGGGTGAAAGCATTTCTTATGCTCCCACACCTGGTACACAGAAGTCTGGCTGCCAGACTGGAAGCTTTACGGCATGCAGGTCACACTGGTGGTAGGAGAAGGTAACAGCCAAGTTGGTGGCCGTGGGGACTATTTCTCCGAGCGACTATTCCACAGCAATTCATGCTTTTCCTGCATGTGCCTGTTCATGCTCATGGTACTTAAACACTTTTCATTTTTTCCTCTACTGACGCATTGCCGGCAAATACGACATATCACCTCAGTCGGAGAATCAGAGGCTTGATCAAAAAAGGCCCAGGCTTCACAGGTTCAGGAATCTTAGACGGCAAAAACCTACTAGCGGTCTCCCCGCTGCCACCACTGACCATGGCTGGCGCAGTAATATCAGCGGACTTGTGCGACAGCCCTCTTCCTTTCTTAGGTCGGACCTGCACTGAAACTACCTCATCCTCCTCATCCTCCACTGATGATGTTCTTGGCAGCTGTCACTCCAAAGACCATGTTGGATCGTCATGCAGATACACCTCCTCTCCGTGTGAAGGGAGTTCAAGGGCTCAGGTCCAAGGATGGATACAATTCAGGAATAAATTGTATTTATTATAAAAATTCCATAAAAGATACATTTAAAAATCAAAACAACACATTTCTAAACCGGACTGGTTTCTTTTTTAAGTGTCATTGCCTAAACAGGAAGAGAAGCTGACTTATATCAACACCCCTAAGGATGACATCACAACAAAATACAAGGACAGCTGAAAATGGATGGGTTACATAATAGCGAGCAATTAATTGAATAAGTACTATATGATACTGAATAGAGAAATAAATAAATAAAACCAGATCAAATATATATGTGATCTGGCGCGGTTCCGCGCGGCTAATTAATCACTTCAATGCAGCTGTCAAACCTGAAAGCTGCATTGAAGTGCTTTGTACTGCACGTCCCTGGTGTCTAGTGGGACGGATCTCCCCCCCGCCATGCGATCGCTGGGGTGGGAGATCCGTTCTTCTGGCCGGCCCGGGCCTCAGCGTCGCAATGACGCTGATCCCGGCTCTGCAATAGATTGTTGTGGCCTGCAGCAGGCCAAAGCAATCTATGACCGATCTAATCGATCTTTGCTGTGTATATGCACAGCATTGATCTCTATGAGAGATCAGTGCTGTCTATATACAAGTCCCCCAGGGGGACTTCTAGTTGATGTAAAAAAAAAAGTAAAAAAGTGTTTTTATTAATAAAAAATCGCCTCCCCTAATAAAAGTCCAAATCACCCCCCTTTTCCCATTTTATAAATATAAATTAATAAATAAACAAATAAATAAACATTGCCTGAACTATTAAATTATCACATTCTTGATCTTGTACGGTAAACGGAGTCAGCGCAAAAAAATTCCAAAGTGCAAAATTGTGCATTTTTGGTCGCATCAAATCTAGAAAAAATATAATAAAAAGTGATCAAAAAGTAGTATATGCGCAATCAAGGTACCGATAGAAAGAACACATCATGGCACAAAAAGTGACACCTCACACAGACCCATAGACCAAAGGATAAAAGCGCTATGCCTGGGAATGGCGCGATTTTAAGGAACATATATTTGTTAACAATGGTTTGAATTTTTTAAAAGCCATCAGATAATATAAAGGTTATACATGTTACATATCGTTGTAATCGTAACAACTTGAGGAACATATATAACATGTCTGTTTTACCATAGGGCGAATGGCGTATATGCAAATCTCCCCGAAATCAAAACAAATTTGTTTTTTTTTTGTTTTTTTCAATTTGACAGCGCAAATGATTTTTTTCCAGTTTCGCTGCATATTTTATGGAAAAATAATGCCTGTCACTGCAAAGTACAATTGGTTTAGCAAAAAATAAGCACTCATATAAGTCCCTAGGTGAAAAAATGCAAGCGCTATGGACTTTTAAACATAAAATGGAAAAAGCAAAAGAGCAAAAATGAAAATTGGCTTTGACCTTAAGGGGTTAATTACTGGGTATAACAGATGTTTTTCTGTTGAATGTGGGGTGTGTGGCTACCTCCTGTTGGCTTGCACTCCACCCATGTCCCAAGGGTGCTTTAAAAAGAGATCACTTAGCTCCTAACTGCCAGTTGTAGGCTTATTCAGCCCAGGAGAGGCCATTGCTAGTGTGAAAATGCTAGAGTAGGGACCGTGTCTCTGAGGATGCCTTAACATGGTACACTCTGTTTGATCAAATAGTTTGCTAAGATCCTCACTTTTCAATATCTACAGAGCAGGTGTTTACCGTATGTACGCTGGGAGGAGTATATACGTTGAGCCCCTGCACCTGTCTGTTGCTGTTGCACCTTTTGTTTTTTTTTTGTCTGTACTTAAGCCACAAGCAGCATGCAACCTGCAGTGTGAATGGAGTCATAGATGTGCTGCCAATTTTCTCTTTTTCTGTTGAATGTTGGGGGTGTTGATAACTCCTGTTGGATTTCACTCCACCCATGTCCCAAGGGTGCTATAAAAAGAGATCATTTGGCTCCTATCTGCCCAGTTGTAGGCTTATTCAACCCAGGAGAGGCCATTGCTAGAGTAGGGACCGTGTCTCTCACTTTTTAACATCTACAGAGCTGGTGTAAGCTAGGAGGAGTATATACGGTGAGCCCCTGCACCTGTCGGTTGCTGTTGCACCTTCTGTTTTTTGTCTGCACAAAGAACATATGTCAGCTTAAAGGAATACAATAATAACTAAACAAATGCACGTACACAAATGACATGTACGTTTAATCACTGTATAACATCGCTCCGGGATCAAGCAGGCGGTGAAACGCGTTGGAGTGAGGAGGACTGGGTGTCGGGAGATGGCCACTGGGTCTGACATGTAATTTCTTGGGAGGGGTGCAATATGGTCAGTGATTGAGCTGGCAAGTGATATTGGGCAAAGTGCAGTAAGTTTCGGACCAGTTTACATACATGGTCTGTAGGTATATGTTATTGCCAATTGGAGGATTGCCTAATATGGTGATTGGCAACCTCTCTTGTCTGCAAATTAGCTTAGGCAGAGGACAGAGTGCAATATTACTGAGAAAGATAAAGCATACATTGGTTACATTTTGCATAGCATTAACCCATATGTGGCTCTACATTGTTTGAGACAATTCTGTCCAAGTTTAAATTTTTTGCACTTTAACTCTTTTTCTATTTGTCCCATATTGTGCACTTCCGATGTTGGTTATTATACAATGTTAGACAGGTGGACCCGTTCAACAGAATAATTACGCACTTTGAAATGCTTATGTGCACCCTCCACACCTCCGGACACCACCAGTCCGGTAGACACAGTAATATATACAAAAAATGTGAAGGTAAAAAGGCTCTCTCACCAGATCGCTGTAATCTTCGGGCGCATGAGGAAGGAGGAGCTTGTATCCTCCGAAACGTCCGCGAGGAGGACGTATGTGGGCGTCCGAATGTGAGACACATCAGCTGTGAGCGTACTACTGAATGTTTGCTGTATTCAATGGAAAATAAATAAGAATTTTGCAGTCAAGTGGACTCTGTGAGTATATTGCACTCCATATTGCTGGAGTACAGTGGGTTGAAAGACAGGTGGACCCGGCACTACTTGCTCCCCAGCTGTGACCTGTGTGCCGTGCTCCCTCTCCCTGCGGCTTTTTAAGCTGCTTATGTTTTGAAATAAAGAAGAAGATACATCATTGGTGAGTGCCTATTTCTTTCTACTTATATGGATTTTTATTATACAATGTACTTGTGTCACCCAGTCCCTCAATGGTGTTGTTTTTAAACTATCTTATGTGATGTGATTGTGTGTATGTATTTTATGGGAAATTAATTTGTGTCTCAAATAAACTTTTTAATCAATTTGGAGTATTATCATTTGTGGTTTTCGTTTTGTAGGTTGTAGTAGTTTTGAGTAACAGAGGACAGACAGAGGGTGTTTTTTAGCTTCTAGGAATTAAGCTGTAATAACTAAACAAATACATGTACACAAATGAAACAAAAAATAGTAAAGGTCTGCTACACCTAACCCCTACGAATGGAGTCCACCCCCTTCGAGTGCACCACTATTCCCAGCGCTCACAGGATATAAATGAATAAATGAGTATGTACCAATATAGAGGGCTCTCTAGAAGCAGGTGGTGTGTTACAAACACTGTCAAGACATATGATTTGTGCACCTGTATAAATTGTACGTCAACATTTATTGCTTGAATCTATATATCATATTGATAGTAGGTCATCGCTGTAAAAAACCTAGTAAGGTAAACCTAATAGTAGAAAGCAGTCTATATGCATAGGAAATACATAAAAATCACATATAAATGCCTAACTAGTATAAAGATAAAAATGGATAAAATCTATAAGATAAAATAAAAATTGTGTGTATATGGAGCCTAGTGAGGTTGCCTGCGCCGGGCCCAGCGCAGGCAGCTCACCTAGATGTATTTAGCAGTAGTCCCGAATCAAGAAGTCTGGCATAGGCTCGTATCGCTGGATGGCCGTTGGAATAATTATAGTAGTGTCCTAGTGAGACAGCTTACTTTTCAGATCATACACTTTGGGTGAGATAAGGTGCTATAAATGACAAATGGTGGAATGTCCACCTCTCACCCTGCCGGCGGTAGCTCCCACGGTCCAATATAGTATTGTAGCGGCGGTCCAAGTCTCAGTCAGTGCGGCTTCTATGCAATCCGTGCAGTTGAGATCTGATTCAGCACAGTGGGTTGTCTCATGCTGTTTGCAGCATCCACATGCATGTGAGCGCGCGCTCTTGTTAACTGCCGCTTGGTTTGAATGTCCAGGCAGATACGGCTTGAGTTCGGGATATAATCAGTAAATGATAAAAAGGCTCTGTTATCCTTGGTTCTTGTACGCGTTTCAGGAGATCTACTCGCTCCTTTCCTCAGCAGAGAACTTGGATATCCAAGTTCTCTGCTGAGGAAAGGAGCGAGTAGATCTCCTGAAACGCGTACAAGAACCAAGGATAACAGAGCCTTTTTATCATTTACTGATTATATCCCGAACTCAAGCCGTATCTGCCTGGACATTCAAACCAAGCGGCAGTTAACAAGAGCGCGCGCTCACATGCATGTGGATGCTGCAAACAGCATGAGACAACCCACTGTGCTGAATCAGATCTCAACTGCACGGATTGCATAGAAGCCGCACTGACTGAGACTTGGACCGCCGCTACAATACTATATTGGACCGTGGGAGCTACCGCCGGCAGGGTGAGAGGTGGACATTCCACCATTTGTCATTTATAGCACCTTATCTCACCCAAAGTGTATGATCTGAAAAGTAAGCTGTCTCACTAGGACACTAATATAATTATTCCAACGGCCATCCAGCGATACGAGCCTATGCCAGACTTCTTGATTCGGGACTACTGCTAAATACATCTAGGTGAGCTGCCTGCGCTGGGCCCGGCGCAGGCAACCTCACTAGGCTCCATATACACACAATTTTTATTTTATCTTATAGATTTTATCCATTTTTATCTTTATACTAGTTAGGCATTTATATGTGATTTTTATGTATTTCCTATGCATATAGACTGCTTTCTACTATTAGGTTTACCTTACTAGGTTTTTTACAGCGATGACCTACTATCAATATGATATATAGATTCAAGCAATAAATGTTGACGTACAATTTATACAGGTGCACAAATCATATGTCTTGACAGTGTTTGTAACACACCACCTGCTTCTAGAGAGCCCTCTATATTGGTACATGTACACAAATGAGATGTACATTTAATCACTGTATAACAGAGGTCTTCTGTTTCGTATTTTTTCTGACGGACAGAAGAGGTTTTTCAGCTTATAGGAATACAACTGTAATAGTTAAACAAATGCACATATACAAATCAGATGTACGTTTAATCATGGTATAACAGATGACTACTATTTCGTATTTATCTGGACGGACAGAGGACGGTTTTCAGCTTATATGTATAGAGCTGTACCACAAATAAGATGTACATTTAATTACTGTATAACAGATGTGAGCAGACCAAAATACACTTTAGGGCACTATGTAGGAATTGGCAAATGCAATTTTCAGCATGCAATCCCAATCCCAAAGTATTGCTGTAACTGCAATGCTGTCTATGGACAGGAAAATGCTTGTTGCAAATATGCTAGTGTAACCTTGATAAACACCCCACTAATCTCTCTAATCTCAATACCTATCTCAGTAATATCACTAATCTCACTACCGATCTGTGTGATAGGTAGTCTGTACAGCAGAGTGAGTGAGGAGACAATGGTTTCCAGAACGCAGCACAGTGACTAATCGAAATGGCAGCATGCACGGAGACGATGATACACTAAAATAGCAATGTGTACAGCACAGTGAATGAGGAGAAAATGGCGTCCAGAGCGCAGCACAGTGACTTTTATATGAGATGGTCATGTGATTTTAGCAGCCAATGAGACCCCTACACCTCAGCAATGACGTTTCTGAAACTTCTATGTGCTCTGCACGGATTGGCTGAAAAAAAGGCGCTCGAACGCTAACTGGAACTGGAACGCTAACTCAAACGAACAATAAAATGTTCGGTTTCAGTTTAAGAAAAACTAGATGTTCGACTCAAACCTAACTTTTCTCGAACAGTTCAATCAACACTAGTTTTAAATTACAGCTTTATTTATTTATTTTTGAGTTTTTCACTTTTCATTCAGTGCTTTATGTTTTGGGATCTGTTGATCTGTTAGAGATATCGCTTTAAAAAAAAAACTGATTGTAAATAATAAGCGTTTATTATTTTTATGCCTTTCATTTATTCAATTACAGATATTTTTATGTACTGTGTGAAGATAACCTAAAAAGTCTGTGTTTTACTGTTTTAAATTGAGGTGCTTTCTGACAATTTCTATAATCCTGGACTACAATACTGAATCAAGGTTTATGTCACACCTATAACCAGGGAGACAGCTGCCAAGAATCTTACTTAAATTTAAATATATAATTTAGTTATTTGGATCATAACCAAATTCATAGAATAGAATAGAAAAGAATAGAATTTCAAGACTTTCTAAAAGATTAGACAAGTTTCAGGCTACCCACTACCCACGATATCCTTCCATTGGAGAACTAATTTGCATAGTTTATAGAGGAATATAGCCTAAAACTGCGGGATCACTTGATGGTATGAAAAACTGTTGTTTTGTTTCTGTTTTTAAATAATAACTTAACAACTATTTTGTAAATTGATCAAAGTATAGATATTATAGATATATAGTAGAGATATAACTATAAGAGTTAGATATAGATAAAAGATATAAGTATAGATATAGATATTATTATACTATATACTAGATAACAAATGAAAACAATAATAGAATAACTGTATAAAATATTACACAAAAGACGCTGGAATATTTCTATTATTAGATGTCACTTTTTACTGATTTTACAGTAATTTAGGAAGGATTAAATTGCAGTGTATTAACCTCCAGCTGGCTGTGCTGTTACTGGAGCTGTTATGGATCAGAATGGCCTGGTCTCCTGACCAGGTATTAATAGACTACTTCTCAGCCACATTAAAGTGATTAATGAGATGAAAGGATAAAATACTTCACCTGCTGCAGGAGCCGGAGCCCTGAACACTGAATTAATGAGTGTTTTAAAAAAGGAATCTCTGGGTTTCTCAGTGCTATACTACCACAATGATTATTTATCTTGGCTCATAATGATGGTGTTTGGAAATGAGTTAGTGCCTCTAGAATTAGCACACTTGAGAAGACTCAGTTTGAAGGAAATTATTCATTACATTAAAAATGACTTTGTATCATAAAACATGTTCCGCTACCAGATGACATTATTTAAATAACTTGCATCCGTAATTTCATTGTGCATTGTTTTCCAGTATTGAAATGTCTCTGAAGATTCTCAGATGAATAATGACTTTATTGTTGTTACTGAAAACACTTGATCTTAAATACTATACACTCAGATGAACGATATCTATTAAGGCACCTCTAATTGATTTGGTAGAGAGCAAAATTTAAGGCTGCATTATTGACTGCCATGTATTCAGGGAGTCAACAGCTTATCATATCTTCATTTTAGGTGGAGAAACATTTATATAGACCTGGGCCTAGAGACAATATGTTCTTTTGGTGTATCTTGTCATTACAGCAAGATGAGAGTTGAATGTATATTTAATATATTTGGTGTTCCTAATAAATTGTGCTAAATTCAATAGAATTCTAAGCTACGTTAATCATTACCCCTTATTACCACATACAGGCAAATCTAGTCTGGACTTTCTGTCTGTCCAGCTGCAGCAGGCTAATCAATTGTAGCTGGATAATAGCCTGGAAAATCCCAGGTGTTCTTTAGCCTATCTTCCCCGGCCATATGCTGTAAATTTTAGTTGTTTACCTGGAGATTGCACATATTTCTTTCTATACGAACTTTTTAAAGTTGTTTGGCATGTTCACCGAACTTTGAAGAAAAGTTTGTGTTTGTCTGAATGGAATCCTATACGAACCACAATAAAACAACAAAACGATGGCTGGCGTTTTGTTGATTTAATGTGTTTCAGCAAGTTTGTTCATTAACACTTACCAGTTTGCGCTCCCCTGCCGTCCCCCACTGATTGCAGCCGCTAACAAGGCGCTGTTACGTCAGTCAATATCAAAAACACATCAGAACTTGTGCTCTCCAAGCCACAAGGGGTTCCATATAGATGCACAGTTTACCCAAGACGTGGATTCCACATTGCTAAAGTATTCAACACACCAGATGAGGATGACAGCATTAATCTGCAGTAAATAAAAATCTTTATTCTTCCATGTTAAAAAACAAACCTGATTGATGTTGTCATCCTCCTCTGCCGTCTCAGTCGGTCAGTGATAGGCTAACCGATCTCGGGAGTGACGGCCTTTTCAGCCAATTAATGATTGCAGCCAGTGTTAAACAAGCAGGCTGTCACTCCCGGAATGAGAGTGACTGCCCATTGAGACAGTTACTGGCTGCAGTGCTGTCCCTTCTCAATCAGTCAGTGATAGGCTGACTAGGATGAGCAGGCTGGTATCCAGTCACTAGCCATGTTTATTGTCCCACTGCAGGTGTTTCTTCTTGTCTTTATACACCCAGGTAAAACTAGTTCAATCAAGTGATTTTAGCTGCATTCTCCGCTGCAGCCACTGGGTGTCTCACTCCCCCTGTGCACAGCTGCAGTATAAGTAAAAAGTTATGCTATGTTCTTATGAGTGATGTTTTTTGAGCAGACTCTCTGTACACTTCTCTCTCTTCCACACACACTTCCTGTCACACCACCCTATATAAGGTAGGGATTTCATGTCAGGAGGGAGTTCCTTGTCAGTTCCTCTAAAGGGTGTGTAGGACAAGCCACAGGTTCCTGCTCCAGTGACTAAGTAGGCCTAGATTAGGCCAGTGCCCTGAACAGGGACTACACCTTTTGCTAGGAACAAATAACTAGCTAAGATGCAGTGCTAAACCAAAAAGGTTTGGTAACAGGATCATAGGAGAGACACCCTTGCCTACGACAAGGATCTACACAGTCAGATGACCCTCTAAGGAAAAGGCAGAGGAACTGATCCCCAGTAAAGCAAAGCAGTGTAAGCCAATGTACTTTACTGACAACAAAATGATGGTTGACATCAGGGAAATCAACCAAAACACAGCAGAGACACCATCAAGTTTTTCTCAATGTGAGTGAATCTAGGAGCACTGCCCCCTTGGAAATAAAATATGCAAAAATACTCTGGAGACACCATTATATGTTTCTCAATGTCAGTGAGCTTACTCCGGAAAGGAACATGAAAGCCAAGGGGGATCTTCAGTCAAAAAAACCACTAGCTCCCACTAGCCAGAATCCTATTACTATCTGCTCAAGTCTACCTCGGAAGCTCTTAATGCCAAAGTATTGTTGCACTAGCACTTGTACCAGAACTGTTCTTAAATTTTTTTGTATTGCACAGAAGAATTTTCAGTAAAGTTAAGCACTGTTTAAGTGCTGACTCTTTCACCTTTGTTGTTGCACCTGCACCCTCACTTACACCTCACAATTGTTCTACTTAAGGTCTGGTGCCTGTGAGTCCGGGGGTGGGTATTACCACTCCCAGCCAACGTGACAAGTTGCCTCCAAAACACCGGAGCCCACCAGCCACACAAAACACCAGCACCAGCCCTGTCTCAGTCATTGATTGACTGAGTGGGCTGGAGTTGACTGTGATCAGTGGGGGAAATCAAAGTGTGGACAGGTGAGCATATCCTTTTTTTGTCTTCTATGTGTATTAAAGGAGAAGTCCTGCAGATTTATTTTTTTTTAAGTATTGTATTGACCCCCAAAAGTCATGCAAATCACCAATATACACTTATTATGGGACATGCTTTTTTCCCTGCACTTACTACTGCATCAAGGCTTCACTTCCTGAATAAAATGGTGATGTCACAACCCGACTCCCAGGGCTGTGCGGGCTGTGGCTGCTGGGGAGGATGATGGTAGGGGGACACTGAGGGACACAGGGCGCTGGAGGGACACGGAGCATCCCCCTGCCATCACCCTCTCCAGCAGCCACAGCCCGCACATCTCTGGGAGTCGGTTCATAACATCACCATTTTATCCAGGAAGTGAAGCCTTGATGTAGTAGTTAGTGCAGGGAAAAAAAGCACTTTATGTGCATTTCCCGTAATAAGTGTATATTGGTGATTTACACTACTAAAATAAAAATTTTCTCCAGACTTCTCCTTTATTTTTTGCCGCTGCCATATTGGACCGGGTTTGTTACAAACTTTGCAAAAAGTTTGTTTCGGTAGTGAACCCAACCTTTTGCAAAGTTCATAATGAATAATATTATCAAATACAGATCAGTATTTTCTGTCCATATGCATTAACGCATACAACAAAGCCAAAGCAAAAAATAAAAAAAAATGCTTGACATGTACTAAAAAATCCTAAAGTTTTTATTTATTATGAATATTACATACATAAAAATTGATAAAAGACATGAATATGACAGCAACAAGAAATCCCAGAGGAGGCAGATAACGACAATATAATAAAGTGCTTAATTAGCTACATATGGCATCTAAGACAATGGATCTAGGCACTCGTGTATAAAGACAAAGTTATATAAGAAAGCAGGGTTAACACACACAGAAGTAAAACAGAATAAAGTGCAAAGTACACAATAGTCCCGCAGCATATGACCATGAAAAGTAAATGTGACCAGGCCTATACCAGGTCAAATACCTCCTGCCTCCTCTGGTATTTGTTGTTGCTGTCACCCCCCTGTAATATACATGTCTTTTATCAATTTTGATGTATGTAATATTGGTAATAAATAAAAACTTTGTTATTTTTTAGTATATGTCCAACATTTTTTTTCTTTTGTGCTTTGGTATTAAAGTTTATAATGAATCTCGATTTGTGAAGCTTAGTACGTTCAATTTAAATTTTTACCATCTTTCACAATGAACCCTAGCGATCAGCTGTTCAGGAAAGCCAAAAGCAGATCCCTGTTCCCCGTGTAAGTGTTGTGGAGAGTTACTGCATCTCAAGTTCCATTCGAGTAATTGGGAGCTGAGCAGCAAATCAGCTTTGCCATCACACAGTAAATTGGAACATCTGTTTCCAGCTCTGTTCACAGTGTTCATGTCATGTCTGTGCCTGTTCAGACCTCAGAGTAGTCCTCCACCCGTAAGATATAGCCAAAACTCCACTTTTGGCCATGATTCAGAGCCTAAAGTACTGTAGATGTTTTCTTTGCACCAATCTGAACTCTGCTCTATTCTAGTACTTGCTGGGTGGTGATTGACAGGTTCCACCACACATGTCTGATTTCTTCTGCTAGCCTAGTGCAAGGCTGAAGATCATTTAGACTGAGTGGTGATGGACCCTTGCCTTCAACACTCATCTTCATCCCCTGTCAGCCTGTGTTCTGTGTGGTCTGAATGTCAGGGGGTTGCTCCAATCAAGACCTGGACTCTGACATCTCATAAGAAGTCCACTTGTGCTCTGGGATCTTATTTGCGATAGTCTCTTTTAGCTTTAGCTGGCAATTGTATTGGATTGGATTACTTGAAATTCTGACCTCTTTGCCTTTTCTTCTAACCTACATTTTTTCCTGCTGTTTTTGTACCATTCTGATATCTTTGATTACCTGACTATTCTTTATTGTGTTTGTCCATCTTGTCTCATTCTATGTTTCACTTACCCAGTGTAGGCACTGATGTCCAGTTGTCACATGCGACCTAGAGCAAGTCTGGCAAGTAGGGAGGGACAGTATTGGGATGCCTAGCACCAGGGCTCACACTATCTGTCTGTCCCTGTGTTTGATCAGGGTCCCGAGGTCCCTTAGAGTAGATCTGTTGAGCAGCTGAACAGTGGGAGTCGACATCCTGCCAACCAAATACTCATCGCCTACCATGAGGACAGGTCATCCATATGTTTCTAAGGAAAACCCTTTTAACTTTCCCACAGGGAATCCTCTGATTTCTACCCTGTAATTTCTGTTACAAATGGTTAAAACGTTATTGGTGGAGGTGGAAAAAATTATGTTTTAACATTGTAAGAAAGCAAAAAATGTAGTCACATAGTTAACAGGGTGAGCTTTATCATATACAAAAGACTAGCAGAGGTTATGGCAGGTAACAGGTAGATGACATCAAATACTTCAGCCAGGAATGTAATTAAAGAATTACAAACAAACATCTTAACAGGCAACAGACATGAAATGAACCTTATTGCTCAGGCCCAGAGTGATGAAGAAAGGTCCATTGTAAAATTTTAAGCACTTGGTTATTGGTTGATATCAAAGGACACTACTGGTCCTTTTAAAAGCAGCACATTTATACACGACCCACAGCACAGTGGCATAATGAAGGACAATGGAAACCAGGAAGAAGCCAAAAAATGATAATCTGTTACCAAGTAATAGCATTGGCACTACTAGCTGTGGAACACATTGACTGGCAAAAAATTCTATCCCTGTACTAAAAAACATAATGTCCAAAGCTGACTAACCTTTTTGGGATATGTTTACACATTGTCGTTTTGCCGTCATTTGGTAATTACCACCGCCAATAACGTTCAAGATCATTTGCGGACATAATTAGAATATAGTTGCAAAACCGCATTGTGTGAACATAGCCTTAAATGGCTCTGGTCCATTTCACCAAGGTTTAGGGGGTTCTCATACCCTTAACCTCTCATGCAGGATACTTATTCTAACTAGACAACGGGAACTAGACGAACCTAGCGTACAGTGAGCCTTAACTACTACCTCATATATATTTTTTTTATAAATGAACAGTCAAAATACAAATGAATAACTTCAAAACAGTTTTACAAGTTTATATTAGTCAGATAGAACAAAAATAGTTTCTCTATTTTCTCTCATCTATATATTGTTGTAAGTTTTAAAAGAATGTGTCTAAAATAATCTTGTACTGCATATGGCATTTATTTAACACGGCTTGTGAATTAAAAATAGCGGCCAGCCATCTGCCATTGCAAGCATTTTTTTTTATCAAAGTAAGAAGAGGAAGCCCAAAGTTGCAAAGGTTGTCAATTAAAATATGCATTGTTTTGTGTTCTGAAGGATGAAAAATTTCAGTCTCACCTTAGATGAACCCAGTTTATTGATGTTGGAGGCTGACAAACTACTCAGAGGTATCATTATTTAAAGAAAATGATGTTTTTTAATTAGGAAACTTTTTTCTCCTTTCATTTAATGTACATAAAACCATAAGATTTTAGTTAAAAAATAATATCAGATTAAGTTTATGAAGACTTCATGGGGGGGGGGGTAATGATTAAAAGGGTTTCAAGACAATGTGGCAAGACTATGCATTGGTGCAGTTTAAAAATTTGTTCTATATAATTGTGGCTTTTCTATGTATGTGTTAGACCATGTAATAGAGTATCCAAAAAACTATTTTTTCAGCACTGATGTAAGACCAACCCCAAAATGACCCAGTGGACCACGCAAATTTTCATTTTTGTGTTTTTGTTTTTTCCTCCTAGTCTTCTAAGAGCTCTAGCACTTACATTTTTCTATCTACAGGGCCATGTAAAGGCTTGTATTTTACAGGAGTACTTGCACTTGTAAGTTGTAAGTAGTTGTAATTGTAATTCTACCATAACATGTATGATGGAACCCCAAAAATATTATTTATGAAGATATAAATTTGTTTAATCGTAAAAATAGAATGAAATATGGTAACTTGGGGGTTCCTGTGTCTATGTAATGCACTATATGATAAAAGTGACATGATATGATTATTCTATAGGTCAGCCCGAACATAACCATATGCAGGTTTACACAGATGTTATAATTTTTTTTTTTATAAAATCCTTTTTTTTTTTTTTTTTGCAATTAATTATTAATAAAATGGGCCTACGTTTATAACGGTTTTAGTTTTTCACCTACAGGGCGTAATATGGGGTGTTATTTTTTGCGCCATGATCTCTAGTTTTTATTAATACCATACTTGTGTAGATCAGACGTTTTGATCACTTTTTATTAAATTTTTTATATGTATATGTAATAAAAATCGGTAATCTTGCCGCTTTTTTCCCCTTTCGTTTACGCCCTTCACCGTTTGCAATGACGATTGTCATATTTTAATAGTTCGGACAATTATGCACGCTACGGTATATAATATGTTTATTTATTTTTATATGTTTTATTTATACATTTTTACACATTTTAAGTCCCCCTGGGGGACTCCTACCTGTAATCATTAGATTGCATACACTTTATATTGCTATGCCATAGGCATAGCATTGATCAGTGTTATAGGCGCTCTGCTGATTGAGTCCGCCTGTGGCAGACTCAAGCAACAGAGCGCCGATCGAACCACATGGAGTAAAGTAAGAGACCTCCGGCAGTCCGTTAACACAATCGGGCTGTCCCGTCACTTACACCTAAACGACACGAGTGGCGCTTAAGGGGCTAATGACACCCTGTAGTGCGATTGCTGCAGCTTGTCATTAATAGTGAGGGCCCGGCTACTGATTGCAGCCAGCCCCCACCTGCTATGAAGCGTGCTCCGCTCCGGAGCACGCTTCATAACACAGGACATACCGGTGCGCCCAGGGTCTTCTGGGGACAGGCACCCAAGGAGAATCAGTAGGTCCTATGTCGTATAGGGGTCAATTCACATGGTTGCTGAAAAAAATGTGGTTTTGGATGCGGAATTTCTGCTTCGAAGTGATTCGTGCACCTGTGGATTTTTCGGTGAGTGGATGCAGCTAGATTTTTGCATGTATGTGGATGCTAATAGTGTATGGTACACTGATTAGCATGTTATCTTTGTAAATATGCACATTAAGGTCTTTGGTGTAATTGGTGCACCAATCCGACTTCTCCTGTAACAAAATTAAATATTGATCCAACCCTCTGCAGTGACCACACTCACAGCTGCTATGAAGTTTCCGAGCATACACAGTAACAATACAAGGCTGCATCCCTTTATTGTTACATGAAACATGACAAAGGATTATGTACACAGCTTTAGGCTATGTTCGCACAACGTATATTTTCATAAAAGTACATCCGTTGTTGCTGTCACGTTGCTGTCTATGGAATCCCGGCCTGAGTGTATACACATTGTATACGCTCCGGCTGGGATCTCTAGTGGCGCTTCAAAAAACTGACACGTCATTTTCTGCAGCCACTTTTCATTGAATAGTGGCCGCAGAGAACCTGTCAGTACACACAATGAAGTGCGCGGCGCCGGCCGCCCGCTCCATTGTGTGCAATGGGGAGTTCTGATATGGGCGCACACTGATGCGCCACTTTAGAACTCAGTGGCGGTATAGATTATCCAGCCTGTACTGCAGTTCAGTCCGGGATGATCTTATCTGACATCGGCCGTTTTGTGACCCGGCCAAATCATGGAACGGCCGGTGTCATACAATGTGGGACCATAGCCTTACAATGGATGCATACGGTCCTGTATGAAAAAGTCTAATTGAACAACTAATGATAGTCAAGTACAATGACCGTAATGAAAAAAGGTTTGGATGGTGTAAATGGCTGTCTGCCCCATCTTATTTTACAATGTTTTATATTATACACACACATTAGCCATAATATTAAAGCTACCTGTCTTACATTGTGTATCACCTCCTTGTGCTGCCAAAACAGATCTGATCTATTAAAGGATGAATTCCATTTGTGATGGTGTCCATAAGAGCAGATTATTTGGATTGAATTTGCTTGTCTAGCTCATATCACAGATGCTCAGTCGGAGGCCGGGTCAACACTTTGGCATGTTCCTCATAGTATTCTGGAATAAATTTTGTAACTTGAAAGTGCGCTTTATTCTCCTGAAAGAGGCCATTGTCATTATAAAATTGTTGTTCTGGTAAGAAAGGTTTCATGAGTCAAGGCAACACAGCGAGGCAATCAGTTGCAGAACTCAGAACTCCCAGCATAACATTGTCCAGAGAAAGTTGCTTCCACCAACTTGCCTTATTTCCTTAGTGTATCCTGGTACCTTCTCTTTCCCAGGAAATTGACCCTGACACATAGGCCATTTTGAACTAATGTACATCATGCTAGAGCTTGTATGTAAAGCCACATAAAATGTTGACAAGGTACTATACTTCTACTGACTGATGGAAAAAGTCCTAGGACATGCAATCAGTATGTAATCGCTTGTAGTGTAATCTCTGATATCCCAAAGACTATGGGAAAGGAGGCGTCCCTTTAGCTTTTCCCAGGTACATTGACATCTTTACCAATATACTGTGTCTGGGTTTGAAGTGAATAATGCAAATAAATAAATGGAAATAAAACTGTGAGGCTTTCTGTTTAGTGTAATGCAGGATATTAAAGGAGCTCTATTAGCAGTACCCTGCTCTTCGATTTTTTAAGAGTAGATGTAGCAAAAAGGTATAGGACTTAACAGTAGATGTAGCAAAAAGGTATACGACATCTCTATTATGGTGCTCTGATAGATTGTTGTGAATAAAATCTTTTGAGTGTTCTGATAGCATGCCAATGTATTGTGTTGAACTGATTTAATGAGAAATTGAACTCCTTAAAGGGGTATTCATTTCTCAACTAACATAGTTATACACACACACGTATACATGTACAATACAGACCATTGCTTTAGAGCAGAGAGGTGGTCGGTAACCTAGACAATGAGCTGTTAACAGGGAAGAGCAGCATATGAAAAAAATTAGAGACACCATCACATGTCTCGACGTCAGTGAACTAGCCAGACCTTCCCTCCGGGAAGGAACAACCAAGCCAAAGCGTTCTCCAGTCAAGGAAACCACCTCAGCAAGGTATCCATCCGAAACAGCTGTCTGTGGATGGATACCTTGCTGAGGTGGTTTCCTTGACTGGAGAACGCTTTGGCTTGGTTGTTCCTTCCCGGAGGGAAGGTCTGGCTAGTTCACTGACGTCGAGACATGTGATGGTGTCTCTGCAGTGTTCTTTTGCATATTTGATTTCCCAGGGGGCAATGTTCTAGAATACACTGACGTTGAGACACGTGATGGTGTCTCTGCGGTGTTTTGGTTGATCTCCCTGAGGTCAACCAGCGTCCTTTTGCATGCACTTACTAGTCATTGCTCCCACTAGCCAGAAACCTACTCCACACTGATGAGGGGCAAAACCCCCGAAACAGCTGTCTGTGGATGGATACCTTGCTGAGGTGGTTTCCTTGACTGGAGAACGCTTTGGCTTGGTTGTTCCTTCCCGGACGGAAGGTCTGGCTAGTTCACTGACGTCGAGACATGTGATGGTGTCTCTGCAGTGTTCTTTTGCATATATGAAAAAAATTAGACATGTTTGCCAAAATATTGTATTTGCAAAAAAATTTTTTTGATGAGCCCTACAAGTATAACTATATTAGTTGAGAAAATAATAGCCCTTTAACTAAACTAAAGAGTGGACACATCTGTATATAATGCTTAGCTTTGTGAATGTGCACTAGCAGCCTGAGCTGGGTTGGAAAAGGTAAATTATTATTTCAGCCGTCAGTCTGTACAATGGTGTAGCAATGGGATTCCTTCAGAAGCTGAATGTTGTACTAACAGCCTGCAGTTATTCTGAAATGAGGAGATGATGATTAAGAGGTCAGTTGTTACCAACAGTAGCAGATGTTGTTGGTGTTTGCCTCAGTAAGGTGCTCACTGTCTGCAAAACAAAGTTTCTATTAAAAAAAAAAAAAAATCTAAGTGCATCTCTCCCAGAGGATTATATTGCCATTTAATTTTCAACCTGGCCTATTGCCAGCTTTATTCACGTACTTCAACCAAAGTGATGCTATTTATTCATTCCTCCTCTAGTTTTGCCAGACTTGTTTGTTTTTATTTTTCCGTGCATGTTAAAACTCTGGAATTCTTAAGCCTTTTATATAGAGTTTGAAAGGAGATTAGATTCTGCTGCTTTCACATATAAGCTGAGTTTAAGATGGCAATAAAAATCAAAACATTATTTCGTATTACAGCTAAATGATTTGTTTTAGAAGCTCCACTTGGTATTAGAGAAAGGAGGGATTTATTGATTCATTGATCTGTTATTTGTATGACAGTGGTGAATATAAGTATACTAAAGATTTTATGAATTAAATTGTTTATGTATACTTTTAGCTGATACAACAAATTACTAATGAAATAGCTGTTTATTTTGACCTTAATTGAATCTAGTAAATATTGACTGCTGCATGATTTGGTTTACTGAATTTAATGATTGTTAATATACACTTTGAGGCTACGTTCACACAAGTTTTTTTTTAATTAATCATGGCCGTTGTTGCAATTTGCAACAATGGCCGTGATTAATTTAAAAAAAAATTTGCATTGAAAATGAATGGAATCCCAGCCTGAGTGTATACACATAGTATACGCCCCGGCGGGATCCCTTGCAGCCACACAGAAAACTGACATGGCAGTTTTGTGCGGCTGCTATTCAATAAATAGCGGCCTCATAGAGCTGTCAGTTCACACAATGGAGAGTTCGGCTCTGGACGCACTTTCCATCGTGTGCTATGGTGAATTAGGATGCGGGCGCACACGGATGCTCCCGCATCCCAATGCAACATAAATGAGGTTCATCCGGCCGGTGCTGCAGTATCGGCTGGAATGCTCTTCACTGACACCTTCCGTTCTGGTACATGGCCGGGTCACAAAACCCGGCCTAAAGGATCACATGCATGGCTAAATTAAAAACTCATCGTATAGTACCCATTGACTGGTAAAGATGCACTCTTTACCTCTGTCTTTGTTTTTTTTTTTAAGGAGGCACAAAAAAGTTTTGTGGCATTCACTATGGTACACTATATTATAGAGCTATTCTATGCAGTGCCTTGAAGCAATATACAGTATGTATATAAAACTCCATAACATCGACCAAATGACTGTTTTTATTTAGTGTCCAGAGCCAAGGAAGGTGGAATGTAAAAATAAATGTGCGTACCTCCCTCACTTTCCCTCTAATGCTGGGTTAACACTACTCTACGCTTTGTTTCAGCAGGCTTCCAAGTTAACGGACATGATGTCACAAGGCAATCAGGGTCTGAGGCAGGAGTACTATTACATATCCGTGCTTGTTCAGACCTTAGTGCAGTCCTCTGCCTGTAAAGTATGGCTGAGACTGCCCTTTTGGTCTTAATTCAGTGTGAACAGTTCCTACTAGTAAACTCTATCTAATTCCAGCACTTGCTGTGTATTAATTGAAAGATTCCACAACACCCTTCTGGTTTCTTCTGCTAGCTCTAGCCAGGCTGCAGATGGTTTAGACTATGTAGTGATAAACAGTTACTTTCTCCACTTATCTCCCTTCCTTGCCAGTCTGTGTTCTATGTGTTCTGGACGTGAAATAGCTGGTAAATTATGCTCTGGACCAGGACTCTGGCCTTTAATAAGACGTTCCTCTTGTGCATTTGGACATTGCTTGCGATTGTCTATTGTGGCTTGAGCTGGCATTCATATTCTATCTATCTTTGGATTGACCTGAATCTACCTCACCATTTTTATTGTATTTGTCTTTTCTCGTTCTGTGTTTCACATAGGGACCGTCCCCCAGTTGTTGCCAACTGCCTAGGGTCGGACTGGCAAGTAGGCAGGGACTTGGGGGCCTACCACTAGAGCTCACACTGTCTGTCTGTCCCTGTCTTTCATCCAGTTCCCAGATTGTTTAACAACTACATCCCAGCCACTGATTGGCTGAGCAGGCATGTTGGTTCATGTCACCAGACCTGGAGATGGGAGCTTCGCGAACCCAGCTCTGGTGTGGAGGGAGGCAAGTGAGTATGTGCTTCTCTTCACACATTCATTGTAAGTTGTTGACACAACTAGATTCAGCCTAGAAGATTACTGTAGACATATTATTTATTGTGTTTAAGAACTGTATACATCTGTCTTCAGTAAGCTTTCCTAAGTAGCAGGCAATTAGAATTGTGTCATTTACCTTTAGTGTGATTTGAAACAAGGAATTTAAAGCTCTGTGTTGAAAAGTTGTAAATCCTATAAAAATATCGGGGTAAAAAGAAAAAAAACGTGATTAACAGCAAAACTGTCTGGCTTTCCTACAGCAACCATTCAGAACTCAGCCTTCATATATTAAACCACCTTTTGTTTAGTTGCTATGGGAAAGCCAAACAGTTTAGCTGTTGGACTGTTTTTATTTCCTCCCCCCTCCCATATATGTAGAGGTCTTAATGTGGTGTCCCACCACTAATGTTTCTCTTGTGCACCTGTCCTAAAGTTCGCACTCAGGTTAAGTGGTGGATGAAGTATATAGTGTCCCCACTTTGTATGTGTTACTTCCTTGCTCAGCTGAAGGTTATGGGCAAAATTTTTATATCATGCGTTATATACAGACCACTAGAAGGTGCTCTCTTCCCTGCTCTATCATATCTGTCCTTTCTTAGACACACTTACCCCCTGAAGGAGGAGTTAGCTCCGTGTGGGAGGATGTGAGAGAAGTCAGTTGTTGGAGGTCCCAGATGACAGATAAAGGAGATACAAGCTCTGACAGAGAGTTCTTCTAAAGGAATCACTACCTATACTATGCAGTGCTAGGCGACAAGTAGCGAAGAGTAGCCACAAAGGAATACCCTAGCCCATGCCAGAAACATCTCTAAAAAGTGCTGAAGTAAGAGCAGCTGACCCAAGTAGGACAAAGCTACCGGTATCTAAACGTCTAAATGTGAGTACGAGGATTACTTCACTACTTATTTATTTAGACTACAGTTCCGGCAGAGTACAGAATCTACACTGGGCAAGGGCTCCTATGGCAAACTCCTCTTCTCTCTTCCTCAACCAAGCATTACTACTACGTCTACTCGAGTTTCTACTCTTTCCAAGCACCCACTTCAAAGCACTAAGTCAGAATTTGAGACTGTGTCAAGATTTATACTGTCTACAGAGCGTGTACTGTTATTTTGCCAAGTTCTACAGTAAACTGTTATATATTTATACAAAATGCACAGGACTCTGCTTCCTCTGTCTGCATCTGCACCTATACACACAATACCACACACCTTTGGGTTATTTTTTCCTTCTCTGTGGGTGGCGGTATCGACATCCCGGGCTGGTCAGTTACCACTCCAGGTTGCCATGACAGGAGCGCAAGGGACCAACAACAAACCTGGAGGTTACCAATCATTTGGGGACGTGAGCGGGCCCTACACAAAACCAACATCAACATCAAAACCAACCAACACCATACACAGGTACCAACATCACACCTGTGTGCTGACCGAGCACTGACGTCACAACAAATACCATCACTGGCAGAGCAGTGCACCACATTTACATTAATATAAACAATAGAAACAATATTTATAAGACAGTCACTAACTGATAAGTAAAAATAATTTACTATAAAAGACAGTTGAAGTGCCCAAAGTTATATGAAGTCACCATTCATTCCAAATACCAAATTTAGAAACAAAATAACTGAGCATCTTGTGGCTCTTAAATGTTTTTATACATTTACTGTATAGGTTATTTCTTATGACTAAAAAATAAATATTCATTATAAATTGGAATTGCTGGGTAATTGCTTGCACTTTAACAAGTGGAAAACCTTCTTTGCTGTTCATAAATGACCCTTCATGGAACTAACTCTCCAATTAGCAGAGCAGTTAGGTTTGTAAGTCATTAGCTGGGCAAAATATTTCACACAGTGAACCCAACAGAGTTAAGAAACACTATAGTCATTTAGAGGATTTTAAGAGAGGATAGATTTTGAAAAGCTGTTATACAAATCTCAATATTATATAAATGGATACGTCATTATCCTAAATGCAATTTAAACCAAACAACCACCATTTGAATATAATAACAAACCCTAAAGAAGGGATGAAATATCCATTATTTTAAAAACTACAGTACTATTACACAGTATTTCATGTGTTACATACAGTATAATAATATGTTACAGATCCCTCGGTTCCAGACACCTGCTGTAGATGCGAGCGGGAGAGGGGTACCATGACCCACGTGTGGTGGGGCTACCCAGACCTCCAAGATTTTTTTTTTAAAACAGTGATCCACCTTTCACGCATTACACTTTAAGATGATCCGGTACCTTTGTTGTTGCTGACGCTCCCTGGTCAGCTTTGTAAGCAGAAAAACATTATTGTGCGCTTCCTACTGGCTGCGGCCCACACTGTTATACCAAGGAGATTGAAATTGAAGAATCCTCCTACGGTTTCGGAATGGTTCAAAGAAATCCTCCACATATGTAGGATGGAAGAGATTAGGGCTAAATTATGGAAACCCTAGAGGATTTTGTCTCTACTACTACATTTCGCTCTTTCGGTCTAGCTGCGGACCCTTCAGATAGTTGAATGTATACATCTCTTTTCCATGTTTCCTTTCTGCAAGGGTCACATGGGCACCTCTTACCTCCAACCCCCCCTTTTTTCCCTATCCCTTTCCGTCTGCTGTCAGGGCAGTCTCCTTTTTTTTTGTCTCTGTCTACCTACCTCCAAGTGTGAGGGGTCTCGTCTTACTAAAATTTTTCTGTGATATACGACCCTCAGAGTCCCATTGTTCTTTTTCTATGATAACAAATGTTAACCGAACTTTTTATCACATAACATCCCATAACACTCGAGCAATGTATAATAGAATGAAGGGATTCACTATTCTGATGTATGTCTTCATTTATTTAGCATTAATTTAAGCCACAAGAATAGAAATCTGTGTCCACCTTCACCAGCTGAACCAAGTTGTCATTGCTCCACCTGCCACAAACTTTCAAGGGGGCAGGGCCCTCTTACTCATGCATGAGTAAGAGGAAACCGCCCCTTTGAAGCATTGTAAAATATGGAGCAATGCTTACTATTCCCAGCGGGTGAAGGTGGACACAGCTGTGTATCCTTATGGCATTAATGGATGGATGGAATAATGCCAAACAGATAAGGACATACATCAGAATAGTGAATCTCTTCATTATTATGCATTACCTAGGTGTAATAGGACTTTGAAAGTTACTTCTCACTTTTATACTAAAGTAGTCTGGTCTTGCAGCCATATGTTAGTGTGGGTTCACATTATAATTTGTACTTACGTTAACTGTTGGAATTCTGTCAAAATTGGATGCTGACATATATATGCATGTATTGAAATAGTCCCATCCACTGTAATGGCCCATTGTCATTTAGTGACTATTTTCAGGCCTTTGCCCAAATTTATAAGTATATTTTCCAGGTTTCAAAGTGTGGTGTGCTGCATATCAATATAGTGTAAATGCATGAAAACTTTCTTAGGCTTAAAGGAAATCAATCAGCAGCCCTACCAAAAGTGCTGACAGTATACTGTAGGTGGCAAGCTCCATGTAAGCATGTTACCTGCCCTCAGTGCATCCATGGAGTAGATTCTATGCAATTTTGGGTCCTATACTGTAATGAAGAGTCAAAGAGGTGTAGTGGTTTGGCGTTTGTGCAGAGCTTTGGCAGGCCTCACCACTACTTCCTTCTGCCTCTTCACCATTAATGTTTTTAACTGGCTGGCCTCCTTAACGCTCTGGTCATTATTGCTGTGTGTACATTCCTGGCTGCTGACAAAAGCAGCCCCCAAATTAAAAAAAAAATTACATTGTATTCACCATTCAAAATAGACTCTTACATAAAAGATAAAAAAAAACACAAAAAAAGCTTTAAAAATATACCATTATTTATACCGCATGTTGCATGCTGTAAATTAAGAAGAAAGAAAATTGCTGCAAAATTGCTGTATTTTGTCAATGCGCCTCAGAAAAACATCTTAAAATGGATTTAAAAAATCATAAATGTAAAACTTGGCATCAATGAAAATAACAAGATAAGCCCAAAACTCGCCCTATCATGCAAAAAATAAGTATGCTATGTATCTGCTGACAGTTGTGCCAACAGCAATGTGTCAACAGTTTTTGTGTTTTTTTCTTCATGACGATAGTTTCTATTGTTGTAATATTTAAAAGAAAACTACAAATTTTGTATTGCTGTAATCGTGGAGACTTAGAATGTTAATTTTAACGCAGGCTGATAAGTGTAAGCTTAATAATAAAAAAAAGAAAAAAAAAAAAAAGAAAAAGAAATTATAAGGGACAAGATAGTGACCAAATTTTGCCACTAACAAAAAACAAAAAAAAGTACAATATGTCACTAAACAAAATCTCAGAATCACAAGCATACGTTAAAGGAGAAGTCAGCAAAATTTTTCATTAAAGTATTGTATTGCCCCCCAAAAGATATACAAATCACCAATATACACGTTTTACGGGAAATCCACATAAAGTGCTTTTTTCCCTGCACTTACTACAGCATCAAAGCTTCAGTTCCTGGATAAAATGGTGATGTCTTGACCCAACAGAGCTGTGCAGGCTGTGGCTGCTGGACAGGATGATGGCAGGAGGACACTGAGGGACACAGGGGTTAAACAAACACCACTGAGTATAATTACATTCTAATATTTTTACTTAAATCAGATCATCAATAATTGGTTTAAACACAAAGATATATAGTGGGTTTTGAACAAATATCCTAAGGCACAGAAAAAAAACACTTACATTTCTTTGGTTATTATGTTGTGAAGGGGAGAAAAAAAAACAACCTCACTGAAAAGCTTTCTTATGAACTGCAAATTGACACCTCATGGCAGAACAAATAGGATAGTAATAGTACTCAAGGTCAGGCTAAAATACAATTTATTAGCTTCAATCTTTTACAAAGTAACTTACAGTTATATTTCAAGTAAATGCTGCTTTTAACTGACCAGGAAACAGGACCACTCCAAATGCTGTAATGTGACATACATTAGTTTATCACAGAGAATGACTCCTTCTTAATGTCCCTGACTTTAGAAGTATAACATCTCAGTTCTAACATTTTTTTTATTATTATTTAAGTATTATGTTTCATATTTTAGAATAGTTTTATAGATAGACACAGATAATAAATCTACATATATATTGTGAGCAGGGGCGTAGCTAATGTCTCTTGGGCCCTGGTGCGAGAGGCCAACTTGGGCCTCCCCCTCCTTTTACGACCAAGTGATGCTATTGGTGTGTGTGTATATATATATATATATATATATATATATATATATATATATATACACACACACACACCAAGACAGATATTACCTGTTACCTCCATACTGTTACCGACCAAATCCTGTATACTGAGACCAATATTACCAGTAATACCAGTATATAGGAAGGAAACATTACCGCCACACCACAACCACTACCATCACCACCATATTGTTACTGACCAAATCCAGTATACTAAATCACCTCATCCAGTCATATAGAGGTGGCCCCAGCTCTACACAGGCTCTATACACCATATACATTACAGTGCAGTTATATCAGGTGACTCACAGGAGACGTCTTTTCTGATCAGAGTTCTTTCCTTTTCATCTTCTCCATCCGTCCTGGGCCATTATGAGAACTTCTCCGAGCCACGAATCCACAGAATCTGCCAGACAGACATATTAGGCTCCTCACACTGACACCATCCTCATCTCTATACACACTGCACATCTGTACTGTCCCCTTTACACCCTCATTTAGTGGGTAGCCCTGACTCTATGTGACCCCCTAATAATATATGCCCCCCTCTGTGTATTCCCTCTCCCCCTATGTTACCCCCCCAAATAGCTGGCCCCCTCTACCCCCTCCCTTATAGATGGCCCCCTCTACCCCCTCCCTTATAGATGGCCCCCTCTCTCCTCACCCTCCCTTATGGATGGTCCCCTTCCCCCCCTCCCTTATAGATGGTCCCCTTTCCCCCCCTCCCTTATAGATGGTCCCCTTTCCCACCCTCATAGATGGTCCCCTTCCCCCCCCACCCTCATAGATGGTCCCATTTCCCCCCCACCCTCATAGATGGTGCCCTTTCACCCCCCCACCCTCATAGATGGTCACCTTTCCCCACCCCACCCTCATAGATGGTCCCCTCCCCCCCCCCACCCTCATAGATGGTCCCCTTTCCCCCCCCACCCTCATAGATGGTCCCCTTTCCCCCCCCCCCACCCTCATAGATGCCCCCTCTTTCCCCCCACCCTGCAGGCTGATAAAAAACAAAACAAAACTTAACTCACCTGACAACGCGCTCCCACGTTGATCCTCTCTCCTCCTGGTCTGTCCCTGGCTGCTGCACGGCTGCCGGGGGTGTTGCGTCTTATCCCCGGCAGCGCGCACATCCCAGAACTCCCTGCGCGCCGGAACCGGAAGTCAGGTCCTAAGGCGCGCAGGGAGCTCTGGGATGCGCGCGCTGCCGGGGGTAAGACGCGACAACCCCGGCAGCCGCGCAGCAGCCGGGTGAAGACGGAGCCAGACTCTTGTGACCGCAAGCAAAAAATGCTTGCGGTCACAAGAGTGATTGATCGGGAGGGCCTTGTGGCGGGCCAGGTCGCGGCGGTGACCGCCGCGACCGCCGTAGCTACACCACTGATTGTGAGCTATTACAGCTCTGGGATCATATCACTGTCCACTAGGCATAGAGACCGGGCTTCGGTGCAAACATGTCCTTCCGTATGTTTATTTAGGCACAAAAGGTACAGGTTCTGCAAAACAGGTGCAAAACAAACATAGGCAACTTCTGCTCATCTGAGCGTTTCCTATCCAGTGGTAGCTTACCTCACTTATCACCTTAGCTGTATGGCTGACACTGACTTCTAGTGTATAGCTTTTCTAGCCCAAAAGCAAAGACCTGAGTACCAGCTGCCCTGGTAAAAAAAAATGGGCATGGAACATGGGGAGTAGCCACCCAACACATTACTTACCCCCAGTAAGAGCTGTTCCAGATCGTCTGTTGCACACAGACATAATTCTGTTACTTAGCAGTCAACGAATGTAGCTGACCCACCTGTCTAATGGCTCTTGTTTGACAAAGGCCCATTACCTTGGTGAAATGTATCAGCACTTCTCCAGGTATATGTGAAGAACCTTGCTGGTATATACACATTATCACAGACCTCCCCAGCTGCTTTCTTACAATATATATACAAGAAAGCTTTGGTAAAATTAAAGAGAACCTGTAATCCCTGTGAATATTTTACACCCTTTGATAAATCTAGGCCATAGTTCCCAAAACTGTTTTTGATTTAACCCCTTCATGACCAAATGTCATTGATGCACTTGTGTCTGTTCACACTGAAACTGTGCTCTACGCCTCACCTTCTAAGAGCCATAAGTATTTTATTTTTATAAGTACAGGGCTGTTTGGGGCCTTATTTTTGATTCCACAATCTAGATTTTTTATTGGTACCATATCAGTGTTGATAGGAATTTTTTATTGCTTTTTCTGATATATAATGTGACAAAACATTTGAAAACATAGAGTTTTTCCTCTGTTTGTTTATGTTGTTCATTGTGTGGAAACAATATCATTGTATTTGAATAGTCTAAACAATTGCACATGCTGTGGTACCAGATAAGCCATTATCATTATTATAATTTAATTTTATTTTATTTTTTTTACATATTTCTGTCTGTAAAATGGGACTTTTATGGGGGAAGGAGCTTTGCAATATTTTTAAAAACATTGAATTTTTTTTAGATTGCTCATACTGGTCAATGCTGTGCTCTGCTACTAGAATAGGGTAACTTCTGGGAGTTTTCCATTGTACTGGTACCACAAGGATACAGAAAATGTGTATGGTGTCCAAAAATAGTTCCAACAAAATATGTGCCAAATATGCAAAATATTATAAAAGACAAAAAATACAAAAAAAGTCCAGAAGTATAAATGCACATAAGTATGACATATTTTGGATACAGTACATAGATACAGATATTATGCACTGTATGTGAGGAAGGGAGCAAGCCTCCCATAATGTGTCATAGTTGTGTGTCGAAAAAATGTTATTTATTTTCATACTTTTTTTCTCTTTTATTTTATTACTATACAGGCTCTCTTTGGGTGCATCCAATCCGTACTTATCCAGCTTTTGTTGGCAGTCCCCGCCTTTACATCAAGCTGGGCATTCCAGGGGTCAGAGCCTTCTGTACCTCAATAGGAGGCAATACACACAAAGCCGAATGTCATTTTCTTCCCTTTTTAGCCCTGCAGAGTGCCCAAACAGCAGCTTAATCTGACAAGCCCTACTATTTTAACCATGTTAAGATAAGAAAACAGTGTTAAGGCCAAATTTAGCTTGGTCCCAAAGGGGTAAAACATTAGCCATTACAGTCTCTAAAGCAAGGCTGTTTGAGATACGTGGATGTGTGTGTGTGTGTGTGTGTGTGTGTGTATATATATATATATATATATATATATATATATATATATATATATACATATATACATTACTGGAACAGTGACTTGTTGTTTCAGCACCATGGTCAGCTCCAAAGAGACTTCTATAAGCTGCAGACAAAAGTGTACCTTAATTCTATTACTATGAATGAACAAGTACACCACCAGGTGTCAGAACGCCTGGCTATACCTTATACCACATTAGTAAATACAATACAGTACAATATTAACATGGCATATATATCCTAAAATAAATGTATAATAAATTCTAATAAAAGTTGAATAATTTTCTACACAGAAATATAGAAGATTGTTGGCAGGAAAAAACTCTAGTCTGCCCTTATATTATTTCAGAAGCATGTACATTAGAAAATTATATAAAGCACCCCATTTATAGAACTGTTCCCTCAAAAAATTCACAACAGGCTATAGGAACTTTGTTATCCCTTTGAGTGGTTCACAGGTTTTAAAGCAAAGTGACACAGCAAGTATTAAAAGAGAAAAATTCTACAGAACATTTATTACCCTGAATCTTTCTATTGTTTTCAAGATCCCATGCTAGGCATTGATGAGCTGCTTGGCACACACAGAGGCCTCAGAAATAAAGGATCACCCTTTTAATCCATAAAAAAGTGAAATCCATGAAACCCATGACATCCATGAAAACAGTTTTTTTCAATAAAACTCATTCATTTTTGTGTTAGAATTTCTTATTTTTTTAGGTATACTATAATGTATAAAACTCCCACAATGGTTACTCCATTTGTGTTACAGATGTCTTCCATATGGGGTCAGAAACTTATTAGTACTATTTGTATATTACTTTTTAACATTTTTAAAAATGTTGGTGAACAATATGAAAAAAGATTGTATTTCTGTCATTGTTTTAGTTATTTTGTGGTATTTTTGCGGTATAATTAACATGATAATTTTATTGTGCAGGTGAGTATGATTATGGCAATACCTAATATCTATCTATAGATCTCTATCTATCTATCTAGAGACAGGACGCACTTCCGATTGGATGAAACAGGTGCTGTACAGCGTAAGTCCCTTGGCTAGGGATCTCAGGAAATACAAAGCGAAGTACTGCAGCACACCAGGCTAAAGTGAAAAAAGTGCTGTTTATTGCAAGGTGCAAAAAAATACAGGCAAGATTTAATGTTTTTGTCTTCTCACAAGACCATTACCAAGCATGAAGACAGAAGACAGAAACGTTGCACCTTCCATGTATTTTTTTGCAATCGCAATAAACAGCCCTTTTTTTTTTTTACTTTAGCCTGGAGTGCTGCAGTACTTCGCTTTCTATCTATCTATCTAGGGTGAGGCCACAGAAATGTTGCCTACACTTCTTCAGTTTGCTGTGCTGCATTTGAAATCATGGAATAAAGAGTACAATTTTTTTTGCATCTAATCTGGAGTGCCGTTGAATTACCTAAATATCTATCTATATAGATATAGATGTATAGAGATAGATAGATAGATAGATAGATAGATAGAATTTTTTAATTTTTGGGGGGAAGGGGGGATCATTAGATGGGATAAAAAATTATTCCAGTTTTATACTACTACAGTTTTATACTTTTTATACCATACCTATTTTTATTGACACTTATTTTTATTTCTAAAACATTAAATGTTATTTGTTTTGTTGTCCCCCTAGGGCATTTGATATTGCGATTGATAGGTCACTAGTATAATACACAGCAGTACATCTTTACTGCTATGTACAATACAGTGTCTGTGTTACACCTGTGCCTGTGAGACCCAGGCTCTGGCCTCTTGTAATCTTGCCAGGACTTTGTAGAGCATGGTTATGGCATGTAGTTGGTATTATTATAGGGCATATAATTTTACTGAGCATTTTTCTATTACTATCAAGAAGGCATTTTACTAAACTTTCTAAGGGTCATTTGGCTTGTATTATGAAAGGAGCTTCTGGGTCTTAATGGCAGGAGTTAAACAATTATGAATTGTTAGGCTTTTGAATTGTATAGATATGTTAAATTGTGGCTGGCACACATATGAACAAGCTTGGCTGCCAAACCATATAAAAAATGAAAACTGTATTTTCACTGCCTATAAATGAAAATACTCCAGGCTATTTGATTAGTTACTTAACTTAGCTATTCTACATTGCTACCTGCTGTAAAATGAATTTAGACCTAACAAAATTGTAAGCAATAGAGCTTTATCCAGGAAGTCTGAAGCCTACAAGGTGTCTTGTGACATATGACTGCTTTGTAAGAATGAACTATACCGTATATATTTCATTTTCTCCCAACTTTCTGTCAAATCAAAAGAATGATGTTTTAGTTAGATGGCAAAGGTAACAGTCATCTTTCTACTCAAGGAAGCAAGACAGAAATTATTAATGATGAGATCTAAACTTTTAAATCATCCTAGTAAGAAATCAGCAACAAAGCTGATCAAACTTGTTCAGTGAGATTAATGCAAGATGCAGGTCCCTATTATTTCAATAGACATTGTCATATGGTACAAAAAGGTACAGCCAACAGGGAAAGAAATCTTCTGTATGTGCATTGGCAGTATGGCATATCCCCAGGGAGCAAAACAAAAGCAAAAAAATCTATATATCATACTTAAAGTATTTGAACACAAAAGCCCATTAATCATAGCACCATCCAACATTCCCTGACCATTTTCAAATTTTGAAGCCTTTGTTCTTTGTATTAAATAAAAAAGTCTCAAATTGTTTTACAGTAAATGTCCAGCTCATATCACATGCACAAAATAGATGCAGAAATTAAATTTATTTTTATAAGTCGTAGTACATCTGCATATATTATTTAACTCCATCCTGATCCACGGAGTATATATACATTATGAATTGGGTTAGGGAGCCTGGTGTGGGCTAGGGCTGTCTGCGGCCAACACCCATTGGTAATGACCGACATCAGAGATCTGATTCCAGTAATGTAACAGTTTATATGCCAACTGGAGTTACTAGTTTTCATTGTTAGTACAATAGCCTAATTAGCGACCTATTATATGAATGGATATATTTTGTAACTGTGGGGCAGATTTAATATTTCAATTTCCACCCAAAAAAAAACTAAAGTAATTTGTGCCAATTATTATGGATTTTAGAGACTTTATAGACACTTTTTAAATGCACCCTAAAAGGGGGTATGGCTTAACATGGACACCATGTGCTATAAAAATGGTACAAAATTCTATTTCAGTCTAATCCAACTAATAATTAATCTGGCCCTAGACTAAACAGTCTAAAAATATACACAGATTTATTAATCTGAGATAAAAACTGGTCTGATTTACCCATAGCAACCAATCACAGCTCAGCTATTATGTTACCAGAGCTCATTAAAGTATAATAGCTGAGCTATTACAGCTGTGATTGGTTGCCGTGAGCTAATCAGACCAGTTTTATTCCAGACAGGTTGATAAATTTGGGTCGTTGTCCCAGTTTTTCCCATACTCCATTTCCCAGATTCAGGTACACATACAGACAAAAAGCAATCCTGCGTAAGAACAATTTATTAACTTCAATAAGCTCATGAAATTACCCCTATATGTCTGTCTAACAGCTCAAAATTAGTATTTGTGAGCTATGAGATTAATTGGGTCATGTTCTTTCAAGCAATCTGATAGTAGGAGTTAGGAACCTCTATGTAGTGTGGTTCCATGCTGCAGCCATTATTATGGTGAAAAGTCCTTTGGGGGGGCAGAGCCTTGTCGGCTATGGCTGGCAGCATTGGAGTTGCTGGAGAACTGGGTCACTCCCCATCTGGCGCTGGTGTTTTTGTGGTGGTCACTGCCTAGGGCAGCGCCATTTTTAAATTAGGGACCCACATGAATCAGGAAGCGGTGTGTGGTCTTATGCACTTTGATCAAATTGTAACTAAAGGCCCTATTAAACGAAGTGATTATCAGCCATATTCGGCAGATACTGACCTTTATGGGCAGTAATTGCTGTGTGTAATAGAAGACAATGATCAGCCGATATGCACGACGTTGGCTGATCGTTGTCTTTCAACAGGCTGAAACGCCAACAATCAGCCTATTAACGATCTGCTGTCATTGCTCTGTGTACTAGGAGCGGCAGCAGCAGACCGCCGCTATCTCCTATGGGCTGCCCAGATGATCTGACAATCACGCAGGCAGCCCCCCCAACCCCCCCGTGACACCCCCCCCCCCCCCCCCCCCCCCCGTGGCCTTACCCACTCCTCTTCGCTGCTTGCTGTCAGTTTCTGTAATAGCGCCGGCAGCAGGCAGGGTATTGAGGAGCAAGCGAACTCTGACCTGATAGGTCAGTGCTCGTTTGCTCTGCACATCGTGTAATAGGGACACTCCTGATTGCTGAGAAGTATATGGATGTGGGGTCATGTCTATTTCTCTCCACAAACTTACTTAATAGTAGGACGCTGTTCTTAAAAGAGAAAGTGGGCCACTTACCTACTAATCCCTTGTACAAATAGTATACCGTCTATTTCCAAGGCTCATCTTTTTCATCTCTCTCCTGCTTGTTCCTAGCTAGCCCGGAATTTTCCCTCAGGGGGAGATTCATATCAATCAACAGACAATGACTGATATAAATTTCCCTCTTAACTTTTAAAAATGTTCAATTGCCGCTAAAGCAATGAAAGATTCTTTATAATATATGTTCAGGTGGCTTCAGAAGGTGTTGCAGAAAAGATATCACAGCTTTCTATCAATCAATCAATCAATCCAGAATTGTCATGAAGCATGCCACTCTTCTCAACAAGGTTTTGTACGTAAAATTCATTTTAAATAGCGTTCACAATATTATGTCTAAAACAACCAACTAGGTTCACAGTGTAAAGTAGCTGATATTTATGTAAACTGCACAGTAAGTTGTATTTAATGTAACTATGAGACTTTCTGATCATGCACATGTGTTTTCTGTATGCAGCACTTTACACTTAGTCAAGGTCGGGTATATCTCCCTGATGGTTAAACGCTTATGAATTATGGTAATATTTCTATTATTTTTTTTTAAGCTTCTACGTCCTAACACTCCCTCTTACACCTCCCCCATATGTTTAAGAAACCTTAAGCTTTTCAAATGACTTTTGCAGATAAAACCAGCTTTGTGCTTTCAAAATGACCTGTGTATTCACAAACACACTTTCAGCTATTGTTGAATTTTCTTTTGTAGTATGAAGGACTCTTAAATTGCTTATGTGATAGCTATCAACAATGTAAGTGGAAATATTGAGCTATATTTTTTTATATAAAGAAATAAAAATAAAAAATAAATGAAAGCCATTAAAAATATGTTTAAAGCCAATTTAGAAGGTTACTAGTATAATACTGTAAATACGTCATGTAATATTGTAATCTAGTTCATCTAGTGTAATAATTGAATTAAATCTTCTAATTGTCTTGTTTACTATTAGATCTAAAAGTAGTAACATATTATGGTTATATATGCACCAGGAGAAATATATTAAAAAAAAGACCGACCGATGGACAACGACTTTAAAGGCAAGAAAAGAATAGCATGTGGCCGAACAATTTTTCTTTTTTCTTTTTCTTTTGGCTAGAGATGAACAAATTGATTCACTTCATATTTTACTGAAAATGTGGATTCATTAGAATCCAAACTTCTTGTAATTTGTTACAAGTCTAATCTTCCAATGTACTATATAGTGGTAGAAACTCCTGACTTTGACAGGACTCCCTGCTCCTTTACATACTTTGTGCAGGCAATAACCTGAATCAGGACTGAAATCTGAAATCAGCGTGAATCAACAGATATTTTCATATTTTATTTACATTTTGTGTTAACAGGTCAGACTAGCAGCTCACTGAGTGATCATATTAAATGCTGTCTATTCAAGTCTAGAGATAAAAGTCTAGAGATGGAAAAGGTTAGGAAAGAAATAGGAGAAGGAGTAACTTAAGAGTGTCAGAAGAAGATTCTGCTTCGCAGACTGACTTTCTGTTCTCTCAGTTTCATAGACAGTAGTAGAGAGAGGGAAGGGTTTGTATACCAGCTCAGGCTGTGGGTAGGGGAGATAGAATTCTTGGAGGATAGCTTATACAGGCTGTAGAGAGAGGAGAGCAAGCACAAGGCAGTATTCAGTGGAGATGTGTATAAAGAATAAAGCGCTCCCACATCAAGCTGGCTGTAGAAGCAAAGCTAAGCAACATTTTTAATAAATGCATATAAAGAATATGTTTTATGCACCATAGTATGTACTGAGCAAGAATAAAATAAATGCTTTTCAAGGGTGTCTTTAGCCTTAAAATTCTGGAAAAGGATGCCCTGGAGTTGGAAAAAAAAATACAAAAAAGACAAAGGTGATAAAGGGCATGAAAAAAATAGTTATAAGAGCATATTAAAATATTCAAATGAAGATTTTTGTTCAGAACAAGCGATTTGAACCAGAATTTGTGACTTGTCAACATGCATGGCAAGGTGGGGAGGAGGCATGACCTCTTCCTGTGCCTAATTTATCAACATTTATGCCTGCTAGCTTTGAGCTGGTATAGATGTCTGCCACTGCTGTACGATAGCCTCAGATTCACCGGGTTAACTGTAAAGTATGCGCCTCTCAGTAGTTCTGGTGTAGGGCATTGGGGTGGGCTTTATGTCATGTAGACAATGTTATTTCAGCTGATTTTAAATGCTACTTAAAGGGATAGTGCAGCATTTCAAAATTATTCACTAAATAACACACATTACAAAGTTATACAACTTTGTAATGTATGTTATCTTAGTGAATGGCCCCCTTTCCCGTGTTCTCCCCCACCCACGCTCAGACTCAGAAGTGTGATGCACTATACTTATCTGATTCGTGTCGACCCCTGTCCGCCATTTTGGAACAATGAGGTCATCTTCAGGAGGCCGGCCGGACTGGTCTAGCATGGGTGGAAGGGAACACGGAGAAGGGGGCCATTCACTAACATAACATACATTACAAAGTTGTATAACTTTGTAATGTGTGTTATTTAGTGAATAATTTTGAAACGCCGCACTACCCCTTTAATACAACAATTTTGGCTGAAGTATGATGAACCATCAGTTGCAGTTTGACCTGACTATACTACAGTAATCTCATGAAAATGCACAGTACATCACTAATCAGATTTTTTATTTACATTGAATAATTTAATATAAAAAAGAAACTGGTTTAAACTGTCAATAATGACCAATCACAGCACAGCTTTGAGCTCTGGTCAAATAAAAGCTAAGCTGTGATTGGTTGTTATGGGCAATTTAGACCAGTTTCTATTTTACACAGTTTCCCATGCTAATATTATTCTTATATTTTGACAATAAGTTTCACCAACATCTATTAGACGTTGTGTAGTCTGTAGTATCTATATTACATAAATATCTCATTGTAATCATAAATTAAAAAAATGTCAACAATGTTTCCAGGATGATACAATGTTAGAACAAAGAGCAATACTGAAACTGACACGTCTTCCACTTTGTATTATAAGACCTTTCCCATATGTAGAAAACATCTTGAGTTTCTAGCTACGTTGTGATGTTTCATGTGGTGCTATAAATGATAAATTCAGCTCTCCTACATGTATTGCATAAGTGTCACATTGACACATTGACTTGTTCTGCACTAATCAGTCTGCAGTGACTCCCAGTTTACCGTTTTCCTTATAGACGGGATAACCTCTGTATCTCTGCCACATGTTCTCCTCCCTCAGCTGTGACCTTTAGGAACTTTGAAGTAGCAATTAATCTGTATCAGATTTATGAAGAATGAAATGGTGTGTCACTTTTTTTTAGTCATAAGTTTTTGGATACCACTTTTCTGTCTTCAGATAAACTAGTTGTGTGCTGGTTGCTGACTGAAACTCTCAGGCAAAACACTGTAAATTACAGCTTGCTTATATAATTTGTTTTATTGGTTTGTTTTAAGCTAACACTGAAGAAAAATTAAAGCATTTTTTAAGGCTTGTATTTTTTGTTATATGGCTTTTTGTTAAATGGCTTATTGGCAAAATCAGAGTTAGCTAAGAACTCCGGGGTAGATGCCGTCTGCTAATTTAATACCTTATGTAGTGTTCCAAAGTGCAGTTTATGCAGCTGGGCACCTATGTTGTATGTGGTGTTTGTTATATCCTTTAAGGACCCATGACATACCGTTACGCCAGTAGCAGCGCTATAAAGTGAGCTCAGAAGCTGAGCTCACTTCAAAGCGCATGGGTACTGCCTACTATGAGCAATTGGGTTATCACTGTTAATAAAGGGTCGCTTCTGACTGACTGCCAGAGGTCTCTTACCTTACTCCCGGCAGTCATGCAATAGACAGACTCTATGCAGTGATTACAGATAACGCTGGTCAATGCTAGGCTACGGCATAGCAATGATCAGTGTTAGGCTAGGTTCACACTGCGTTTTCAGCATCCGTTTTCAGCATCCGGATTGCAAAAAATGGATGCATTTGTGTGCATATGTTTTTGATCCGTTTTTCCATTGACTTCCATTATAAAAAAAATTAGGGCTATGTTCACACATGTTAGAGTTTCATTGCAGTACTTTAGCGTCTTCACAAAAACCATGCAATATTGCAATGAATTGATGCAATTGGCACTGCTAATCTGTTGGAGCCAACATAGAAGATGCCCCAAATAAGGATATTAAACTTAATTTAATATATGTGTATCATGGACTGAGATTGATGGGAGCAGCTGAGATTCTGTGGGGAAGCTAGCATTCTACAGGGGGCTCCTGTCATAAACCTGGAATAGTCCCTGGGTGTGTATGGAGCTGTTGTGGTTAAACGGATGCTATTGAATGGACTGTTGTTATAAACATCACACCCTGGTGATAACATGCAAGTCATCCTGGAGCTCTGTTGTTACTGGGACCATGTACAGTCCCTGCGTAAGGCAGGTAAACATCCCTGCGGAGCCGTGCACAATGGAAAGGGCAGCTGTTATCACTCTTGAGGAACAATGCAGCTCAGTCCCAGAGGGTCAACAAAAGGACAAGGACTGATTTTAAGAGCGAGAGCGCCACCTGCAGGAAGATGACAAGCAGCCCACTGGAATGTGGGAGATCACCGATATTCCATTACTGCCCACTGATAGGAGGAACTGTCATAAAGAAGGACGGGCGTTACCGGAGTCAGGGGTGGAACTGTGGGTGTGTGTTGGTATGGATGTGGGTACTTTTCATATAAGTATAGGACCTTTTGTGTGTGAGAGATATAGCACTTCGGTATATAGCTTTAGGAATATAGATCTTGTATGTCATTGTATTAATGTTTGTATTTTTTTCAGTATAGGACATTGGAGGAAAGTTTTGCTATTGGCTATTCACTCTGTTGGTTATCTTGTACTTTACCTTTTTTTTGTATTAAACCCTTATTCCTTTTAAAGCCTTGGCGCCTTATTGGCAAGAGATCGTAGACTAGGAGAGGTAGCAGAAACACAATCCCACCGCACAAAAAAAACGAGGCATAAATAGTATATCCAGTGTAAGATAATATCAGATAAAGTCCTTATTGTAGGACTCGACTTCATAAACAAAAGATGCTTTATAATATTACATGCATTAGGAGAGAAAAAAAATTGTTGCAAATTAAATTTAAAAAGTTCTTTACTTGATTGCAACATCGGTGTTTCAGCTAGAAAATACAGCACTCTGTGTGGGTGGGACCACAATGAAATGATAAAGTACTGCAATTAAATAATTCAGTTACACAATGAAACTGCAATGTGTGAACATAGCCTAGATCATCTGCAATAGCTTTGGGTGGGGTATGGGCAGGGTGGAGGACTGTGATGAACAGCTGAGGGAAAGCATTGCATTCTTGAACTTGTAGTACTGAGCAACTGCTCAATCAGAAGGTACAGCCACTCAAAACAGCAACTAAGACACCCAAAACAAATTGATTTTTGGTTTGATTTGGTTTGACTTTTAGTACTGGATCAGACATGTAAGCAATGCTATATGCTTCTGTAGCTGTTTTATTTTATTATTTGTCTTTTTATAACCCCTTCGGGACCAGGCTAATTTTCTTTTTTTCCTCCTTGTGCTTAAAAGGCCATAGCACTTGCATTTTTACACCTACAGACCCACATGAGCCCTTATTTTTTGCATGACTAATTGTACTTTGCAATGAAAGGCTAAACTTTTGCATAAAATATGCTGCGAAACCATAAAAAAATTATATGCGCAGTGAAATTGAAAAAAAAAACACAATTCTTTTTCTTTGGGGGGATTTTGTTTTTGACATGTTTTATATGTTCCTCAGGTTGTTACGATTAAAACAATATGTAACATGTATAACTTTTCTTTTATCTGATGGCCTGTAAAAAATTCAAACCATTGTTAACAAATATACGTTCCTTAAAATCGCTCCATTCCCATATAGCGCTTTTATCCTTTGGTCTATGGGGCTGTGTCAGGTGTCATTTTTTGCGCCATGATGTTTTCTTTCTATTGGTACCTTGATTGAGCATATACGACTTTTTGATTGCTTTTTATTACATTTTTTCTGGATTTGATGCGACCAAAAATGCGCAATTTTGCACTTTGGGATATTTTTGCGCTTACGCCGTTTACCGTGCAAGATCAGGAATGTGATTAATTAATAGTTCGGGCGATTGCGCACTCGGTGATAGCAAACATGTTTATTTATTTATTTATTTACTTTTATTTATAACCTGGGAAAAGGGGGGTGATTCAGACTTTTATTAGGGGAGGGGGCTTTTTATTGACAACAACACTTTATTTTATTTTTTTTACACATATACTAGAAGCCCCTCTGGGGGACTTCTAGTATATACACTTTGATCTCTCATTGATATCTTTGCTGTATAGTTATACAGCAAAGAACAATGAGATCGGCACTCGTTTGCTTTCGGCTGCTGCAGCCGAAAAAAAAGAGTGCCGAGCCGGGGTCGGCGCCATCTTGGAGCGGTCCCCGGCCAGCTTCAGTAACGGAGATCGCTCCTCCGGGATCTCCCCCACTAGACACCAGGGAACGGCTGAATCCGGTAATCGGAGGCAGCTGTCATCTTTGATAGCTGCCTCAGATTATCTAATTAGCGGGCACGGCGATCAGACCGTGCCCGCTAATAGCCGCGATCCCGGGCTACATGAGGCACCCAGGATCGCGGCGGTTCAGAGCGGGGTCTCCGCGCGGCCCCGTTCTGAACGCCCGCACCAGGACGTACAGTTACGTCCTCGTGCGGGAAAGGGTTAACTAGCTGTAATAACACTTTAAAGAGTTATTATTGCACCCCCTCCCTCTTCATCTCCCTGTTGTCTGGTTCATCTGCACCTCACGATCAGTGGGGGGTCTTCGCCATCTTACCGTACAGCAGTATCAGGGGATGGCTCCGGAGAAACTAGAGGTCCACACTATTGACCACCATAAACATCAGTGCAGCCCCCCTAAAACCTCTAAGGCGGCACCAAGAAGAGAAAGAAGCATTAGAGAGAAGTCTTCTTCTGTGGAAGTTCTTGTGCCCAGCAGAGGCTGTGACAAAACAAGGAGAAAACCCAGCTATCCAGCTACCCCACAGGTAACAAAGCCTCACTCTCTCTGCACCTCATTAGCATCACCTCACATCACCGAACATGTTTATAAATGTTCGTATGTTCATACTAACATGATGCTAATTGTTCATGTACACCAATCACAAGCAATTTGTTCAATGATTGGAATGGTTGTTATGATAATTTTCGAACTTGCGAAAGTACACACCTGCGTAATTTACATTTTGCACCCGATAATCTGTACTGTATTGGTGAACATCGGGATGTTCGCTTATCACTACTGCTGAATCAAAACCTAGGAATTCCACAGAACAGTTATAAACGTTTTGGATGGTAATACCCTATCAAGGATGGATACCTTTACCACTGTTAGGCTATGTTCACAAAACGTTTTTTCAGCTCTGTTTAAAATGACGTCCGTCATTTTGAGTGTAAAATAATAGACGTCATTCAGCTGTATGGCCTCCCCTTATTGCAACGACGGCTGTTAGGACATTAATCTAGTTTGGAATTTCTAATTGGCGTTTGGGTGTGGCTTAATTGAAAAGTCCATTGAGTTTAATAGTAAAATCAGAGAAAGAACGGTGACTAAAGAAAAACTGTGTGTGAACAACTAATAACAAATGTCCGCTGTTTGCAAAAGATTTCCGAAAATAATGATCATGTTCATTATTTTGACGTGCGCTGTAAAAATGTCCATAATAATCAATAATCAATAATAGTCATTAAAGAATGATTAGCAACATTAGTAGTTCTGATCTCTTTAATAAAAATCATCTTTAAAATATAGAGCTATAAAGATGAATATGTTACTACTGGAACTTCCTTTATATTTCCTTAGCCTGTTTTAAATTAGAATTTGGACATATTCATGACATTTAAAAATAAATAAATAAATAAAATAAGCTTTACATGTAATTCAGTGATATTTTACTACTATGTAGAAGCTCCCCCTCTGATTCATAGATATAATGAAATTGGTCCCTAAAGTGAACGGACAAGACAGTCTTAAAGTTCCTCAATCATTTGCCAAGCCTCCATTTGTTATAGCTGTTTCAGGGGAGTAGAATAACTGAATACACATTTGCTTTGTGTTCTAAAAATAAAAATACACTGGTCAGAATATAAATGGTAAGCACGGGGTGAAAACATTTTTTAGCTTAATATCATATTAGACTTAATGTATGAGCAGTACATGTGCAGCAGACAGTATGAGGTCATTATACTTGCACCTGTAGTCCTCGGTTCTAAAAGAAACTCCAAGTCCCTAAGACTATGAAACATTATGCTTAGCAAATGCTTGAATGTAAATAAAGAATTATTTTTTCCTGTAAATACGTTCCTCTCTGTGGATGAGTCTACAAGTTGGCAGCAGGTGCTACTTAATCCAGAGAGCTGGGTCCACAGTACCAAAGCAGATGGCGGAGTGGCAATATCGTGTGAGGTGATGTTGTTATTGAGAAAACCTGTAAATTGAAATGCATTATAGACCAATTACATAAGGCAGGGAAGGAAAAAAAAATGTGAGTGTTTTAACACAAGATCTTGAAGTCTTCATTTCATATGTAAAAGCATTTCTCATATTTTTTTATGTTAATACATTTAGATGCAGTACACAATTACATATGTTAACATATCTCACAAACAGATTGCTGCTAGCTACATTAATAAAGGCCAAGGGCGGGATTCTATGAAATCTGTGATTTTAACCCTACAGTATTTAAAAGGTTTGGAGAGGGCTTGGATCTACTGTATAACAATAAGGTAGATTTTGTCAGTAACATAACTAGAGAATGGAAAAGTTGAGGAACCAGAACATATACCAGGGAACCTACAAAAAAATAGAACAAGCTAAGGAACTTAACCTAAATACTGTAAGTAGCATCAGCACATGGTTTGCCAGGGAAAATGACAGGGCCCTAGCGCCTCCAGGGGCCCAGAGAGGGAGAGGGGCCAAGTGTTCTGATGTTCAGCCAACTCACTGTAGAGCACTGAACATCAGAAGACACCGGATAATGAGCAGGACCTGTGAGTATCCTGCATAGAGAGAGGAATGAAGGACCTGATTACACAACCTGCAGGTCATCAATATCTCAGTGTGGAGATAGGCTGGGCAGAGAGTAAGATGGAGAAGACTAAGCTGTAAGTGCTATGTGTATGTGTGTGTGTGTGTGTGTGTGTGTGTCAGTCAGTTAGTAATGTGTGTCAGTAGGTAATGTATATCAGTCACTAATGTGTGGCGGTCAGTCAGTAATGTGTGGGTGTCAGTCAGTAATGTGTCAGTAAGTTAGTAAAGTGTGTGTGTGTGTGTGTGTGTGTGCCAGCAGTTAATGTGTATCAGTCAGTAAGTAATGTGTGTGTCAGTCAGTAATATGTGGCAGCCAGTAATGTTTAGCAGTCAGTAAGTCAGTAATTTGTGTGGCAGTCAGTAATGTGTGTTTGTGTATGTTAGTGATACCTCAAGTGGTTGTGCATAGTTGATGGATGGATGAGGGGACCGCTGAGGCTCTGTTGCCCAAGGGCCTGGAAAATTCTGGTGCTTGCCCTGATCAGAGCCAAGTGTCAGCATTATGTAAGAGTTAAAACTAGAGTGAGGTAACACCAAATCTCGAAATCAAAGAACACCTAAGGAAAATTAAGTTTAAATGTCATTATCTTAAGCATGTTTCTGTACCAATACAAAGATGAAAGTCATTTGGAATGTTTGGTCATACACAAAGAAGTAATCATACTATGCAGTTTGCCAAAGTGGTAAGAGTGCCCATGTCTTATGACGAGGGATAAGCGAACCGGTTCGGCCGGTATGGGATCCGGTTCGGATTTTCCCAAAAATCCGAGTCCGATCGGATTCGGATTTTTGGAATTCCGCTTGGATTTTTTTTTCTTGCTTTGTAAAATGGCAGCCGCCATTCTAGAAAGCAGGAAGTGTTCCAGGTGGGAAAAGCGCTTTCCCATTATGCCCGGAACACATCCAATCAGCAGGGATCTTGTACTAGCCCACCCCCTGTGTGACGTTAGTATTGCTTTAACCCTTTAAGGACCGTGCTAACTTTCGTTTTTGCGTTTTCGTTTTTTCCTCCATGTGCTTAAAAGGCCATAGCACTTGCATTTTACACCTACAGACCCACATGAGCCCTTATTTTTTGCGTCACTAATTGTACTTCGCAATGACAGGCTGAATTTTTCCATAAAATATGCTGCGAAACCAGAAAAAAATTATATGCGCAGTGAAATTGAAAAAAAAAACGCAATTATTTTTCTTTGGGGGGGCTTCATTTTTACGCCGTGTGTCCTATGGAAAAACTTAGTTGTTATATATGTTCCTCAAGTCATTACGATTAAAACAATATATAACATGTATAACTTTTATTGTATCTGATGGCCTGTAAAAAATTAAAACCATTGTTAACAAATATACGTTCCTTAAAATCGCTCTATTCCCAGGCTTATAGCGCTTTTATCCTTTTGGTCTATGGGGTGTCAGGTGTCATTTTTTGCGCCATGATGTGTTCTTTCTATCGGTACCTTGATTGTGCATATGCGACTTTTTGATCGCTTTTTATTACTTTTTTTCTGGATTTGATGCAACCAAAAATGCGCAATTTTGCACTTTGGGATTTTTTTGCGCTTACACCGTTTACCGTGCGAGATCAGGAATGTGATTAATTAATAGTTCAGGCAATTACGCATGTGGTGATAAAAAACATGTTTATTTTTTTATTTTTTTATTTATTTTTATTTGTAAAATGGGAAAAGGGGGGTGATTCAGACTTTTATTAGGGGAGGGGATTTTTTATTAATAAAAACACTTTTTTTAACTTTCCCTTACAGTAATATGAAGCCCCCTGGGGGACTTCTATATACACAGAACTGATCTCCCATTGAGATCAATCCTGTGTATATAATAGAGCAATGATCCATCAGATCGGTGCTCTAATATAATGGTCTGCTGCAGACCATCTGAATAGATTGCCGAGCCGGGATCAGCGTCATTCCGACTCATTAGAACGGATCTCCCCTCCGCAATCGCATCGCGGGGGGGAGATCCCCCACTGGACATCAGGGAGAGGGGGCACAGCTTCTATTCAAATGCAACTGTCAGCTTTGACAGCGGCATTTGAATAGTTAATTACACGCGTTAATTGAATAGTTAAATACACGCGGTCCCTGGCTGCACTTAGCAACCGGGGACCGCGCGCTGCAGAGAGGGCTCACGCCGGGAGTCCTCTCTCTTTACTCTTAACGGCCGCATGGTATACCCGTCATGCGTCGTTAAGAGGTTAAAAGGAGCGGTCACATGTGTGTAGAGGGAGAGAGAGAGAGGAAGCAAGCTGCTGTTGTTGTGTACTACAGACTACTGAGAATATATTGTGGGAAAGGAAAGATTAGGAAAGCGGAGAGGAGAAACATCTAGTGATTGAGAGAGAAATATAGAGAGGGCGAAAGATAGATAGATTAGGCATAGGACAGCAAAGGGTGCACGGAACCAAAACATGCAGTACAGATATAAAAGTCCTATACTTCTGATAGTGTGTATATCACATCCGTCTTATCCTGAGAGACTAAAATACCTGGTGCAGGTGTAAGCATTGTATATTAAAAAAAAGTTTTATATATATATATATATATATATATATATATATATATATATATATATAGTGGTATATTACAGGGTCAAGTTATTAATGGGATCTATGTGTCTCCCAGGTTCCTAGCATATGCAGAGGATAGCTATCTGGGAAGGGTTAATTTCTAGAGCTCTTACCTATGTCTTGATTAGGTGCACCTGGCTAGGTATGTTTTAGAGCCAGGCTGTGCTGTTCACTGGGTCTCTTAGCCTGGGGAGGGAGACAAGTTGGATCTCCCAGAGAGACATTGCTGAAAAACACAAGTACACAGGTTGCTTTATTGTGTTTGGCTCAGTTTGGTCCTGTAGTTAGGGACTGTATTTCTGTTTAGTTAGTGCCTGGACAAGGCTAGGAATTTCTGTTTATGATTTGTGTTTGTATATAAGCAACCTACACAATAAAACTGGCAAGGAAGCCAGTTTAAACGTACTGCTGTGTCCAGTGTTCCGTGTTGGTGTGCCAAGTGGACTGGATGACTGTGTCCTGCCTTTTACCCCAGAAAATTGTGTTCCTGCAAGCCTGGTGTGTTACAATATATATATATATATATATATATATATATATATATATACAGAAAGAAAGAGACACACACACACAGACACAGACACACACACAATTTCTATACTTGGACCCTTCTGATTGAAAGTGTGCATATCACATCCGTCTACTGCTGATCCTGCCTGCCCTCCATGTTGACTACTGTTGCTCCTGCCTGGCCTCCATGTTGGCTACTGCTGCTCCTGCCTGGCCTCCATGTTGACTACTGTTGCTCCTGCCTGGCCTCCATGTTGGCTACTACTGCTCCTGCCTGGCCTCCATGTTGGCTACTGTTGCTCCTGCCTGGCCTCCATGTTGACTACTGCTGCTCCTGTACTGGCCTCAAATTACTATTGCTGGACCTCCACTGGCCTCCAATGACTACTGCTGCTCCTTCACTGCATTTGGGACCTTTTTCCTGCATAGATCCTGTGACGATGAATTTCCTGCATAGACCTTGTAATGGTGAATTTCCTGCATAGACCCTGTAATGGTGAATATTGAAGTCTAAAAAAAAAAAAATGACCTTGAGATATTGAAAAGATAACGATGTTACTGACATGTAGAGCCCTTAATTCAACCAAATAAACTACCCCCGTATCATATAGATGCTTTAAACTAAAAAATCTGAAGAAATCCGAAATTCGGTCAAACCGAACTTTCCGAAAAAATCTGAAAGTCCGGTCGGACCGAACTTTTGAAAAGTTCGCTCATCTCTACTTATAACCCCACACTAAAATGTCATAACCTACAGAGGACAGTAAGACATGGCCAGCAGAGGTATCTTGAGGTGACATGTACTCTCAAAGTATGCAGACTGTGTATATATGGTTGCTATGAGGCCTGAAATATACAGCCTCAAATAGGAAGCAGGAAGTGTTCCGGGCGGGAAAAGCGCTTTCCCATTATGCCAGGAACACATCAAATCAGCAGGGATCTTGTACTAGCCCACCCCCTGTGTGACGTCGGTATTGCTTTAAAAGGAGTGGTCACATGACCGCACCACGCAGTGTGTAGAGGGAGAGAGGAAGCAAGCTGCTGTTGTGTACTACAGACTACTGAGAAGATATTGTGGGAAAGGAAAGGAAAGATTAGGAAAGTGGAGAGGAGAAACATTGAAAAGGAGGATATTAAATGTTACTGACATGTAGAGCCCTAAATTCAACCAAATACACTACCCCCATATCATATAGATGCTTTAAACTATGAAATCTGAAGAAATCCGAAATTCGGTCGAACCGAACTTTCTGAAAAAATCCAAAAGTCCGGTCGGACCGAACTTTTGAAAAGTTTGCTCATCTCTACTTATAACCCCACACTAAAATGTCATAACCTACAGAGGACAGTAAGACATGGCCAGCTGAGGTATCTTGAGGTGACATGTACTCTCAAAGTATGCAGACTTAAAGAGAATCTCCCAGCAGGTTTAGTCTGTCCTATCTAAGGGTAGCACTAGGGACAGAGAAGCTGAAAAGAATTATGTATCACTTACATTGTTCTGTGCAGCTGATTCGGAAATATCCAACTAAATAACAAGGTTGAGCACATTAGACCTCTCTATTATAGGTCCTTGATATTTATGAGCACCAGCTTCCTCTGCTCATCTGCAACTGATTGGCAGTTATCTATCTATAGGCTGCGTTCACACTATGTATATTTCAGTCAGTATATGTATATTTCAGTCAGTATTGCAACCAAAACCAGGAGTGGATTAAAAACACAGAAAGGCTCTGTTCACACAACGTTGAAATTGAGTGGATGGCCGCCATTTAATGGCAAATATTTGCTGTTATTTTAGAACAATGGCTGTTATATTGAAATAATGGCAGTTATTTACTGTTATATGGCGGCCATCCACTCAATTTCAACATTGTGTGAACAGATCCTTTCAGTGTTTTTAATCCACTCCTGGTTTTGGTTGCAATACTGACTGAAATATACTGACTGAAATATACGTAGTGTGAACGCAGCCATACTGTGTATATATACTGTGTATAGGCAGACATCTGTCAATTAGCATCCAAAGAACGGAGGGAGAGGGGCGGCACAAAGTCCATTTTCCTGCATATCAGGAGAACAGCTGCACAGAATGATGTACAAACTCCACCACAATTTTTATTTTAAGCAAAGTGGAGACAGGTACCGTGTTTTCCCCAAAATAAGACATCCTCCTAAAATAAGACACCCAAGCTAGCCTACCAACAAGCCTAAAATAAGGCATCCCCTGAAAATAAGACAGCCCCACCCTAAACTAAGGCACCCCCTGAAAGTAAGGCATCCCTGAAAGTAAGAATGCTAACCACCCACCTGCTCCAGTTCCACCCCACTCACCTAATCCCCTCATGGACCATTACAGTCAGCGCTGCAGGCACACTGGTCCATGGCCCCCACGTCCATCCGTATGTCCAGACGTCGTGCCACACCGCCACATGTCCCGGCGCCCTGCTGCACCCTTCCACGTCCTGCCGCACGCTCCTGGTCTCGCTGCACTTCTACACGATGTTGGTGAGTTTGCAGGGTGGGTTCTGGGGGGAGAGCCGTGGTGGGAGAGGGCCGGAGGGAGAGAGGGCTGGCAGGACAGAAATTACATCCTCTGTAAATAAGACATAGTGCCTCTTTGGTAGCAAAAATTAATATAAGGCACTGTTTTATTTTTGGGGAAACACGGTAATGGCTTCAATTCTAGCTCCCGCTAATAGAGAACACAATTGACGCACACCACGTAGTATCAAAAAGAAGAAGTAGAAGGAACATTGGGCATGCTTAGGATCACTGATTCTTCAGTAAGGATGGTACACTCAAATGTTTGCACTTTTCCTATGATATAATTAACCCCTTAGCGACCCATGACGTATCTGATACGTCATGGTGCCGCGGGGGGTTTTCAGAGCGGGGTCCCGCCGAGACTCCGCTCTGAACGGCGCTGATCCCGGCTGAAATGTGCAGCCGGGCAGTGCCGTGCCGGCTAATTAAGCCTCTAAGTGCAGCTGTCAAACCTGACAGCTGCACTTAGAGGCTTACCTCCGTGCATCCCTGGTGTCTAGTGGGTAGGATCTCCCCCCCGCGATGCGATCGCAGGGGGGGGGGAGATCCGTTCTCCTGCCCGGCTCGGCAATAGATTGCTATGGCCTGCAGAAGGCCATAGCAATCTATGACCGATCTAATCAATCTTTGCTTTGTATATACACAGCATTGATCTCTATGAGAGATCAGTTATGTTTATATACAAGTCCCCCAGGGGGACTTCTAGTTAAAGTAAAAATAAAAGTAAAAATGTTTTTTTATTAATAAAAAATCCCCTCCCCTATTAAAAGCCCAAATCACCCCCCTTTTCCCATTATGTAAAAAAATAAACAAATAAACATATTTAGTATCGCCGCGTGTGTAATCGCCCAAACTATTAATTAATCACATTCCTGATCTCGCACGGTAAACGGCGTAAGCGCAAAAAAAATCCAAAGTGCAAAATTGTGCATTTTTGGTCGCATCAAATCCAGAAAAAAATTAATAAAAAGTGATCAAAAAGTCCTATATGCGCAATCAAGGTATCGATAGAAAGAACGCATCATGGCGCAAAAAATGACACCTCACACAGCCCCATAGACCAAAGGATAAAAGCGCTGTAAGCCTGGGAATAGAGAGATTTTAAGGAACATATATCTTAACAATAGTTTGAATTTTTTACAAGCCATCAGATAAAAGAAAAGTTATACATGTTACACATCGTTGTAATCGTAACGAATTGAGGAACATGCGTAACAAGTCAGTTTTACCATAGGGCAAACGGCGTAAATGCAAAACTTCCCGAAATCAAAACAAATTCCTTTTTTTTTTCCACTTGACAGCGCAAATGATTTTTTTCTGGTTTCGCAGCAAATGTTATGGAAAAATGCCTGTCATTGCAAAGTACAATTGGTTTCGCAAAAAATAAGTGCTCATATACGTCTCTAGGTGAAAAAATGCAAGCGCTATTGCCTTTTAAACATAAAGTGGAAAAAGCAAAAGTGCAAAAACGAAAATTGGATTTGACCTTAAGGGGTTAAGGTCATCTGGCTGGTCACACAAGTTTATTCTGTTTGGACGTTGTTCAGTATCGGACTGTTGTTTCTATCCACCCGTCAAGTTACTATCTGGACTGTATGGTACATGGACCTTTCGGAACTCTGATATCTGCATATTGTTTGTCTGATTGAAACTCTTATTTTATACTTCAATATTCTGGCAATTTGTATGCTATATAACTTCTAAAAAATCTAATAAAATATTTAAAATATTGTTGAAAAAAAAAGAACAAATACCATTAGTGCTAACCTTGTCACCACTGCGACTGGTTAATTTGATAAAACTATGCAAGTTTAAAATAATATTTTTAAGCAATAAGTACACGTTAAATATCAATATCAATGGCATTTGTATGGGGATCTCTACATTTTTTTCATAAATTTAGACTGTAGAATATTTTTTTTTTTCAATCAATGATACTAAATGAAGAGGTAGCAACAAAGTTTTTGTTGTCACTAAACACCCACTCTCTCTACTGCAAGACTTGTAAAGGAGACTAGTATTGTGGGAATGTGACAGCTACTGTATATTCCTCCTGCTATCTGACAGAATGAAAAAAAAATCAATTGAAGGTCAAAGAACATTCTGTAGTTACCCAACTATCAATATCTGCCATCCTCCTTATACTGTATTCTACACTACAGACCATACCCATTTCATTTTAATCCATCCATTTTTCTTGGTATGTTGTCACTTACAGTGTATAGTTATAATTCTTTAAGTCTGTAAAGATCCCACATTATATTTCCATCCCCTCACACTAGTTTATTTCTGTTCTTAGTGTGTGAAACAGGTAGAAAATTCTATGAGCCTATAAGTTATAATGTCTATTTTCAATATTCTTTGTCAACTATTGTGACATTTATCATTTTATACAGATGGTGCAGAGATGAATTGTTCCTATTTAACTGTTTTATAGGCACTGTGTGTGTGTGTGTGTGTG